>NC_135498.1:55716943-56057300 GCF_052857255.1 Amblyomma americanum | reverse complement strand
GCTTCCTGCCTCCACATCTGCTGTATACTGACCTCGGGGTAAAGCGTTTTCGATCTAAATCTCGCGCGTTAAATCACGACAGTCGACCATGCGAAGTCTTCAGAGGTGTCACTCAGCAAAATTTCTTGCTAGCCAATATCGTAACAGGTAAAGCGGGTGTAACCAGAGATCAGTAGATGGGGGAAAAACTATTTGACCACAATGTAAGTGCATTAACCCCCAATTAGTTTGGCTTATGGAGGTTCAACGTCCTAAAGCGACTCACGCTGAGGGATGCCGTAGTGAAGGGCTCCTGAAATTTCGCCCACCTGGGGCTCTTTAACGTGCACTGACATCGCACAGTACACGGGCCTGTAGAATTTCGCCTCCATAGAAATACGACCGCCGTGGCCGGGATCGAACACGCGTCTTTCGGGTCAGCAGCCGAGCGCCATAAACCACTTAGCCACCGCGGCGGCTTCACCCCCAATGAGTAAAGGCGCAAAAGAGAAAATAGCACCTATTTAAAAAAAAAGCGCAACATTCCAGCAGCAAGAGAGAGAGAGATAACGTCAACGTAAAAAAAAAAAGATAAAACGAGAAAGTACGCCACATAAATAATGGCACGATAGATAAGCGAGAACTACATACCGAAACGCTAAAGACCCTATACGGCGAACTTTTTCCCAACAAATAAAAAGTATCACCGCAGAGTCAGACGTGCCGGGGGAGTCAATATACTACAGCAGCAGCTGTTCTACTGCGAACTCGGCCGTTTTATGTTGCGTTCAATCGGCGATGCCCCGCGTCGGTCGCGGTCGGGGTGATCAGCGTTTCAGCGGAACTTACCCCCCTCTTTCCTCTTACTGCACCACATTACACCCACGTCCCAACGAACGACGGTCTGGGCGAAACGCTTCGGAGGTCCCCTTTCCGACTTTTATCGTCCGACAATGAAGGCAATGACAAAAAAAAATGGCAAACAGGTGACGTCACCTATGCGGCAGTGAAGTAGCCACGAAGTGTCTAAATTTGGAGACGGCACAACACGGGTTTGCGTTGAGTGAAAAATTGAGCAATAGCTAATTTTGAGGAGGTCCCTAGTTACGCCCGCATCGACAGCGACCGCTGCATGGCGAAAGACTAATTTTGACCACGCGAGATTGAACTGTTTTCTTTAGTTTGAAACTCTTACTCCATGGTATATACATTAGATGCATTGGAGTGGCATGTGGTTGTTTTTTCATCAGCTTTGTAATCAATTATATTTAAATAATTACCCTATTAATCTCCCATTGATGAACACCACAAATTAAAAATAAGGCAACCCTAATGTCCTTGGTTTAGGCGACTGTTGGCTTCCGATGTATGTCATATAACGAGCCTCTCTTTTCCCTTCCCTCGACTAGAATATATTATATGAGACACAGAGGCCGTGTTTCGTAATCTTTGTTTTCCCTCTCTTTCTCCCTATCCCCTCTTTCTGTCACCTCACCTCTTTCATTTCATTTCTCCACTCTGCCTGCCATCCTTTATTTCCGCTGTCCCAGCTCAGGTGCTTCAGTATCGATGGCAGATGCCGGGGCTAGCAAAAAATCTTTTCCTTCCGTGTCTACACGTGGCTTGGTGTAGCTTTCACCAAGCATTACTCTTTCTTGATCGGTATGGCTGACAGCCCTGCATGTGCCATCTGCGGGTGTGAGGAGACTATAGCCCACATTCTTTGTGAATGCCCTGCCTACGGCGCCGAAAGACAGTCACTCTGTCGTGCACTGGAGCATCTCGACCTGCGCCCACTGACGGAAACTAAGATTCTCGTCCACTGGCCACGGTGGTCATCGGCGGCGAAGGCCTCCAAGGCGCGGCTCTGCTTTTTGAAGAATTCTGGCCTGCACGATAGGCTGTGACTTTACTGAACGCTGTGACTTTGCATAGTGACTTTAATTTCCTGCAACTGTCTTTTCTCCTTCATCTTTTTCTCCCAAAAATCGAGAAACGTGATGAGCAAGAGCTCACGCTCCCTTGCCCATTACTCGACTCAAACTAGTGACTCTGACGTCGAAGGAACACATCTATTTCGCCACTACGCTCACTGCGCATGTGTCACAGCCCGTGGGGCGGCTTGATGCCTGCAATGTCAGTCGAACCCGGATAAAGACCCGTCGCGGTGGCTCAGTGGTTAGAGCGCTCGGCTACTGATCCGGAGTTCCCGGGTTCGAACCCGACCGCGGCGGCTGCATTTTCATGGAGGCAAAACGCTAAGGCGCCCGTGTGCTGTGCGATGTCAGTGCACGTTAAAGATCCCCAGGTGGTCGAAATTATTCCGGAGCCCTCCACTACGGCACCTCTTCTTCCTTCCTTCTTTCACTCCCTCCTTTATCCCTTCCCTTACGGCGCGGTTCAGGTGTCCAACGATATATGAGACAGATACTGCGCCATTTCCTTTCCCCAAAAACCAATTATAACGCTATTAAGGTAAAGACACTTCTTTTGTTTTTTGAACTGAGATAGAGTTTTTTTCCACAGGATACACAAATCATCTAGCTAAAATTTCAAATCCCATTGGATATGTATGCACAGTTCTGGTTGGATACAGCTTTAGAACGAAGCAGCACTTGAGTTTAGTTTAAAGCGACTCAGGCTATGAGAGATGCCGTAGTGAAGGGCTCCGGAAATTTCGACCACCTGGGGTTTTTTAACGTGCACTGACATCGCAAAGCACACGGGCCTCTAGAATTTCGCCTCAATCGAAATTCGACCGCCGCGGCCGGGATCGAACCCGCGTCTTTCGGGCCGGCAGCCGAACGCCATAACCACTCAGCCACCGCGGCGGCCGAAGCAGCACTTGACCCTCAAAGGAAGCCCTACGGCCAAACCATGACCTTGACCGACTGTCAGGGCGTCGCGATTAATCCGGTCAATCACACTGCACCTGCCAGCCTCCCCTGTGACACGTCACGCCAGCAGGTGCAATGGGGTTAACAGCGCCATCATAAAAATCGGCCGATGTCATAGGCTGGAGGACTTCCTTTGAGGGGCACTCGCCGGTTCGTTCTGAGTTGTATCCGGCTATAAATAAAACTTTAGTCCAGAAAAAAATCATGTACTGTAAAACTTCGAAGAGAAGCCGCATGGCTACTACGCTTCTCCTGTCGGTCATGTTCCATGCGGGAAATTTTCTTTCTTTAGGGAATCTGAAGAGTAAAATTTGGCAAAAGGGGAATTTTCAGGTATTTGCAGGGAACTTTAATAGCAGAAATCGTCAAACTTTTTCCAAATTCCCGGAGTTTTCAAGCTGCTGCAGAGAAAAAGAGCCTGAAATACGAATTTTAGGTCTACTTTAGGAAACTTTCGGTTACGGCGCCGAACAACATCAGTCACTGTTTCCCGACTTCATCGACTGCTCCTCCGACTATGGTTGGTGTACAACTCCGCCAAGAACTTGCACCCACCTCGTTGTAAAACTTTCAGCGAAATCGGTCTATTTAAAATGCCAGAAGTGGACCGCGCGGTGTGGAAAAGCGACATATTTCCGCAAACCGAAAAGTACTTGACGCCACTGCAGTTTTTCCGCGAAAACGGCTTGCGAAGGCGATACCAGTACTTTGATAATTTTTTTTTAACGCGATAGCAGGAAAAAAGCACCATGGGGCAAATCTGTGTCGTCGGTCATAAAAATAGCCCACTGGCTAGAGGAAAGTGACGTCACCAAACGGGAGCATTCCCACTGGCTAGAGGAAAGTGACGTCACCAAACAGGAGCATTCCCATTGGCTAGAGAAAAGTGACGTCACCAAACAGGAGCATTCCCATTGGCTAGAGAAAAGTGACGTCACCAAACAGGAGCATTCCCATTGGCTAGAGAAAAGTGACGTCACCAAACAGGAGCATTCCCACTGGCTAGAGGAAAGTGACGTCACCAAACAGGAGCATTCCCATTGGCTAGAGAAAAGTGACGTCACCAAACGGGAGCATTCCCATTGCCTAGAGAAAAGTGACGCCACCAAACGAGAGCACTTCCATTGCCTAGAGAAAAGTGACGTCACCAGACAGGAGCATTCCCATTGGCTAAAGGAAAGTGACGTCACCAGACGGGAACATTCCCATTGGCTAAAGGAAAGTGACGTCTCCAAACGAGCACATTCCCATGACTAGAGGGAAGTGACGTCGTCAATTCCGGCAAAAGCATCAACACCTAGTATACTATCGCATTGCCAACACAATGAAATTAGGTGTCCCCCTGATTTAATCTCCTTACGTTTTCTATCTCATAAAGGCTTCCCATTCAGTGAAAGTATCTTACTTTGTAGCCTGAACGCGGCAATCGATCGACAGAGGCCAGCTTCAGTTTGTCTCGAGTGTCCCCCTTTTAGAGCTCTTTGACGCGCCTTGATACAGTGGACAGCAAAGTTCCAAATGCAGCCCCGCTGACGTGCCGGTGTGTGGACGTATGCGGGTGACGACGTGGAAGGCTTCGGAGAAAAGCGCACGCAACGAGGGGAAATTGATTCGGCCGAGAAAACACGCGAGGCGCAGAGACGCCTTTGCAACGGTTGGGAAAGCGCCACGGTTGGAAAAGCTCGGAGCGACAAGCGCGTCGTCCCCCCTACAGCGCTCCAATGAATAGCACGCGGGCTTCCAGTGAGACGGGCCTTCAGGGCCATTCAGGGGCGGCCGCCGGAAACTGGTTATCGCTTCATACACAGTGTCTGCTGACACGGTGTTACGCCAGTCCTCCCTCCCTCCCCTACACCGCTCTCTCTTTTTCCTTCTTCGCGCGACTCGGTGAACTCTTATCGTCTCATCACCATCCCGATTATAAACTCAGAGCAAGAAAAAATGATTCTCCCAATTAAGCCAAATTAGCCCCGACCTGCGACGGCCGTGGCCACCCTATTACAGAGAGCCTGGTAACCTAATTTATCCAGGTACACCCGCCCTCTATTCCACCCCAGGCTCAGTTCACTTTCCATTGGTGCCACCCACTCTCCTACCCTATACAACAGACGACTGTTTATCCGTCCATTTTCCTTGTCTCAGTGTCAACTACCATTAAGTCGCGTTTGTTCTCTAATTTACACCGTCCTTTTTCCGTCTCTTAAATGATAAACCTACGATTTTTTTTTTCCCATTCCACAGCGCCCTGTTCTGTGCCTAATCCGATTACAAGCCTGAAACTGATTTCCACTACTCCCTAAATGCATCAGGAGGAGTAGCGGTAAACATTCAACTCTGAAAGGGCATGGGTCATGTTAAATGCCGCGGCATTCATGGGTGGGCCAAGGACGCTTTATAGGGGGCCCACTTGTGGCTGAGCAGCACAGCAAGAGAGCGGGACAGCAGTCGTCAGAGCAATGGGCGAGAGAGACGTTCGAAGATGACCAGCCAAGCGCGGAGAGCGAAAAAACAGCTGCGCGAGGTTGGAAACTCCTTTGCGTCACTGCAGGACCAACGACAAGGGGCGAAACGTGAAAACACGCGGCAATGCCGGGGTGTCAACGCACGAAAAGCCCAACCTTAACGTAAGGAGCCGCCAATACAAACACGGACAGGCAGGCGGCGGACTGCAGTGAGGCGTGACGCAAACGAAGTATATACGAAAAGACATATGCGCCTGATCCACAGCGCGGTCCCTTTGGAGGAGTGCGACAATCTCGCAGCTGTGATTTGCAGCTGTGCAGCTACTTTTACTTCTAAAATACAGTAGGTTAATCACGTTTCGCGCTGTGATCATCAGCTCATGAGTTAAACCTTATATGATAAAGTAATGTTCCAGGAGATTCTTTGTAAATTCGTTGTTAATAATAATAATTGGTTTTTGGGGAAAGGAAATGGCGAAGTATCTGTCTCATATATCGTTGGACACCTGAACCGCGCCGTAAGGGAAGGGATAAAGGAGGGATTGAAAGAAGAAAGAGGTGGCGTAGTGGAGGGCTCCGGAATAATTTCGACCACCTGGGGATCTTTAACGTGCACTGACATCGCACTGCACACGGCACCTTTGCACTTCGCCTCCATCGAAACGCTGCCTCCGCGGTTGGTTTTCTGAGCCAGCCACAGATATCTCATAGGCTGAGGGTGCGTAAAAGGAAATATAAGTTTTACTTCATATGGCATCTAGAAATAGTGCGCGCAAGAAAGAAAAAAAATTACTTATTTGATATCGCGGACATCTTCCAAGGCATTCGAATTTATGCAGTTGCTTTGGTCTTAGGTAATTTCGCCCAACCAGAAAAAGAAACCATGCCACCTTCGATAGGGGTTCGAGGGGGGCAGCAGTAGGCTCTATAGTTGCGAATTTTGTACGGCTTTCACCGGGCGTCTCACTGCATAAAATACTGCTTCAACAATTAAACGCAACCCTTTGCTCTTCAGGTTTCCGCAATATGTGTATGGGTCCTTCCAATATGAAAGGGAACAACTAGTTTGAAAAAAAGTTGGATTTTTTCGTTATTTTTCTGTTAAAGATGAAAATATAACTGTTGAATATTATACGCCAGGAGGAAAACTAAGATAGGAAACTAGAAAAACGCGTGCTTGTTACAGACAATTATGGAGCAGTCATTAATTGACTGCCCCAACTTCGTTCCCTTTCATATTGGAGGGACTTGTACGGACGGCCATTGAAAAAGGATTCTTGTTCTCTTCGTACGAGCCATGCTGTTTCTTTGCTTAGTTTTGTGACGTAACGCGTGTCTCGTGCCTAGAACTGCTTAAAACGGCCGGTCAACCGACGATAAAAAGATCTTCCACCCCCTTATATCTTCCTTGAGAAAGCACACAAAGAGGCACACGGACAAGACGACGGAAAAGTTGTTTGAAAGAGGCCCGCGTCATGCTGGTCGGCCGCCGCCGATCCGGCCGGAAAACCTTTTAATCATTCAACGAAATCTCGGCACATGTGGGCGGTCCCGGATTTCGTATTCCGCCGGAATGCAGGCCGCGCCGCACGACGCGGCATCGCGATGTCGGGTTGCCACCGCCGTCTCCTCACAAAGAAGGAAGGAAGGGGAAAGGAGGGCGGGAGAGCGGCCCGTCGAATAACAGGCGCGAGACGCAAATAGTCGATTGCGCTCTGCGGAAGCAGGTGGAGGGGAGAACGGGGGGGGGGGGGGGGGGGGGGGGGGGATCCGAGGCAATCGATTCAACGCCGCAGCGGAGTCCTCTTCTCGCTACCGAGAACCCCTCCCACACCTTCCCCCGCCGGCGCGTTCGAAATGAGCCGGCGACAAGATGAAGAAACGCCCGGCCGCTGCGGATCGGTGCTGGGCCCGGGAGGGAAATTTGCATTCCGCGCAAGTGCCGCCTTGGCACGGCGGTCGGTGCGAGCCGCTTCCCCGCCGCAAAGAAAGAAACATCAAAGTGGAGGAGAGGGGGTGATCAGGAGCAGAGCGAATATGACCACACGCTGTCCCGCCTTTGTCGGGCGTTGTGCTATATCTCTTGCACTGCGAGAGAAAGGTGCCAGAAAAAGTGTAAACCGCAAGTGTTCGGGCCTTTGTCGCGTCTCCTCCACTTAGCGAGTAATTAAGTCGCCCTTAATTACACTTAAGTGCGATTACGCATGACTACTCATTCACGTTCCAAGGGCGACTGCAACGGGCTCTCCTGACTTCAAATTGGCGCGGAAACTGTTTTCTGTGTTGCTTCGTCGCTAGATGTACGCTCGGCTCTTATCACCGACTCCAAGAATTGAGTGTAACGGACTAAATATGCCAAATGGCCAGATGAATCTGCGAGCGAGGAGCGGAATTTGTGACTGCTTACCAAAAACGAAGCATGGAACACTCCTATTGCTTTCCACTATTCATATTAAGCGACGTTTTCGATAGAACAGAAATTATTTGGACGCAGCCCTAGATATGCTTCTGCATTTATTGAGGAGCTCTTCTTGAGTACACGGCATAAGTAACTGCTTCAATACTCCAAACTCGCAAGTAATTTAGAGTAAGACTGAAAATGAAAACACCTATTCACCTCTCAGTAACCCATGTCTAAGGAGGTTGTGTAAATATGTTTTTGCTACACCCAGCGAGTCATTGCCCGTGAAGTCGACGATCCGTGTCAGTATTCTCGAGGTTGTGTTCAAAAGTGATTAGCTTAGTTCCCGTGGAACTTGCAAAGCGCCTGTCGTACACCATTTAGCAAGACAGCTAACACCTGCCTGTCAGTCAAAATCAACCGCAAATGCAGAACACCCGCAGCCACCTGTGCTCGCGTCTAAAAGGGTTCAGACAATGCCGCCGGACGCCACATCCGCCCTAAAAAGCCGATAAATAACGGCTTCCGGCGCATAAAACGATTAAAAGTGGAGAGAAACGACCCATTCACGGCTATGCAGAAACGACGTATGTACACCATAAACAGCATTAAAGCAACATTCTCGTCTTTTGCGCCGAGCTAATAAAACTTGCATCGGCGTATACAACACCACTGTGACTGCCGTAGCGTGTACGAACACTGTCCACCGGTTTAACCGCTCACAGCGATGCAGTTACAGATCGCAGAAAGTGCTCAGCTTCGACACTCCAACGCTCCCCTCCCTCTCCCCCATTCGAGTAGCGCGGGCGAGCGCGCGTGAGAAACCAAAGGTGAGAACGTGGGGGGGAAGCGCATCCGCCATGCGCGGCTCCGATGAGTCCACACACAACACAACTACGACCGGCCAAGTATGTAGTACCGAGGCGCCGAGGGGGTGCATGAGCAGACTCAGTTTCCCGGGCGAGGCGTTCCCCCCACCGCCGCCGAGCAGTGACGGAAGGGCGCGAGAGGTGGCGCCACGCTCGAAACCGACGGGGCGAGTCGGCTGCTGCCGCCTCACCGCACGCGGCGGCAACGGCAGCGCGGCTCATCGGAGCGTGACTAATGTCCGCCTCGGGGGTAGGCAGCAGCGCGGCTCGGTGGACAGCCAGCTGAATCCCCGCGCCAGAAAAACAATAAACACACCGCCGCTCTCGCTGGTCTGCTGCGGCGCTGTTATTTGAAATGCGGCAACACGCAAGCGCCGCGCCTGGCGACGACGATCAGGGAAGTCGACTCGGGCCGTCAAAAGCTTAGCCAAGTGTGTGTGTGCGCGCGCACTCAATTATGGGCTACCAAGTAGAGCACGCTGTAAAGCGCATAGCGTCACCTACTGTTTGAGGGCGCCTCCTTCGTCGAACTGTACAATACAGCATCGGCGGAAACCCAACAAAGCAATGGACCATAGGTGAACTCTTGCCCTACGCTGCTTTCGAACACACGTTCACGTGGGTGAGGTATTCGCTTACGACTTCAGTTATTTTTCAGTCGGTAAAGTTTGAGAGACCATACACAAGGGGCCCCCATCGGCTGGCGCATACGGTTCAGCTGCGCTACACTTTGGCGCGCATCGATCAAGTCACCACGTTCATCATTGCGGCCAATGATTCCACTGGCGGAGGTGTCGATCGACGCATAAGTTCGCTTCGTGGGCGAGGTTCGCATACGTTACGAGGGCGTGGTGGCGACCCTTGCAAAGCCTTTTCGGCGATTCACCGATTGACGGCGGCGGCGCTGTACCGAAGGCGCCGGAAGAGCGGGCATTATAGCAGCCGGCTCGCCTTGCCGGCGGCGGCTTTCACGAGCGGCGGGAGCGGGCAAGACTCTCGGGGGAGGGCGTTTTTAATGAGCGCCGCCGCTAAGAAGAGCAATTTGCGGCCACTCACCGGATGCCTATTGGGGAACATTGCGGATCGATGCAGCCGCCAGAGACGGCCGTCGGGGGGCGCCGCCTTCAGCTGGCTGCTGTCCACGCCGGCGCGGAAGACGCACCGGGTTCTCAGGCGCCCGCCATGGAGTCAAAATCCCGCACAATCCAAGGTATCCGGCCTCCTCGCGGGCCCCACACAACGCGAAACCCAGGTGCGGCGTGTCCCCAAACACAACACAAGGCCGAGACGCTGCGAGCAATGGCGGCGAGCAACGACAGCGGGCGAGCAGGCGCCTCGGCGGTCGACGAAAGAGCGCGCTGTTTCCTCGGTGGGCCGCGGTGTGGCGCAGCGGCGCAACAATCCACAAGCAGAGAGGAGCGATGGGGAGGAGGGTGTGACACCCTCCCGGCGGGGCTCAACCCGACGACCACCGGCAAATCGGAACACCAAATATGGCTCACAGTATGATTGCCCTTATCAACAAACATGACCGGTCGCCAGCGCCACTTTCTCCCCTGGCGGCCGCCGGTTGCCGCGGGGCGGGACGCCGCGAGCACGTGGGGCGCCCGCCTCCAGGCGCCGCGCGCCAATGGGCGCTCCGCTCGGCACCTCCGCTGACAGCCGCGCGTCAGGAGTGCGTGACCGGCGCGCGGCGCCCTGATCTGTAAATACAACCGCGAGAGATAACCGGCCCGAGCAGTTTTCCCCGCTGCAAGATTTCCGGCCCTTCGAACTTGGTCGTCTTTCGCTCCCGTCGGCCTCAAAAGAAGCGCCGCCGACCGCGCGCCCGTTCTCCACTATAAACAAGAACGCGCCCTCTCTCCCGGGCGTCGCGCCTCTTCCCCACGTCCGCGCTCCGGCGCGCGGGCTTAATTTAAATAAACTCTCCCGCGCTCCGCGAGCCTTGTAAACCCACTTAGGTGGTGATACATTGTGGTGGCACTGGGAGCGCACTAATTGCGCGCCGCCGCCGGCATAATGGAGAGTAATTGACGGACCAGGCGGGCGCGCACTCTTTTCATAATTCTCGCTTCGCCCCTGCGGCGGACGGCTTCACTCACTAGAGCAAGGAGTGGTGAAGTGTCACCCTCTCTGGTGACGAGGCCGCCTCCGGGTGGAATCCGCCTCCAGAGAAGCGAGCGGCGACGATTAGACAGGTTTTCGCCAAATTGCCTTTCTTTTGAGCCTGTGTTCGCGACGGTCGCCGTTTTCCGTGACACCTGGCGTAATGTTCGCGTGCAGTCGCGAGATGCGGCTTTTCTATAATGAATGCCGCTGTGAGGAGGATTACTGCCGCTCGCGCTATACGTGACCCAAATCGTGAGTCTCCCGAAGACAACCGGCAGAGCCGTCGTAACTCGTAGAAAGGATGACTGCCGTAAATGTCGCGTACGGAATGGTCGTTGCGGGTCAAATGCGAGGTCAAGAAACCAACCGCTGCGCTGAGCACCGTGCGCGCTGTCTCCGGCCTCTATCCACGCAGAACGCATTGTGTTTCGTCTCGGGCTGTTGCGTGTAAAGCGTAGACGCTGGCGCTGCACGCCTCCGCTTTTTGCGCTGTGCTCTGTCAAACCATGTACCGTGTTGCGTCTACTGTAGGTACACTTAGCTGCAGACTTCAATATCTATATGGCGATAAAGACGAGCACTCCAGGAGCCCGTTGGATGTGTCTTGCAACCGTATTCCACACAATGATGCGGCAGCCTTACTGCTGGGAGCCTCCTTTCGAGCCTATGGTGTCCACATCGGCGCGGGTTCAGAGGACCCCGCAGTATGTGACGTGTAATCAAACATTTCTGCGTTAGCGACGAGCAGTTTCGTGGAAAAATAACTCCAGTAGGCGCTGAGCTGCCTGTGGAGCTTAACAGTCTGCATCAAAGGAAGCCAGGCGTCTTTTATCTCCAACAACATTTAAAAAAAATAGAATATATAGCAACTTGTGGTTTACTATATATGTAGTATTCTGGTATCCCTGCTTCGTAAACTGCGAGAGGATGGTGAAATGTAATGCAATGGCCATAAAATTCAGGGTGAAAAAGGATGCCGGCTGCCTCGCATACTTGTGGAATTAAAATAGCATCCGCCTGAAGGAGATAAGGATAGTGGCTAAATAAGTGAAGAAAGGCTGAAGGACAAGGGAGAGCAAAGTCACAGGGAGATTAATAAAGATATATATACGCACAGGCGATCAGAAACTGCGGTCGTATACTATACCACATGTAGCAGGTGTGGGCTGAATTTAGCAAATTTTGTGCCGTTGAAATCGCCTTGTGTCGATTAATAAGCGTAATTAGAATTGAGCCATCGCCAGACACGTCGCTTAATCCAACACGCTGCTGGTTATAGAAAGCTTTCAGAAGTATCAGCGGAAATTTCGAAAACAGCTCACTTACGGCAAGCTTTGACGGCGCGGGGTTGCGCGCGCTTGTTTTACGGTCGGGGCCCGGGACTGGCTCTAGAAAGATAGTTGCACCTTTCCGTAGATTACATAGTCTTCTAGTCGATGGGCTGTCAAGCACGACACAAGTCCTTCGCTTGAGAGCACAGCACTACCGATAACGTTTGATAACAGCTCTTCGTACTTCTTTCCCGAACAGTTCGGACAGCTTTCGGACTCGAATCGCGCTTTCCGTGGCACTATATGCGACCTACCGAGTGTTTCACCTAAGATGTTCTGCAAGTTTTAAAGATAGGCTTTTTGAGTCATAACAGTGCTTTTTCGGCATGGTGTAGCGCATCAGAATGCAGCTAAGACGTGCTAACCACTAGGCTGGTTAACTAATACTGAGTAGTTAATTATTTACTATTACTGTGAGTCTCCTTGTTTCTTAAGAGGCACGTAGCCCACGGTAAGCACTATTCATATCAGTTTTTAGAATTTTGCAACCGCATGTCAGGGACTCCGTAACTTTTATTTATTCTAGTGGAGGGAGCGACTTGATTTGTTCTGTAATTTTAAAAATTATTAGTATTATCATTTAATGTAAAAATTATTATTTTTTATATTTGTTCTTATTTTGCACTGCTATAAGGTGTATTTGTGAATGCACATAAAACCTCAACTGAAAAGTGCATTTATAGAGATCTACACTTGAGGAGTGATCGACCGCATCACAAAAGTTTGCATACAGACTGCTTCAGTTCTGCTAATAATTCCCATTAAGAGAAGTATCAATTACTTTTGTTGCGACATGATTGGTCTAGGCTAAAACGAACTGCTTCACGACTGGTATACAAAGCCAACTATGTGCTTAATTTACATAACATCCTAGAATTGAAGCGTTTGTCACAAATCTGATCTTTCTGCAAGCAGTTGAAGTCTTTAGAAAGGGGGGGGGGGGGGGGGTTGCGCTGCCCCCCCCCCCCCCCCCCCCAACCTGTTTCACAGCCCTCGGCATGTGTATTTTGGCGAGATTTTTCGCCCACGACGATGACCTCGGAATTTCCGCTAAATGGGACCCTTAACGTTGCCGCATTAAAAGAACGTTAGACAGCATGCACGCTTAATTTATTTCCTTATTATATGGTTTATTAATGTTCAGAGCAGCCTCTTAGATAACAGTACAGCTGTAATCTAAATATATTAAAGCGATAGAATTAGAGGTCCCGTCCTCGAGAAACGCCGGCGTCTGTCTGTCCGTGTCACGAAAAAGCAGGTGGGCCCACTTGTTGCGGGTAGCCTGACCACCATGGCAGGTTTGCACTGAAATTAATTTAAATAAGTTCTGTGTAATTGCCACGTATGTCCACCGTGGCACTGAGCATCAGCTCGTTAGTCGAGATATAGGCAGCCTCCCGAGGAACTATATGTGCAAGAATGAGCCATTCTGGAGCTCGGTATACGAGCAACCTACAGTCTCGCAAGCTCCACTTGGCGGGGTAGTAGCGCCACTGCGCAAGGAGTGGTATGAGGACTCCCCGCGATGTATGAATCTATGAAAGAGACGGAATTTTTAATCCTATCGCATTGTATATATACTCTGGAGGGTAGGTTGAGCGTGGTTTAAGTTTTTGCCTCTAACACCCTGCCAGACTCGGTCTAGAAAAAAAAAATTAGGTCGCTCACGTTGCATCGAATCAGAAGTACTACGCTTGCATAGTCGCGAAACGTCTTGGGCTGTATCAAACAGCCATGATAATTAAGACATGCAGCGGCGTACAGACATGTATAACATAAACGCAAAACTTACGACAAACAGAGACAGGATAATATATATATTAGATCGTTGTCAACTGCAAAAAGGTAATCTTGTCGAGCAACAGAGATCACGAAGAAAAGAATTATGGGACTGATCAGACATCGGACGTGACAACTCTGCGAATGCATTTGGGTTCGCCCTCGAAGATTGTATTGATGTTTTTACTCTACGAAATTCTTTATATACAGGGCATTTCACCTAATACTTTACATAATTTTTAAAAATAAGCTTTTTGAGTTACAGAAGAGTGCTTTTTTGGCATAGCAGTGTCAACGGTGTAGTACATACACCTAAGACGTGTCAACTAGCAGGCTGGTTAACTAATATCGAATAATTAGCTTTTTAACTATTACTGTTAGGTTCACTAACCCACCATAAGTAATATCCATATCAGTTTTTAGAGTTTCGAAAATGCGGTTGCCATCGGCGCTGTGGCCCAACAAATTTTGGCTACATCGCGCCAAAATACATGCGCTTTCGAGTAGCTAGCAGGCAAAGGAACCTCCCCACTGCACGTAACTCCTCGAAATAGCAAAAATGCGACCCCGTAGATGCAACTCGGTCACATGACCACACAGGTCGAAGATTCCCGGGAATTATATATTCCTGACTCGCTAAGGTCCACCTAGATGATTTTACTTGTTGGCACATTCTCGAAAGTGAGCACTGAACACATTCGGCTCTTATGGTTCTTGAAGCCAAGACCCATTTCGAACATATGGCCGTAGTCGTTCAATGCTTTGATTGACATGACTGTACAGACTGCAACTTTCTCGAGACTGCCCTGGCCTGCTTAGCCATTGTTGCTGAGGTCCACCTGCTTCATATGACTGCTTTGAATTAATGTCCTCGAGTGTGCACCCCCTTCCGTGCCACAAAGCCTTTATCGTCAAGATCCACGCCGATCACGTGACCACAGATGGGACACTCTCACGAGTGCCCTGCCCATTCCTGGCCAGCACACTGCAGTCCTTATTGCTGTGATCTCCCTGTATCACACGACTGGCTGTGTCACCTGCGCCTGCATGGCATCCATATTCTTTGGGCAGTCGCAAGCCTGCGCGATGGCTTCACCGCACCAGAGTCGCACCAGAGTTGTTTGGTCACGCTGATCAGTGGCGCGATCAGCGATGAAGCATTGAAGGGAATCGTATGATGCGTCACTTGGTGAAGCGGCTTTATGCCGGCGAGAAAAGGCGGTCTGATCGTAGGTGAGGGGAGGACAGAAGAGCGCAGACCGGTTGAGCCGAGGGTATAAATAAATTGGCGGTGGCTTAGCTCTGGTTAAACCTGGAGTGACGCTATAGCTACAGCTGGACGAGTGGAACTTGCTCAGTCGAATTGCAAAGTCACTCTTTCGCGGCTCCGTTTCGCTGGGCGTTCCTTCTTCATCTTCGCCCCACTTGACACGGCGCATGCGCACAGCTGTTGCAGCTCGGTTTCGCCGAAGCGCCGCGCCGCCGGCAGCAGCAGCTGCTCCGCACCACGTGGCTGGTCACGTGAACAACCACATGGCGGTGGCGGCGCCGCCACCACCACGTGCCGCCGCCACGCTGAAGGCTCGAAATGCTACCGTAATGTAGCTATCGCTACAAAAGGCAACGAGACAAGACAAAAGAGAGTTTGGCCGACAGTTCGGCAGTGCAAGCAATTCGAGTTCGAGCAAGATGCATGCAAGGAACTCGCGCTGGGGGCGCCAAACGGAGGCAATGGACAAGAGGACAAGAGAAGCCAGCGAGACCACGAGTTGCCAACGAGAAGGGCCCCGTCCGATGTTGAGTTGGCGACGAGACGCCGCCAAGAGGCCACGAAGCGCTGACGAGACATCGGCTCGCAACGAAACGAGTCATAAACTACACCCCGCGGATGACCAAACATCAGGCGTGTCATACACGATCATGGTCACGGCGACGAAATTCTCTTGCCGCCGCTCCAGCTTCGAGTGACGCTTTGCAGATCCCATCAGAACTCTAGCAAGCTTCAATGAACTAATTTTCCAACCTGTTCCGGAGCCTTGCAGTCAGTTGCAACATTCAAGAGTGAGCACTTACTCTCGGCCCTCATAGCCTTTATCGTCAGAATACACGTCGATCACGCGACTATATACAGATGAGATGACATATTGTCGAGATTGTCCATTCCTGATCCACATAGCCCTTATTGATCAAATCCGCCAGGATAACATGACTGGCTGGAACATTCTGGAGTGTGCACTCACTCTGCCCACATAGACTGTATCGTCCAAATCCGCCTCCGTCACATGAGTAAAGGTGACACACACTCGAGTGTGCCCATTCTTGGCCCATGCACATGCCCTTACTGGTGAGATCTTCCTAGATCACGACTGAGTGAAACATCCTGGAGTGTGCACTGATCACTCGGCCCGCATGTTCTTTATTGTCAAGATCCACCTCCACCACCCAACTACAGACGGAACACACTCGAGCAGAGTGCCCATCCCTGACCCTCGTAGCCCTTATTGCTGAGATCCATCTGTATCACATGACTGGTTCGAATATTTTCGAGTATGCTTTAATCCTCTCCCCGCATAGCCTTTTATTGTCCCAGATGCACCTGGATCACGTGACTGGTTCCAACATTCTCGAGTGTGCGCTCACTCTCTGCCCACATACCATCTAGATCCACTCGATCACATGACTGCAGATGGCACCGACTATAGAGTGCCCATTCCTAGCCTACATAGTCCTTATAGGCGAGATCCATCTGTATCACATGACTGGTTCGAATATTTTCGAGTATGCTTTAATCCTCTCCCCGCATAGCCTTTTATTGTCCCAGATCCACCTGGATCACGTGACTGGTTCCAACATTCTCGAGTGTGCGCTCACTCTCTGCCCACATACCATCTAGATCCACTCGATCACATGACTGCAGATGGCACCGACTATAGGGTGCCCATTCCTAGCCTACATAGTCCTTATAGGCGAGATCCGCCTGGATCACATGGCTGGTTCGAATATTTTCGAGTATGCTTTAATCCTCTCCCCGCATAGCCTTTTATTGTCCCAGATCCACCTGGATCACGTGACTGGTTCCAACATTCTCGAGTGTGCACTCACTCTCTGCCCACATACCATCTAGATCCACTCGATTACATGACTGCAGATGGCACCGACTATAGAGTGCCCATTCCTAGCCTACATAGCCCTTATAGGCGAGATCCGCCTGGATCACATGGCTGGTTCGAAAATTCTCGAATGTGCCCCCACTCTCCACCCACATCTCCTTTTTGGTCCTGCTCCACCTAGGCCACATGAATGGTTCGAACATTCTCGAGTGTGCACTCACTATCTGCCCACATAATCTTTATCATCTAGATCACATGGCTGGTTAGAAAATTCTCGAATGTGCACCCACTCTCCGCCCACATCTCCTTTTTGGTCCTGCTCCACCTGGATCACGTGACTGGTTCGAACATTCTCGAATGTGCACCCACTCTCCACCCACATCTCCTTTTTGGTCCTGCTCCACCTAGGTCACATGAATGGTTCGAACATTCTCGAGTGTGCACTCACTATCTGCCCACATAATCTTTATCATCTAGATCACATGGCTGGTTAGAAAATTCTCGAATGTGCACCCACTCTCCGCCCACATCTCCTTTTTGGTCCTGCTCCACCTGGATCACGTGACTGGTTCGAACATTCTCGAATGTGCACCCACTCTCCACCCACATCTCCTTTTTGGTCCTGCTCCACCTAGGTCACATGAATGGTTCGAACATTCTCGAGTGTGCACTCACTATCTGCCCACATAATCTTTATCATCTAGATCACATGGCTGGTTAGAAAATTCTCGAATGTGCACCCACTCTCCGCCCACATCTCCTTTTTGGTCCTGCTCCACCTGGATCACGTGACTGGTTCGAACATTCTCGAATGTGCACCCACTCTCCACCCACATCTCCTTTTTGGTCCTGCTCCACCTAGGTCACATGAATGGTTCGAACATTCTCGAGTGTGCGCTCACTCTCTGCCCACATAATGTTTATCATCTAGATCACATGGCTGGTTCGAAAATTCTCGAATGTGCACCCACTCTCCGTCCACATCTCCTTTTTGGACCTGCTCCACCTAGGTCACATGAATGGTTCGAACATTCTCGAGAGTGCGCTCACTCTCTGCCCACATAGCCTTTATCATCTAGATCCTTCTCGGACCTGCTCCACCTAGGTCACATGAATGGTTCGAACATTCTCGAGAGTGCGCTCACTCTCTGCCCACATAGCCTTTATCATCTAGATCCTTCTCGGACCTGCTCCACCTAGGTCACATGAATGGTTCGAACATTCTCGAGAGTGCGCTCACTCTCTGCCCACATAGCCTTTATCATCTAGATCCTTCTCGGACCTGCTCCACCTAGGTCACATGAATGGTTCGAACATTCTCGAGAGTGCGCTCACTCTCTGCCCACATAGCCTTTATCATCTAGATCCTTCTCGGACCTGCTCCACCTAGGTCACATGAATGGTTCGAACATTCTCGAGTGTGCGCTCACTCTCTGCCCACATAATGTTTATCATCTAGATCACATGGCTGGTTCGAAAATTCTCGAATGTGCACCCACTCTCCGTCCACATCTCCTTTTTGGACCTGCTCCACCTAGGTCACATGAATGGTTCGAACATTCTCGAGAGTGCGCTCACTCTCTGCCCACATAGCCTTTATCATCTAGATCCTTCTCGGACCTGCTCCACCTAGGTCACATGAATGGTTCGAACATTCTCGAGAGTGCGCTCACTCTCTGCCCACATAGCCTTTATCATCTAGATCCTTCTCGGACCTGCTCCACCTAGGTCACATGAATGGTTCGAACATTCTCGAGAGTGCGCTCACTCTCTGCCCACATAGCCTTTATCATCTAGATCCTTCTCGGACCTGCTCCACCTAGGTCACATGAATGGTTCGAACATTCTCGAGTGTGCGCTCACTCTCTGCCCACATAATGTTTATCATCTAGATCACATGGCTGGTTCGAAAATTCTCGAATGTGCACCCACTCTCCGTCCACATCTCCTTTTTGGACCTGCTCCACCTAGGTCACATGAATGGTTCGAACATTCTCGAGAGTGCGCTCACTCTCTGCCCACATAGCCTTTATCATCTAGATCCTTCTCGGACCTGCTCCACCTAGGTCACATGAATGGTTCGAACATTCTCGAGAGTGCGCTCACTCTCTGCCCACATAGCCTTTATCATCTAGATCCTTCTCGGACCTGCTCCACCTAGGTCACATGAATGGTTCGAACATTCTCGAGAGTGCGCTCACTCTCTGCCCACATAGCCTTTATCATCTAGATCCTTCTCGGACCTGCTCCACCTAGGTCACATGAATGGTTCGAACATTCTCGAGAGTGCGCTCACTCTCTGCCCACATAGCCTTTATCATCTAGATCCTTCTCGGACCTGCTCCACCTAGGTCACATGAATGGTTCGAACATTCTCGAGAGTGCGCTCACTCTCTGCCCACATAGCCTTTATCATCTAGATCCTTCTCGGACCTGCTCCACCTAGGTCACATGAATGGTTCGAACATTCTCGAGAGTGCGCTCACTCTCTGCCCACATAGCCTTTATCATCTAGATCCTTCTCGATCACATGACTATACAGATGGCACACTCTCGGGAGGCCCAATCCTGGCTCATGCATTGTTATTTATTTCCACGTCCGCTCATGCACGACTATAAGCAGCACACTCTCAATAGCGCCCACTTCTCCGTACGCGTGACCTAGGCGCATAAGATAACGTTTTCACGGTTGCACCGATGTCGTCTACCTCAGAGAAGGGCCCACGATAGCTTATAACTATTGCTGGAATGGATAAAAATTAATAATCTGAAATTTGGAGCAGCACTGAGAAAGAACGGCGTCAACGGCTTTTTACTCTGAAGAGGACACGGATGAGGAGGTCATGGCATATTGGAGTTTAAAACAATGGTCGCCCGTTAATTAAGTTCAAGATATCAGGAGTTGAAGCGTAAAATTCGAAAGGGCGAAGAGAATCAATGACGCGCACATTGAAAGACAGAATTTCTAATTAAGTGGAAAGCGTCAGCACTGCTAGCTAAATTGCGTCTGAGTACGGTCGATACACGCAATGTGGAAGCATTGACCTGCTCGGCTCTTTGTCTTGTGGGCTCATAGTTTACGTCGACCGGTGAGCACTCTCTGATCGAAGCGGTAAGGAGCGTATAACAACGTCCGCAGCCGTCTGAGGTGGGATAAAGAAATAAGAACCGCCCAATGCTCAGTGTCAGGTGTCAGTTTTAAAGATTCGCTGCGAACCTCTGGTTTAGTTTAGTCTAGTTTAGTTTAGTTTATGGGGGTTTGACGTAACAAAGCGACTCAGGCTATGAAGGACGACGTAGTGAAGGGCTCCGGACATTTCGACGAACTGGGGCTCTTAACATGCACTGACATCGCACAGTACACGGGCCTTTGGAATTTCGCCTCCATTGAAATTCGACGAGCCGCCGCGGTGGCTGAGTGGTTATGGCGCTCGGCTGCTGGCCCGAAAGACGCGGGTTCGATCCCGGCCGAAGGAGGCGAAATTCTAGAGGCCCGTGTACTGTGCGATGTCAGTGCACGTTAAAGAACCCCAGGTGGTCGAAATTTCCGGAGCCCTTCACTACGGCGTCCCTCATAGCCTGAGTTGCTTTGGGACGTTAAACACCCATAAATAAATAAAAATAAATGAAAGAAATTCGACCTCCGCGGCCGGGATCGAGTACCTCTGGTTTAGGAATCACGTGGTCGAGGTTCACGTGGCCGACATTCCAACCTGGGCCGTTATTAAGTCCATCCTTGCGGAGGTTTTTGGTCGTCCCACCGTGCGAAAACTGCGCGCCGAAAAAAGTTTACACGCCTTAATCGCCATGGTCCGAGCTCGGCATATAGGTCGGAACTTTCACCAGCTACAATGAAGATGTGGGTCATCTGCGCAGGCGTGCCGATCCGACTGTTCCTGGGGCTGAGAAGATAAAGCTATCGAAAGGGATCGATGAAGACGCTTTTCATACGCCTTTCAGCTCGCCTTTGATCTCCGGCCTGGACGTCATGCTTTTTCGTTTCCTTTTTTTTTCTCTTATTTATTTTCGATATTTTCCTCATGATATCGCGAATTTCGCTATATCACTTGTTTCATTGCTCACTTAATGATAAAAACTCACGCCACGTGCATTTTATTTTATGGTTGTGCTTTAAACTGAGCCGTCTATTTCTTTTTTTATTTTATTACTCTGTTATTTGATCTATACTCTTCTGGGCTGTAGGCATGTGTTCAAATATTTTTAATATGTATTGACATTTTTCTTTTTTTTCACAGCTTATTTTGCACATAAATAGACGGTTCTGAATTTGATCTACTCCCCTTTTACATAATGTCCTACGGCCGGGCCTATAGCTGCAAAGTATTCAAATAAATAAATGCCTGCGGATGGCGTATAAGGCCAAGGGCTACAAAGCATGACCACACCTTAAAGGCCCTCTCACACGAGATACAACGTGCAGTAACACTTGCGATTACATTCTCTGCATCGAAATGAGAACGCGGTTTTAACCTTAAACAAATCTATATATGCACTGAGCAGGACCTATGTACAAAAATAAGGAACATCTTATACAGAGTGGAACGCAGCAAAACACAGTTTCGAAGCCAATTCTTCATACACTGTACATAATCATATCCGGTGCATAATCGTAGGGAAGTTACAAACTTTGTTTACTTTTATTTTGTTAGCATACCCTCCTAATTTCGACGTTGTTCTCTTTAGAATAAGCAGATGACCACGAGATACTACGTGCAGTAACACTTGCGAATACATTATCTGCATCGAAATGAGAACGCGGTTTTAACCTTAAACAAATGTATATATGCACTGAGCAGGACCTATGTACAAAAAAAAAGAACATCTTATACACAGTGGAACGCAGCAAAACACAGTTTCGACGACAATTCTTCATACACTGTACATAACCATACCCGGTGCATAAGCGTAAGAAAGTTACAAACTTTGTTTGCCTTTATTTTGTTTATACCCTCCTAATTTCGACGTTGTTGTCTTTAGAATAAGCAGATGACAACACCACCACCTCTGTAGAACCCCACAAGTGCGCTGGCGACCACTTATACCCCCAGTGGTAGCACTAACAGCTCATGGTGCGGACTCGGTCTTTCGTCGAGGCCTCGGAAATATTTCTGGCCTCTCTGACGTCATTTCAGCTGATATTTTGCCATTTTCAAACGACCAATCATTAAAATAAAATTAGAAAGTGAACAAAACAGCTGACGCACTTACGCAGCTGCAGGCACAGCATGGACAAACGGACAGAAAATTATTCTGCATGCCGTACTAAGGAAAGCACACCTGCTGCACCTGAAAAAGTTTGTTGACATGAAAAGCAGTATTCTGAAGAGTGCTAGAGATGTGGAAGGTGTGGCAAACCTTGCGCACTGTCGATAGTTTTTGAAATTTGTTATTAATTTTGTCTTCTGTGCGCAGAGCGGATTTTTTTTTTTTTAAAGGAGGCGAGCCTGTTGCGAGGAGGAATATACGACGGAACTTTGCGGGCAGTTGTGCTGATGTTTTTGTTACTGTTTTATATGTGAACTCATCTTCATACTTAGTCTCTTCTCTCGAGCTCTCTAAATGTGCTACGACCCCTCGCACGGAAAATCACTTCTCCTCCTAAAATAAGTCGAAATGGTTTGAGAAAACGGACCCTCTGTCCTCGAGTCCTGAAAAGTGAACGGCAGGCCCAGCTTCCTGCAGCTCCGGTCCAAAAACCACCGCACGGGTATTACATCCTATATATGTACCATACCGCGAGTCTGAATGCGAGGAAACTTGTGCTGGTGTCCCACATGTTTGCAACATGGTACATTGCCACGTACGGTACGGTCAGGAGCGCTTTATGGGTCACTCTTGAGGGGGCACTCAGAGGATAATCATCATCATCATCAGCCTGACTATGCCCTCTGCAAGGCAGAGGCCTCTCCCATGACTCTCCAATTAAACCTGTCCTTTTCCGCCTGTGTCCACCGTATGCCCGCAAACTTCTTAATCTCGTCCGCCCACCTAACCTTCTGCAGCCTCCTGCTACGCTTGCCTTCTCTTGGAATCCCCTAAGGACCAGCGGCTAACTTGCCTTCCCATTGCATGCCCTGCCCAAGCCCATTTCATCCTCTTGAAATCGATTAGGACGTCATCAACCCGATTTTGTTCCCTCACCCACTCTACCCGCTGCCGGTCCCTTAGCGTCACATCTATCATTTTTCTTTCCATAACTCGCTGCGTTGTCCCTAACTTAAGCTGAACCCTTTTCGTTAGCTTCCACGTTTCTTCCCCGTATGTGAGTACCGGTAAGATACAGCTGTTCTACACTTTTCTTTTGACGGATATTGGCAAACTGCCTTTCATGATCTGAGAGAACCTACCATATGCGCTCCGCCCCATTCTTATTCTTCTAGTTAATTCCCTCTCAAGACCCGGATCAGCTGTCGCTAACTGCCCTGAGTAGACGTATTCCTTTACCACTTCGAGCCCCTCAATGCCAATTGTGAACTGCTGTTTCCTTGCTAGGCTGTTGAACATTACTTTGTTGAACATTGTTGAAGATTTATCTTTAGACCTACCGTTCTGCTCTGCCTGTCTAACTCATTGATCATGCTTAGCAGTTCATCTCCTGAGTGGAGGATGGAGCTGGGCAATTTGAACCATGTATTTCTTTGACTCTGTTCGTCCAAAAAAAAAAACGCTTTTCAGCATGGTCTTCCAATGTAAAATTTCTCGCTTGAAAGGAACGACACCCTCCCCCCTTCCCCTTATAAATCCGTCCCTTAGTACAGGGCATTTCCGCACGTAGCAAATGCGCTAAGTGCGCATGCGCATCTTTCTTCTTTGTTCAGCCCCTGAAAGCATACCGCGGTGAACTGGAGTGCTGCGAATCACGCAGGCGATCTCTCCATCCCGGCGACTCCTCGCACTTCAACTAGTACGACACCGAATGACGGTTAGTTCCGGGACGTGAAGCAGCGCTATTTCAATTCAATACCATTTTTGTCGTCGTCAGCCTCTGTCTTCCTGCGCACGCTCGCTTCATGCGTCCGCCGACGGCGCACTCCGTCGAGCGTGCAGTGCTGCCGACACATGGCCGGGCACGACGCGAGCGGAAAAAGAAAGGGGAGGGGGGGGGGGGGGGGGGGGGGGGGGCTCTTTGTTTCATGACGTGGGCCGCATTATCGGCGAGCGCTTCACTGCACACGTGTGCCGCCGGAAAGCAGGGGAGAGGACGCGGCCCCGCTGATCCCGTTCGCCAGGAGGCGCTGAGCGAGACAAAGGCTCGGCAGGACAATTAAAATCCATCTGCGCTACCCCGGCTCGCGGAGGCGGCGTACGTAGACGTGTATATATACGTTGTGCGTGTGTTCTTGTGACATCCGCTGAATTCGCACAAACTTTCGCGGCTGGCGCGCAGGCGTGTATCCGTTCATGCATACTTGAGACTCGTCAGTCTATATCTTTTCTTCGTCTTAGAATAGCAGAAACGAAGAGGTCTAAGTATCTATATCGACTGGCAGTAATGAAGGGGCTTTATATAGTGGGTGCAGTGAAACTACACTGCTCCGGAAGCCTTTATCCAATGTATGTCTCAAATGTAGCCCACTTAGCCGACTTGTTAGTTGCAGTGCTGTTTTTTCTTAAATCATTTCTGGTTCAAGCTTCCTCGCCTGTATTTCTAATGTTGGTGTATCGGTGTCGTTGACCTATAGCGAAAAATCCACGAAAAATCCCCAGAAAACCAACTAGCCCATTCAGTTAAGCAACATAGGTGGGCCACCTAGGCGATATGACCATGTGGTATCATCAGAACCTGCCCATTGGATGGTGAGCAGGTGGCAGTTAAATTAATGATTGGTCGCGAGAGGTTGTTCAGGAAGTGCAATCTGGTTCGCAAAAGTCCCACTGGTGGCAGCACCTGCCATCGCAGGGCAGTGGCGCATCGCTTAACCGCTGTACCATTGCGCCGGGAGTGGTATGAGGACTTCCAGCTATCTATGAATGCAATAGTTTGACTACCTCCGCATGTATGGTCATTAACCATTAGCGCTATCGCATCATACTCTTAAGGCGGAGCCTAAATGCCCTCTCCAATTTTTATTTGTGATTGATTTTTGTCCTCTCTCAATAGCCTCTGCGAGGCTAACACTTGCTCTAAAAATATAAATGATGTTGGAGAAAATTCAAGGTGGAGTAGATTACAATAATGCAAACATTTATTCATTAGCACATACCTGAGCGAATCGCTACTACTACAGGCGGTGGGGAACCCCATACAACTTTATCAGAAACTTCGCCGTCTAAGAAAAATTCACTATGGCCTGCGAAGTTCCTGATAAAGCTGTATATAGCTTTGCTTTGTTGCTTTATGGCTGCGCTCATGTGTATGCTAAAGAGTAATTGCTCCATTCACAGACGCTTTTGATTCGAGGCCGCCGGCTGTTCGCGCTGTACGCATGTAACTGTTTTGCGAATGCAGTTCTTCATGCAGTGGCGCAACGAGAAAGGCAGTGGCCACATGAGCTCACTCGGTGCTCCAAGATTTGCTATGTACTACTTCGAAGAAGAACGTGTGAAACAAGCGTTTGCGGGACGTCTGTCGCACAAACATTTAAAAACGCGCAAGCATGACACTGCCGTGACATTTGGCATTGCGCTGAACCACGCATGTTAACGATGCTAATGGCCAGTACTTTCAACTCTGTTGTGTCCCTTGACGTCTCGTGTGCGGCCTGTTTTTCCGTTCGGCGAAGTCTCACGACCTTTGTGTGCGAAGCGAGGACTCGGCGAGACACGTGTCCACCTGCGGCAGGTTGTGTGCGCCAAGGCTTCGCGTCAGGCTTCCATCAAAACGCCCGTGCGAAGGCCGTGCAACTGTCGGCGCAAGTTACCGACGCAGTCAATTCTCGCACAGCCTCGAGCCCATCTATGCATGCTGCCCCTCTCGACGGCCCAGAGCGCTGCTTCCAGGGGATGCCTGTGAAGCAGAGCCGTCGCCGGTGTCATGTCACTTCCCAGCCGGCCCCGAGCACGTACCGCGGAGCGGAGTTTATGCCGCAAGTCTCTCTCCCGCCGTCGCCATGGTCGGTCGCTGGACCGGTCCCCCCCCCCCCCCCCCTCCCCCCACCGCACCGCAGCAGTAGACAAAGCGAGGCCACGGTGCTTTAGCGTGATGCGACGCGTGGCGCCATCTGGCCACTGCTCCCGGTCTTCCCCCGTGGGGATGGATTTCCGGCGCTCGCGCAGACAGGCGGGGCGTGTCGCCGCCGCACTGAAGGGCAGCCTAGACCGCACGAATCCCTCTGGCCTGGCAACAAGAGAAGGGCCCCCTCGCGCTAGACACCGTACCCGTCCCGAGGGGCCCACCGCGCGTGACACAGGCGCTAATCCAGCCAGCCCATCTAGCCGACAAAAGCGACTGAGGAGGGGACGGGCCCACACCAAATGGATAATACGGGCCCGCTCTTCTCCTCACCCCGTCTCGCGCGCCCGACTCGGAAGGGCCCCCCGCGCGAATGCGTTCCGCGTGCTCAAGCCGCCACCATGCCGCAGCGCTTCTTGTTCAGGAGAGGGGCACCGGTGCGGCTGCTTCCCCTTTGTATCTCTTTTGCTGGTCCCCCCCCCCCATCCTTCCCCACCTCTCGAGCGAGTATATCAATCTCGTGCACGCAGTGATCTCGAGCATTTTCGGTATCATTCAAGATGGCGGCCGCAGCGCGACAGAGGAGGGAGCCATGCACGGCCTCGGTTGAGGCGAGACGCGCCACCGTCTCTTTCGGCTTGCGTTCCGCTCTGCCGAGTTCGCTAGGTGGCGAAGGAGTTGGCGAAGGCGTGCGGGCAAGAGGGATACATGGCTCCAAACAATGTCGTCAGCCCCAGTCCCCCCACCCGCAAGATCCCCCTCCTCTCGCGGCCGCTGGCAGACACAGCCGAGCGGCCAGGGAACACGCCTTCCGAATGGAAGCGAGAAAGAGAAAGAAGAAGAAAACTCGGGAACAATAAAGCCTCGGCCAGACACGAACGCGCAGAGCCCAGAATAAATAGCCGCCGAAGAAAGAAAGAAACGAAGCCGGAACGTCTGAACAAAGAAAGCGCGGCGGAATGGGGGGTGGAAACCACCCCAGAAAAACGATGTTGTTGTTCGGGTGGAATGAAGAGCGAAGCGACGCCCCCTTCTTCCCAGCGGCGGCGGCGGCGGCTTAACAAAACAAAGCAACGGCAAACGCAACTGCGAACGAGACACACTCGTAGAAGCCAAACACGAAGCAAAAGCGGGGCTGCTGCGCCGACCAGACACGGCGCATACACGCAACGCACGCACGCTGAGCACACTCGCTCGCTGCCTGGCATACAGATTGTCTATGGAAATGGAACGGCCGCCGCCGGCGAGAGCAGGAGCTCCACTCCCTCCCCTGCTTCCCCGCCGCGCTCCCCTCTTCGCCCCACGTGACTTTGACGTGCTCCTGTCAGCGGGATCAACTTGCAAAGGTGGGGCTCGAGCGAGTGTTTCATCCGAGTCGGCGGCCGCTGCTCTCACTCCTCGACGCCGTTAAAAAGAAGCGCACAGCCGGGACGGATTCGAGCGAAAAAGAAGCAAGCGCAAAGCATCGCATACAGCTGGCGAGAGCAAGCACGTACAAAAACAGGAAACACGTAAATAGGCGACGCACCAATACGAGAAAGAAAAGAGACAAGCGGCGATAAAAGAAGACATTGACTACGTCGGGAAAGCGCACAAAACGCAAAAGTGTGCCGAGGGGGAAGAAACTAACCGAGCCGCAGATAAAAAACGGCGGCGGGAGGAGTGTGCCGAGGGGAGGAGAAAAAGAAAGCAAAGAGGGGCTAGAGCATGAAAGGCAAGCAAGTACTCGCGGCGTAGTAAAGAGCGAGGGGTGAGGAGCAAAAGCGTCTCGCTGTCGACGCGAGTCGTGTTTTCCTGCCTTTTGGGGCATTTATTTTTTGCTGCTTCGCTGGCCGGTCCTCTGCTTATGTGCCTCTCTTGCCGGCGCAGATAGAGCGTTATTATTATTCCGGTGCTACGAGGGTGATATGTGCCTACACGCACAAGCCCTCCTCCTGCTTCATACCCCCCCCCCTGCCGCTCCACTCTGAGAACCTTTGTGTTCTTTTTTTTTTCCACCTGTGCATTTTCTCTCTTGTATCCCGGCCCCGCTTTCTCTCCGCTTCCTGATCACACTCCGCAGCGGCGGAGCTCTCTTTGTGCGTTGTTTGCTTTCACCGTCCTGCACCGGCTTCGTGGGTGTTGCCTGTCTTTCATTCGTCTTGTCTCTCGTGCAAGTTTTTGCTTCGCAGCGGGTGTGTTCCCTCTGCCTTTTCTTGTTCGTTACTCTGCTGCTGCCGCTGCTTCCCGTCGAGAAAGCGTCAGAAGAAAGGAGGGGTTAAAAACGTTCCCGGCTCCCCTTCCATTTATCTGTACTTGCTGGGGCCGTCTTTGTGCAGCCGAGAGCTGCGGGAGGACTGAAAGAGCCTTTCTTCTCTTGCTGTTCCCCGCCCGTCCATAGGAGTTGGTTGTCTTTTGTGCGTTGGAAGAAGCCTTCCTCTCTGAGCCGGTGTGCGTTTTATTACTGTTCTCCCCCACAGCCCCCCATCGCACGACTGCAGCGAGAAACGGCACGGGATCGACGCCTGCTCTCGTCTCATCAGCCGGGCCGGCGTGCAGCGCAGCAGTAACTTTTTGCTGCGCCGCTTTACGACCCGCTTTTCAGCGCTTATCATGATTTTTTTCTTCTCTTTCTCCTCGCCGTCCGCCGGCACTTGCCCCCTCTCGCTCGGTGCTGCTAGCTGCATGCTGTCGGGCGGAGCCGCTTTCATTTTGATGAGCGCCGCTTTTCGTTCTGTTCTTTTGCCAATTGTCGGGGCCGACAACGCGCAAGCACGTAGCGAGCGAGGGCCGCTCTTTTTTGCTCCCCGCGTTTTCGCTCTGTTAGGCCTGCGGCAGCGACGGTGTTTCGCGTTCAATTTCTTGGTCCATCCCGCACTATCTTTTCATCTCCCGCATCGCCCCTCACCCCCTTGTCTTTTTGGAAAAAGGCGGTGCTTCCGCCGCCGCTTTCATTTTCGGTTTTCTTTTTTTTTGTTGCACAATGAAGCTCGGGCCCTTCCATCATTTAGGTTACTCCCAGAACTTTTTTTTTTTGCTTCATCCTCTTTTTCTTCCTTTTACTTTGCGCTGACTCATTTATTCATTCGTCTGCCGGTTCTTATCTCGCGGAGGAGACCCCAGGAAGAAAGGAAATGATGATGTGAGCCGTGCTCTCTCTCCGAAGAGAAAAGCAGAAACTGAACGCAGACTCTTCGTCAAGGCGAGAGGAAATCAGGCCATTATTCATGGCTCTCCCCCGCGCCTCAGCGCCGCCGAGGAGTGAATAAAGAGGTCCCTCCTCCCCCGCGCTGTTGCGAGATACTCCAGCGGCAACTTGAGAACCCCGGGCGCGCATCAATTACCCGGTGCGCTTACCTGAGACATCTTTCGCTCCCTGTGCCGGGGTCAAAACCATAACTTCCCGGGCCCAAATTTTCAACGCTCGTATCGAGCGGTGTGGTGCATAGCCTCTGGGCATTCCATGTTACTCGCCATTGTGTCCCTGGGTACAACCCCCTCCCATCATGGGCAGAACTACGCTGAATAAATCGCGAAACGATTCTGCGACCATTGAAAGTTGTTGCGAGTCCGAATTTAGTGTGTGCCAGCTGCTTCCAAAAAACATGCTCTGTAAACCGTACGCTAGCCAGCGAGCTTCCCAACGTTTTCCATGTGATGAGAACAGTTCGATAACACCAAGTGAATTCAGCTTCGTTTTATCACAATACTGAGTTCAACTATGCGCTGCCGTAATAAATGTTACACAAGGGTAAGTCACGTAAACTATGATGTACTTATTGTGCTTCTCGTAACTGCCATCACAGAAAAAGGAGGCGCTTCTTTTGTTTTTGTTTGATTTTGTACTTGCCAAGCATTTTTAAACGGCAAAAACTATTTTGGGAAACTGCTCAAGTCGTTAAGCTTTTATATGAGTGACTCAATAGCTCCTAGAAATAAAGGACCGTTGGTTACAGGTAGCAGAACAATAAGCTGCCGGGGCTAATGGCCATTTCTCTCTAATCGTTAGTGACGCATAAGCCTCGTTACTCATGTCGTGTATATCGGCTCGCGGGATCATAACAAAACGAAGCGGCAGCCTACTGCTGCATCCAATTTTGTGCGGCGGGCAGAACATGAATGTTTTATGCACTTCCTTGCTCATTCTGCCGCTTTTATTCTATAAAGTATTCAACTCGACGTCTACCTACGTCATTAAAAGCTCAGGAACGCAGCGCGCACACATGATAAATGGAGACCCTAAATAACAAGCCGTCTTAGTTAAGCCTTGATAAGGCTGCCGATTAGACAGAAAAATAGAAAAGGATCGGTATAAAAAACTGTCCCCCCCAAAGTGGCAGCAGCACCGTATAAAATTACCATACGGCTCATATGAGATCCGTGTGAATGTCGTTACCACAGATGGCATATTCGGATAGCTATAGGTTGCGTGATACCACAGCGGTTGATTATTAGACTCATATACTATCACGTAGGCACGGGAGACTTCGGCTCTGACACACTACGCCGGGAATTCCGCAGAGCCTACCCGATACAGATATTGTGAAACCAAAGGCGCATTGCTTTTAGCTCGACAACTCAGATGAGCAGATGTATCTACGCGCGTTCGACTACAGAGCAGGCGACTGGCAAAAGCTCGTTTCAAACATCGAAAACGATAAAGGAAATTCCGCTCTTCAGCACGTTTTTTTTTTCCCCTGAGCTCCTGGGCATGCTGGCGCGTAACCCCTACGCTGTAACATGGGGCTAACTGCGCGGGGTTTTCTTTGTGCCCGCCGAGTACGCGGCCACCGCTTCACAGAACTGGAGCTCCCCGTCGTCATCCTGTCGCCGTCTTGTAAAAGCCAGCCCGCGGACCGCAAAGCTAAACCGGCTCCCCAGGCTGCCGAAGAACTACCTCCCCACGCTGAAGAGTTTTTCAAAAATGCCAGGGCGAGCAGCGCACAACACAGGAGCAGGAACCCGCCGCTGTTCCGCGGTTGCTAGCGCGCCCCCATCACCTCCTTGGGAAGGAAAGGCAAAGGAGGGGAACGCAGGGAGGGAAGAAGCGCACGACACTCCGCGTGTTCTTTCTTCTATGCTCCCAGGCTACAAGGCCGAGCTAGCGGAGGCCAGAGGCCTGGGGTCGCCCAGGCGCCGCAAGTTGCGTTCCCCCCTCCCCACCACTACTTCCCTACAGCCATCACTGGGCGAACACTTCGGCGAGAGCTCCCAGAAGGAGAGGCGCCTAGGGCGAAGAAGCACAGTACATGCCGCAGCGGCGGCGAAAAGGGCGGGCGCTTCTCCGGAGCGAGTCGCAAGGGGGAGGTGCGGGGGAGGCGACTGGCGCGTCACGTTACGCCCCGCTCCGCAAAGCAGTCATCGATTTCCCTTCCCGCCGGTTCTTGTTGACGTCTCCGCGGCTGTCCCCCCCCGGCTTTCTTCCCCCGGCCTGGCGCTATTTGCCCGTCTCCTTTGTCGCCTTTTAGTGCTGCTGCTCCGCTGGCCGGGCGTCTCCCCCACATCGCTTTTACTGCCGAGAGAAGTGGGATCTCCACCCCTTATCCCCCTCCTGACCGGTCGACAAGAAAACGGGAAGGCGCGCGCGGCAGGGGAGAAGGGAGCCCAAAATAACGTAGCCAAAGCACCAGAGGAACAGCCAAAGCGGAAAGAAGAAAGGCGGATGAAAATGGGATAGGCCGGGCGGCGCGGGAAGCACATAAATTGGGAATGAGGAAAGAAGGGAGAGCGCCAATGCGATTAGAGACGGCGCTGCGACGGGGGAGCTGCGGGTGGCGGTGGAGGAGCGGAATTTTCTCTACTCGGCGAGCAGCAGCTAGGGACGAAAATTAAGCGGCGGAATTGGACGGCGCTATATGCTCACAGCGAGGGAATACGCTAGCGGGATCCGAGGCTCGGAACGAGGCACCATAACGTTATCACGTTCTCCTGCTACTCTAGGCAGCTGCACATACCCCCCCCCCCCCCCTCCACACTCTCATTTTTCTTTTGGGGATACTTGGAAGTTTTGTACTGCTGCAAGGCGCGAAACGAGATCTCCCTCCAGCACACAACTGTGGGCCGCCAGAGGCACGAGATTATTCAAGGGACTGTGGAAAAATTGACTCGCCAGACACTGGGTCGGTTAGCTAAGGCATGTGGCATATGTGGCTATGACGTTGCAACCCATCAAACCAAAAATCCAAAAAAGAAGATATGTAAAGAATTGGTCATAATTTACTTAAGTAGACTGATGGATAATGCTTCTGAATATAAATCTCAATCTGGCAGAAATCTGTGCTCACTACATGATAGAAGTGATGCATAACTCAACTGCCAATTACTGCAATTACAAGGAGGGCTTTACTAGCACGTTAAATGCATTTAGTGCTTCTGACACAGGTGGTACTATGCATGTACTGATCACACCACCTCTTTAAATGCTGACACAGAGTTGTGGTATATAAAAAAAGATGAAGTGGCTTACAGCCATGTTCTAAACTCTGGTCCAATTCCCATTCATTGCCAGTAGCTTCAAGCCGATTGACTGTTTACGTTGCATGTAAAGGCTGGCAGTAATCTGTTAAATCTGCCGTTCGCCTAAAGTTATGAGATCGGCCCTATATACAGGACCTCCATACGTGTCTTGGCACATGTTTACTGCACGGCATCTAGTGGGAGGGGGCATTTAACGGAACAGTTTATTGTACTAAGATGACAAGGCTGGCACCGGCCAGCGTGGCTTTGTACACAAGGGCGGCCGACCAGGCACAACACAGTCCAACTGCACAGCCTCGGGAAGGCCAGCCCATCGAATGCAGCACTGCAGTGTGGCAAATACACCTCACTTGCACAAAATGTTGGCAGCAAAATGGAATGTTTCCTGAGCTCAATAAGGTCAGAGGGCTACGGGAAAGTTTTATGCATAGCTATGAGACCAGAGGCATGTCGTCCTTGGGAGGCCTGCAAAGCAGCACAGAGACGGCCTACAGTGGTGATGGCAATGCTCAGTATCCTTTCCTTCAAAGGGTTGTTTGCCCTTTAGGGTGGCGTAACAAGGAGAGTGAGACAGAATCAATGCATAACAAGGAGATTCACTGAGCTTGCACTTACACTTAATTTAAAAAAAAAAAGCAAAGATGACCAAAACATGTGGATGTGTGCACATATTCACCCAGCCACTCCATTGTGAGATAACGGAATACTAGCAGTGAGGCTCTCTCTTTTACAGAGCATTCACTCGCTGTAGTCACCAGAATGTTCTTGCACACACCCTCTTGCCTGTTGGTTTGTATTTTGGCATGGCGTGTACCAACGGGGTGCTTCAATGACAAACTTGTAACAAGATCCTGATGGCACTCAGTTTGTGCGTTCCCGGTGATGTGGGTGCAACAGGTGAATGTTCAGATAGAGAGGCACAGGCATGCTGTCAGAGTCCTGTGCACAATGCCCACCCTTTGGAACCAAGGCAGGACTGCTTGCTGTCATCGCGGGGACACTTGGTAAAGCTAAGACAGGTCACAACTGCTGGCCAATCAGCACGTAGCACCGGGTAAGCAGCTTACACACTACACGGCTGACACATCAGCAGAAGTCGTCAAACTGGAAGTCCTTGGTATGTGACGTCTTGAATCTGAACCACCAGTCCAGCTTGTCAGAAGCATATCTCAGTCACATACAAAAGTTATGCTCATAAACAACCAAATCGATGCACACGTGCACAACCACAAGCAGATGATGATTTCTGGCTGGCAGACAAACTTCAGTCCAGCTTAGTAGATCACTTCGTACACAGTGGCCTTCTTGTCTCCTGAGCCGGTGACGATGTACTTGTCGTCGGAGGAGATGTCGCAGCTCAGCACTGATGAAGACTCCTTGGACTGGAGACAAGTGCATGTGGGGGAAAGAGAGACACAAAGGCCAGAGTGAGAACTGTGGTGGGAGTAACCCAGCAGGAAGTCAAGAGACAATTTTATAACAGCAGTTAGCATCACTACATTATCTGGTTAATCACTGCGGGCTTATACCTGGAAGATGGAGGCTCCATAGGGTGTCCTCCAAGCATTGAGCAGGTTGTCCTTGCCCGTGGAGACGAACCACTTCCCACACGAGGCAAATTTCAGTGACAGCACACAGCTCTCGTGAAGGTGCAACTGGTACTTGTCTGGCTTGCTGCAGTGCAGAACCTCCACATTGCTGCTCTCCATCCTGCACCAAGTGGCAAAAGCAAGGAATCGAGTTCAGCCCCCTACACTACCCTCGACAGCCGGGAAGAAAGCACAATTCTCCAATTGTGCAGTGCTCTACAAATTGCCCTTGCTGGCCTGGAAGCAACTCAAATGCCATGCAAACTCAGCTGATATTTGTTACTTGCGTATGCAAGTTTTTCGTTTCAGTGCTGAGACAGTGAGGCCGCTCTTCACTATTTATGATCAAAAGTGACAAACATGCTTTCCGTTTAAAATATGGGAAACAAAGATCTCAAGAAAATGTGCATCCTGCCCTCAGAAATCCAGCTACAACAACACTGAGGAAGCCCGGGACCCTTAGGGACGTTTCTAGAAGCCAGCATGTGTGTGTGATTGCTCTTTTGCACCTTACTGAAAAAACAGAAACCCAGAAAAACCAAGAAAGCAGACACAGTGACACTGAGCTAAGAAGTACACAAACTTGTCTGCGGGTCTGGGTGGATATGGGAATGAGTGATGCTAGCATGCAAGCATCTTTTTTTTTGCTTACATTTATTTTAAGTCACTTGTTAGTGCTAGCAATGCTGCAGCTACTAATTTGGATACCCCTGTCAACCGTTAGTCTCAAGCGATGACAGTTGGCTGCCAGCCTCAGTTTTCACCACAGCTAGTTTCACAGACATAGATTGCAGGATCAAATTTTATACGAAAAACAAATAGTTACAGCTACAACCTCAGGTCATTGTAAGAGTTCTTGTAACAGTGGAGTACCGCTTACCCAACAGCTAGCCATTCTCCAGTGGGACAATAGCCCAAAGAGAAGATCTGCGAGGTGAAGTCGTGCTGCTGTAACTGCCGCCCCTGCATTCACAACATCCAACAAAAATATGTCAGTGTACAGAAAAGACAGCCTTTTAAAAGGGCTGTATAGCAGTGCTATTTTATGCTGAGCTCAGAATGTTCTTCGAGCGAAACCAACATACTTAACTGAATACTTTTTTTTTTTTGAATAGATCAATCAAAACACAGTCTTCAATGACACAACACTCATTTGCCAAAACAAACTCAAAGGGGCCCATGTGCTATGCAATGTTAGTGCATAAAGGAGAACCCCAGGTGGTCAAAATTATTCCAAAGCCCTCCAGTGCGTTGTCTCTTCGGCTCTCGCGCATTTTTGTACATTAACGCTGTCCACATAAGGTAAAATGCGAACCCAAAGCGACCAAACCTTCTACACAGTCTTTGCGTGACAAATGAAATGATGGAATCCATTATAATTTTACTCCCATGAAAGACTGCAATGACCAACTGCTACTGAAAAACAAAGGATCTACTGTGAACCAACAGCACTGACTCAGTCTGCGTTACCATAGTGCACCAGGTTTAGACGACCGTAAGTCGACCTATTTTTTTCTATTTACAAATCCAAAATGGCGGGATCGACTTACAATAGAAGCAAACCCTGGCACCATAAATAAAGCCAAGACAAAAGAAATATCAGAGGTGCTACAATGTAATTGCAGTTTTATGTTTGCTTTTTGTGACCCTAACCAGTATCATTCGGCTATTCTACGCACTTGTTCGTAAGGCTTTTTCTTTTTTTTTTCTATTTTTAACTGCGTACTCGGCATTCATGGGAGTGTTGATAGTTCATGGAAGGGCCGCTGCTCCAATCGCGGCGGCACCGCTAGCAACCATAGCACCACCTCTTGGAACGGCAGCACATCTGGGGAGTGTCGGTAGCTGATGGAAGAGCCGAAGCCGCTCATGCATAGTTCCTCTCTGGCTGTTTGACACATTTGGCTTGACTGCTGACCCTGTTTTACCAGTTTTTAACGTAGTGCTTCGACAATCGTCATTTGTGCTCCGGGGCCTTTGTTAGCGTTTGGGGCTTGTTCACGGCTACATTCAAGATGGCCGTCATTCTTTACGCCAAAGAAATGAACAACTGTGCGCCAGGCCGCAAGTTCGATGTTTTGGAACAGGCGATGCAAGTGTGGTGGCTGCAGCAAGGAAAAATTTTCAGCCGTTCCATGTGATGTCGTGGTGCGGTTGTTTTTAAAGTACAGGATTTCGCAGGCCGCCGCCGCAATGTGGTTGTTTGCGAAGTGGGGTATTTCGCTAGATGATGACATTAGAACGACGTGCTGAAGGACCATGGCAGTGATGATGATGGCAGCACTAGTGAGGACGATGGTGCAAGTGTGGACAAGTAGTCCAGCGACACGTTTTCATTTTGGAAGACGCCCGCGGGGACGCACTTCTTTTTTTCCCCCCCGGTATATGGTATGGGGAGATCGACTTACAATCGTGTAAATACGGTACTACCACTAAAACCAGTTATCACAATAGTGCACTTTTATTTTGACAACATCTGAAATTTTGCACGTAGTCAGAAAAAACTAAAATAATGAAGTGAAACTCTCCTCCTACTGTTGGCTGACTATAGCGACAACTTGAGCATGTTAGATAGGCTTTAGACTATCTAATCTTAGTTGAATATATAAAACGAACATTACAACTACACCAAGGCAAACTACACGACAAAGTCCCTGCACAAAGAATGTCTCCTAACACAGAACACCAAGGAAAGTTTCCTTCACTGCACCGAAAAGGCACTGCAGACTAAAGCAGGCTGTGTTCAAGTCCCGATAGCCAGAAATCCAGTTCCCACCTCTCGGAGATCCCAGGAGCGCACAGTGTTGTCCAGGCCACCTGTCCAGAGTTTGGTGCCGTCGCTTGAGATGTCGATGCAGCTTGCACCATCTGTGTGGCCCTGGAACTGCCTGCATGTTGGATGGGGAAGAGGGACAGGAAGGTGTTCCTCACTGGATGGAAATTTTTTTTGACAGTGAACTGTGCTGTTAATGTGAATGCTACGTACAAAGGAATAGATTTATTCAATGTTGAATTGTACAAAAACATAAACTAGCCAGCTCGCCTAAGCCTGGTGGCTTGTGTATGTGACTGGGCAGGCTGGAGAGGGTTGTACACTGAGCAAGCATAAATCCACCGATAAGTAAGGAGAAAAATGTGCAGTGCTAATCTTTCATATGTATCATCTGGAGTATCCTGCCATGCATGGCTTGGCAAACCACTTCACCATGCATTAACAGTCTCTCTCTTTAGGCAGTTAGTTGATGACAGCTAAAGATGGCTTAACTGACAAGTTGACAGATGCAGTGCACTGTGTTCGCACAAGAAACACACAGCTTTTATGAATAGTCACAGTCTACTGTAATGTGACAAACGAAGTGACTTCAATAATAACATTTAGTAATGCAAATGTTTCTACCTCCAGATGAGTGCCAATAAAAGGCACTTCTTGCCGTATATACATCCTTTGATGGTAAAATCCAGGAGCTCACAAATTTTCAGCACTCAGAGATTTTAAAAATCATACTGATAAGATGATGATTTGATTTAGTTACGCAAAGGCAGCTTTGCCAATGAGCACCATCATCAGGCTCAAACCACCAGGACACCGCTGCAGTACGCACAAATAGTAATGCCACTTTTCACTATTTTCATTGCTAGCTGTTACTAGTCTCTTGTAATGGTATAAAGTCTTGTCGAATAACAATGTTTGCTACCAAGTTATTATACAACATAGAGCACTCTGCCAGTCCGAAAATTACGCATCTGGGTATGCTAGCCAAAGCTGAGCAGTGTTCTGCAGCCTTCGGCACCAGCAGCTGAAAAGGGTGAGCGGCCTACCTGACAAGTGTTTGGTTGTGTAAGTCCCAGACGGCGATGTTTCCATCTGAACAGCAGCTGAAGCACACCTTGGAGTCAGGACTTATTGCCAGGGCATAGCACGCTGGGGCATTCGAAGTCAGCTCTGCCTTGATTCGTGGGGTTGGCTGCATGAATGTGCATTCTATGCTCAGGTACTGAACACGCTAATCACTGTTGACTCTTGACACAAACAAAAGACAATAAAGCGAGGATTATTAACTAGCAATCCTTTAATGCATAGCAGACACAGAAAAAGATAAGAAGACAGAGACAATACCGACCATTAACCAGTCTTATACCTGTAGCGCAGTTTTGTGCAAATTACTGAATGAAAGCTATTACCGCTAGTAAACGATAAGAAGAAACAAACAACAGATAACAAGATAAACAATTATAACTAAAAGATCACCAATGCATGGAAAAAGATGAGCAGACAAAGATAATAAAGAATTCTGACAGTACAGATGAAGTTTTTTGATACAAGTTTTCAGCGAGGCTTCGCTTACTCTTAGTGAATGACAGAAACATCTCATTCAGGGCGTGCATTCATGAATGTGCAGCAAAAAGACATTGTTTTAATCCATCCGCAACCTGTTTTCCCAAAGGAAATATAAAAAAAATAGTGTTGCAAGAGCCGCACCCAACCTTTCCAGGATGGATAGCCTTCAAAATGTATGTGCACAGGAGCCTCCAAACACCATCCAAGGATGGCGCGCGAGGCCACGGGGCATCATCGCCATCGGCATCAACTTTTTTCTTCCTCCGCGAATTCCAGCTATCCACATATGCATCAGTATCGCTAGCTCCAGCTTTTAGAGCGAGAGCTCTATTTCATGACCAAGGCTGCAAAAGCCAGGCCATCGCTGACTTGACTTTGAATAAATGAATGAAATAAATATTGCTGTAATTGGGATTTGAACCTAAGGTGGCGCGAACAGATCAGGTTCACTGGCTACTGCATGAGAGCATTATGCTATCACCGCAGCCGATCACGCCTCGTGCTAAACTGCAACACACTCTCATGCTGTGCACTGCACATTGTCGCCTTCATCAATTTCTATCTGCAGCTCAAACAGATCAGATCAGCTTAGCCTCGATCAGAGCTTAACCTGAGTCTAATATCGTCGACAGATGTGCCGATGGCCTAGCAAAGCAATACCATGACCCAATCAGGCTAAACACATGCTTTCACATGTCTACTCGGTTTAGCTACGTTAAAAACCCTATCATTTTTTGTGGCTGTCAACTGGACGTGCATTGTGGCTTTATTGTGTTTGCTTTTTTTTTTGCATGATGGGCAGGCAAGCACCTTAATAGCTACACGGCTGGCTTTAAATTGAAACTTGTAGAGTTTGCTTCCGAACATGGCAAGCATGCAGCAGGCAGAAAATTCGACGTGGACAAGAAGTGTGTTCGACGATGGTGCAACCAAAAGGATGCACCGAGGAACACAAGCTGCAAAAAGCTCGGTTTCTGAGCCAAGCCATGCATGAGGGCACCATTCACGACTCTGCTGGGCTGTATCTTGTCCTTGCAGAACTCCGTGCCTACGGGCATTGTATTCTGCAATTTCAAGGTGACCAGGATCTTGAACAGTTTGGACAGTACTGCAGACAACTTCTTGTGAGATGACCATGCAGCAGAGCTCAACACCAGCTCGGAGTCTAAAAACTTGGCGAGTGACGATGATTAAACATAGAATAACTGCCACTTAATCCCAATTGGTGCGTTGTTTTTAAAAGAAAAAAATTATTAGACGTCTCGTACATGAGTCGCACCCCGAAAATTGGCAATGGAATCTGGAAAAAAAGTGCTACCCTCGCATGCATTTATACGGTATCATCCTTTTCGATAGTTCCCAGGTCACAGGGCTTTCTCCTGGGCCTTTCAGTGCAGCTCAAATAGCAACACCAATGCTGCAAATCTTGGAGGACAAGAAGAACTTTTCACTGCCATGGATGCCAACTAAACCTGGGGACAACTTTCTGTGTACTACAGTAGAGACTACGAGTGTGAGCCATCAGCTTCGAGACCTCTGCTGTCAGATCGTGAGCAGATGAAAACAGTACGCTGTGTGGAAGTAGTCACCTCATGTTTGCATCTTCTACTGCAGCACCAGAGAAAGTTGTATGTTAGTACATAGAGCCCTGCTAAATGGGCCAGCACCAAATGCAGTGGCCTGGAAACATTCAGAAAGGTTGGTATTTATTTATGAAGGAAGTTAAGGCTGTGAAGTTTGGTATTTACGAAGTACTGTCTGCACAGACCACAACCGTTAACATATAGTGTCATGCTGTACCGAGAGCAAAGAAACCAAAAGGAGAATCAACCATGCCCTAAGGAAACGAGCGGCCGCCAGGTGCAATACTGGCAATTCACAGACAACACCAACTCCGAGAACAGGGCATAAGCAATGATAATTTAGTGCCTGCGGGTGTCCGGTATCACAGTGAAGGCCGCGTGCAATGGTGGCTCCTGGTGACGGCAACTAAAAGCATCTAACGCAGCGCTTTGCTCTCAGAACGGTAGTGATATAACCCACCAGAAGGGTCTGAAGCGCGCACATTCTCAGAACACTAACTGAATGTCCAGTAGCAATTATATTAACATGGCAAAAGACGTGATAATAGTGTAGGGTTAGCTCTATTTTTGACCACCACATGCTGCCAATTAGGAATGCAGCGAGGGCATTCTTCTTTTTATTGTTAATGAGAGCACTATCGGTAGGGTTCTGGGAACCTCGATTTAAAGAAAGTAACGGAGGCAGCAAGCAGTGTGTCTGCTGCCAGCATGTGTATCTATAAGCTGCTCTGAATGTCCCTATCACCACCATGCCAAACGTAAAGCACTGGAATTTCCATTAGGCATCCCACATCCTTTCATTCATTTGATCGGAGAGTGAGCGGCTATGCATTCCGGCCTTTCCAAAAATTTCACTGACCCACTGCCTTGAGCACCACAAGTGAACAGAGCCCAAGTGACTTACTGCTGCTAAATCCCAGATAGAGATGGTGCTCGCTTCCCCACCAACAATGAGTGTCCGCCCGTCGGGAAGCAGCTTGCAGGAGCGAATGTAGTTGTCCCTTTGCTGCAACGAAGTTTGAAATATTGGCATGAGCACCTCGCAAAATCTCACAAAGAGAATTGCGAAGATTCATCAAGGGTGGAACCCTATAAAACAGCGATGACACACTGCCTCGGCCATCCTGGATGGACTGTAGTAACAAAACATGTAGCATGTTAGGTAAGCAACTTTCATCTTACTTCCACGAAAGCTAAACAGCCTACAGTTACTTAAGCTAAAAACATAGCCAGTCAAGCCTCCCAACCTTGCTTAATTTAGGCTTATAGATTCATGCAACAAGGTCCCAGCTTTCTCGAGTACAGCTCTTTTTCTTTCAAACTTCTTCACAGACAATATCACTTTGATGGGCCTTAAAAGGATGCCAAAAGGGGATGGAAAGGAGGGTTTCGTGATGACACAAATTTTAAAAATGACCTGGACACAGTGTGCTATATATATATATATATATATATATATATATATATATATAAGCTGGTCCTCCAGCCGAAACGTCGTGAATTAAATCCTGTTATGTTTCTTCAACCTTTGATATATATATATATATATATATATATATATATACTACACACATGGCTGGTGGCGGTGCTGACTTACCGAAAGAGCAAGGCCTCACATTGTTTATACTCTGCATCATTGTAGGGCAGCAGGACGCATTCATGAGGAATGCGCGGTTTTGTACAGTTTGTCGCATTTTACCCGGTGACACCAAGGGCAAAACGGTCCAGGGGGGCAATGTGAACTATTTCGGCTAAGAATAATAGTGCAAAATAAATAAGGTTGTACAGTTGAACCTCGTTATAACGAGGTTCAACAGTACTTTCTTTGTTTTCGTACTCAAGTTGACTTCATTTGGATCACACAAACTTTGGATGATATGAATATTTCACATGCTCCCAGGGAATCTGCGTCAGATTCTAGTGTACCATGTTTAGATAACTGCTACACAACTTCTATTCACAACAGAGTTTTAGTAAACCAGAAAACAACATAAATGTCAAAGACAGGACCACAAAACTCCTTCTGTGAGCTGCCTGTGAAAGCTTGCTTTTGAAGTCACTCACCAAGCAGTCCAGCTGGGAGACAGGAGTCTTAGTGGCTGGTTGGCTGATGTCCCAGACTTTGACACAGCCCTGTGAACAACATTATCAAACTTCAATTGGGCATCAGCTAAAAGCAGAGTAAAGCTTAGCCCCCTAGCAGACCAGGGACCCCTATAGCTTTTTCCCTGAACCAAAGCATGCAGAGGTATCTTTCAACAAACAAACTACATGTGACCTGGCATTGGTCGGCGACACTTTCGTTTAGGAATATCCATATGAATCCACAACACTCTGTGCGAACTATGGGATTATAATGCGCACCCAAATTACGCAACCGGAAAAAAAAAAAGCCCCAAGCCCGCTTCCAGCGTGCATGCAATTTCTGCGGAAGAAAACTGTGCAAACGTTTTTACATTTTCAGGAGGAAACAGGCTGTTTATTCTCCTGAACTTATTCACTTGCTCTCGGACAGCTCCTTATCACTCTCTGACCACATCTCGTGTTCAGTGCTGGCCATAGCATTAGAAATTCCGCAGCTCTGGAATGCCTTCACGACCATAAAAGATGAAATCCCAAGCCAAGCTTCGGCCATCCACTTGGCCATTTCCTCGATTAAGACACACTTCAGCCTATTGCTGGCTGTAAATGTGTGGCAGCCATTCATCAGCCACTCACTGTAGAGTGCCCGAATGAGGTCCTTCATGGGTTTGTTGATGCACACATCCAGTGACTGTAATTGCAAAGTCATTCCACCCGCTATCACCACAAGGTCCATGTTGCAAGCTTGGCTTTGACAGGCTGGTCTAGGTGGCACTAGAAGGTGCCCACAACAAGCATGGAGCGGAACCCCAAGCTAGCGCCTGGCCTCTTGCGCCGTACACAGTCTGTCCAGTCAATGATGAGGTCTGTGTCCATCGAACCCTTCTCGTTGGCGTGCACTATAATGCCTCGCGGAAAGTTCACAAACTTGGGGAGCATCTTGCGCTTGAATACATGGAAAGGAGCCAACTTGCCACTATCTGCTGTACAGGCCGGCATCGCGGTTACCCGGGTCTTCTCGTTGCCTGATGTAAGCACGTGAACTTGTTTTGCACCCATCAACCTTACCGTGGTACTGGTGGGCATATTGAAATAGACAGGAGTTTGGTCGGCATTGCCGATCTGCCAAAGTTGATATATATGTTGCTGTGTTGCAACGATAGAACGTATCGCCGACATAAGATCAGCTTCTCCTCGAAAACCTCTGGCAGCTTCTGGCACACACCAGTCTGCCTATGAAGCGAAAATCCTTTACGCATCATGAATCTTGTGATCCAATTCCGGCTCACGTTGAATTGGCTTCTTGAGAGGCCTCGATTACTAACAAGCTCAAGGGCCTTCACCTTGAGCACCTAGTGAAGTCAGCCAGCTCATCTTCAAGGTCTGGAAACCTCCCCACTCGCGGACCGTGGTGGCCTTTGCTTGGTGTCTTGCACTCGAACAATGAGTTTTTCAGTCTCTGCCAGTCGTGAACAAAAGTCTCTGGCATGCCAAAATGACAGGCTGCATCCTTATTGCCGGTCTCTTCCGCACATAGAATAAAAATAACTTTACGCTTAAAGCTGTTCTCGTGGCAGACACGATGCGTCTTCGTGGCCAGAGCATTCATTCTCAGACAAGATAGCCTATGGACGGAACAACGACAGCACCGCACTCATTGCAAATGGCTCCTCCAATGCAGAAAGTGACAATGATGATGGTGATGATGCCACACCATATATTGGTGATGGTAATGGACAGCTACGGGACAGTTTCAGTTTTGTACCTGAATCTAACACGCATGCAATTTTAAGAACTATTTTCCCCGAAATAAGGTGCGCGTTGGCATTGGGTAAATACGATATGTCTTGTTTGCAAAGCGAATGCTGTGAGACCTGCACAGCTAGCAAATCAAATCAGCAAAGCACTCCTACCTCGTTTACAAACTTGCAGTTGAGTACACCACCTTGGCAATACGCAATCCAAGGGAATGACAGCAAAGCTGATGTGAAACAGAAGCCTCTAGCAGCGAGAATTCAGCGAAGCATAATGTGGTGGTGCAGTAAAAATATATAATCTCCAGAATTCCTTACGACCCCTCACCACCCTCCATTTTTTCTTATCGCCCATTCATAACTTTGCAAGAAAAAGGCACTGCTGTTTTAAGACCTTTGCATATACAAAGTCACATAATGACAACACACGGCAAGAATTCAAATGCAGCATTTCAAAGGCAGCGGATATGATTGGATGGTGTGTCTTTCTTTGCCAATACAGCTATCGACAGGAATGCGCTCAAGAACTGCAGTAGCCCTCTATCAAACCTTAAGATTACGGCTACAGGTCATCTATTTCTCACAGTCGGCTGTACAAAGCAAAGTTGTTACAGAACTGCAAGATTCAATTGATTATTTTTTTTACAACGATGTTCTTTGAAAACTTAGCCCAAAGAATTACTTAAGATTTCTTTTCTCACCAATAGGTAAACTGTTTTAGGTAATATATATCTTCTTTTCTTTATCAAATATGACAACAGTCTCTTTCCAATGCTTCCTGGAAGCGAAACAACAAAATACACCTTAATATAATAGTAGCTACTATTCCAACTATCCAAAAACTTTCAAGGCTGCTAAAGTGAATTTCGATCATGGTTCCTTGATGCAGAATGAGCAGTGAAAAAATGCAATTAGGAATTTCTGTTGGGCGGATATAAGGAAAACTCCCAGTAAGTACAGGGGAAGTTGCGAGACACAATAATATATTTCATGTGATTTTGGCCAAGCTGGCTTCAGTATGCTGGCTTAAAATGTAGGGTGCGCCATCAGCCAGGTCGAATTGATTTTATGAGTTAAAGGGACTATGCAATAAATTAAGTGAGATTACGTAAAGCAGACGAGAGATAGGCATTTCATCACTCGTCACCCCAACGCAAGAATTTTTAAGATTGCATCAATAACACCGAAGATATAGACGATTAAAAATTACGCTCCCCCTCTCCCCCCTCAACTCGTACAAGCGGGGCACCAGACAAAAAGAAAGCAGCTCTGGGGCTGGCCCCGCCCATGAATACGTCATCCGTTGACGTTCCTTGTGCAACTTCCGGTTGTCGCTCCTAGCACCCCAGCAGCAGCATCGGAGGCGTGATTGCGGTGCGCGTCGGGTTTCTTTGCTTGTCTGTTGTAGTCAGCAGTAATGGACCCATACCTTGAGGTGCGACTGCTCGCTCTTACGGCCGCTATGGGCATCAAACCCTATGCGTTCACGCCGTACTGGCTGAACGCCATCGACAACAGTAGCGACTCGGTGAGCCACTGTGAGTGGCTCCGGAACTCCCGACAGAAGCAGGCGGCAGAGGAAAATTGAAACCGTATGCGTGAAGGCAATGTCCTCGCTCGCGCTTGCCCAAGAGGGCCGCGCGGCGGCACGAGCAGATGATTTTCACGGCTACCTGAAGTGTGTCTGTGACGTCGTGGCTGCTGTGGCTCCAGCGAATGACAGAGTGTGGTGGCCTGGTGATGTCATGGGTATAGTGACGTCTTTTTTCACGATTTTAGTTTCAAAATCGGTCACTACGAGCACACCAATCGGCCCGCGAATTTTTAAAAATTCATAATAAATTGCCGGCTCAGTTCCGAAGACTCACACTTGGTGTGAATGCTTCTCAGCATCATTTCTAAGCATTGAAAGTATTTCCAAGCGACTTTTTACTCATTGCATAGTCCCTTTAAGTAGACTGCATCTATCACAATGGCTAGCACCTGGAACTTGCCCAGTATGACAGCATCATGAATTATGTGAAAAGTTGCATTAAAAAAAAAAAAATGGAGGGGACGCTTAAGCTCCACCTCAAGGATATGACGTTATAGCGTTAATGGCTTAAGCTCATATGTGAGGAATTAGTAATTCTCGACTAATTCTCACAGCAAAGAGGAATGCAGGAGAAATTCTGTGAACAAAAGTGCTTACCTTGCCTCCTGTGTAGACATATTTGGTTGGATTGCTGATGGTGACCGCACAGACGACCTCGCCATGGGCTAGGGTGTTGATCTGTCGTGCGTGACGAGGAATGCCTGCCCCGATCAACGCATCAGGTGGGAATGGCACTGGCTGCATCTGGCCCTCGGCACTCACGTGGAACGAGTAGGCCCTGCATAAAAGAAAGCACATTGGCCATCTTGCGTTTGCATCGACTAAGAATGTCAAGGGAGCGCTGTTAATTTACAAGATGTTTTGTTAAATTCACGTCAACCTTTACCAGCATAAAAGATATTCAAACACATATCAAGTCTCTAGGGGCCTGTGCAAGAGAAGCAGGTGCACATGCTCAGCTACCTGAATCTGTAGGCGAAACAGCAGGTGCATCAAAAATTACACAAAGGAGAACTGCAGAGGATGGAAATGTGAAAGGCTTATAAAAGCAGATAATCCAAACAAGCCAACATTCTTTGATGTGAAGAAACATTGAACTGTAGTCGATGTAATGCTCTGTGGAAATGATTAACTTGTTGAGATGTTAGGGTAAGTAAAAGGAAAGACATCACACTTTGGAACCAAAACCCAGGTCCTCCTCCTGTTGCTCCACTAACAAAGTGTACCTGCAGCTGCCCCCTTCCTTAGGCTTTTGTAGTCGTCATGATAATGTTGGCCAGTGTCACTTTTATTTATTTATCAATACTGCGGAGTCGCCCGACTCCAAGATGGGGTGAGCACAAAATAACAGGAAAATACTTCTACACATATGCATGGCCACCTTCACTTTTTATGGATTGCCCTCAGAGAAAGTGGGCATCCACAAAAAGAGCTCTTTAAAAGTAAATATGAAGATTAATGAAATGAAAAAAGGGAGAGATGGTATGCAATGAACAAAATACTATGAATTAATCACAGTAAATTCTCTTGATGTTCACTTGAGATACCTATGAATGAATCGTTTAACAATGCAAAAAAGCATGCCAGAAGGGTTCAAAAAATGTAAACCCTTTCAAAACTTTGTTAACAGGAGAGATTTAGATATCAGTGAGATGAGCTGATCACTGAAGCAGCAATAGAGGCCAATTCTCTAGTGCTCACAGACGGCTTGCTCTTAGATTATCATTGTTAGATTATTATTAGATTATCGTTAGCACCCATCCTGTCCTCACCTTTTCTGTGTGCTGTATCAATGCAAAGTTCTTCATTCAGCACTGCCACAGCACAAAAAACACAGCCTTTGTAAATTATCAATTTTAATCCAGGCACAAAGGCATTAGCACGCATGCAAAACATAAAATATCATCACAAACCAACATAAACTAAGACCTTGCTAGAGTTAAAGTTGGAGGGAACAGGAAATTTTTCATGACAAAGCTTTATTTTTCCTCCTACCTGCAGATTTACAATCACATATCATTAATGATTTACCTATACGCAAACACAAAAGCACAGAAAACATCCCTTACTCTGTCACAATATCACCTGCAGACAAAGGATTTGCCACTACCAGACTTTGTTTGGGTATACTGCCACCACCAGCTCTGTTTGTGAAGACAAGATAGGATGTTTTACAATTTCAGTCTCCTAAATCCAATGAAAAACACTCAATCTTCGTTTATGGTATATATTCGTATCCTTGTCTCCCTGAAGAAGGATCTGGCACTAATGATCACATTGTGAATGAAACTCACGGTTTTCCTCCTGGTATAGAGCCAAATCCAGGACCACGCATCGAGGGATGTGGCTCATAGCCAACCTGCATCGCGGCATAAAATGAAATTCCACCAAACAGTCACAGGAATATTAGTGGGATTAGAAAAGATGCAGATATGCTGCACTTCACTCTTCTAAATAAAAATGAAGGTTTCTGCATCTTTTTATTACTAAAGTAAAAATGGAGCAAAAAAAAAAACACACAGGTACCAGTATTCAGCATTTCAATCTTAAGGGGGAAACTGGTGTCAAACAATTTTTTTATATATCAAAGTCACAACTGTGAAATTTTCAGGGAACACATGTTTGTGTGTGCTCATTTCAAATATTGTATGTAATTTCATGTAAAACTAGTGCTTGTACACATATGTATCACGTTTTGTATCTTTTTGCCAAGAGCTTTTAAGAAATTTTGCTGCAAGGTATTTGCTAATATGCATGTCATTGCTTTTCTGTAACACCAAAGAATGCGATAAGGGTAAAATTATCATCCCACCTATAATAAAATTTGAGTTATAGGGTTTTTAAGTTGCCACTCCAGAAACAAGAATACAAACTTATCTTACCGTTTCTGAAGAGGCAACTTCAAAACCCTATAACTCGACCTCTGTGATAGGCAGGCTGACAGTTCTGCCCTTATAGCATTCCTTGATGTCAAGACAAACCAATGACATGCATTTCAGCAAATTCCCTGTAGCAAAATTCCTTAAAAGCTTTCACTGAAAAGCTGACAATATATTACATAAGTGCACAAGGAGTTCATTTTTAAGAAATTGACATATTTAAAATCAGCACACAAATATACATGGTCTCTGAAGATTTCAGAATTGTGACTTCATTATAATAAAATGTTTTTTCTAAGACGAGCCTCCGTCCTTAACTGTTAAAAACTGCTTCGAAATGGCTTTGCATTACCAAGGATGTAGATTTTAGCGCACTTAATCTGCTAAACAAGTGTTTGCATCTTAACTGTATCAGTCTGCAGCTTTTGCAATGCTGCCTTCTTTCTAAAACTTATGAAACAAGCTGATGGCACTGAAGACATCTGACCTGACAAAAAGCCTAGGCTACGACAAGAAAAAAATCGCAATGCAACGGTACAAAAACAAACAGTACAATATTGCACAACACTACTTCATGTTATACAGAAAAACCTCAGTATAACAAACATGGATATTAAAAATTATTGCCTATATTGAATTCTTAATAAATATTTTAAGAAACACATGCAATTTCTACTTTATATATTGAATGCAGTTAGCCACAAAACCGGGTATAACAAACTTCCCAGTGCCACGCAGTGCCCGTTCGGATGGCCGGTGGTAGGCTTCACAGCAGTACACAAGTGGCTAGTCGTTGTATGGCAAGTCGTTGTATGGCGTTGTATAGCTCTTTTATTTCGCAATCGCCAATAGTGCCATGAGAAATAGGGCGGCGTCTAGGGTTGGTAGCCCGACAGTCAGCATGCGCTCAAACCTTTCCGACCTGTTGATAACGCCCCGGAAGCAGGTATATGAACAGGTACAGCCTTGCAGTAACTATTGTGTGCTTATGTCGGCTGTCCTGGAGGTGGTGCAGACAAAGATAGATTTCCCTCTAACCTCACCAACAACTGTGACGCGGGGAAGCCACCCTAGCTGGTGCATGGCATAACGGCTTTGTGTGGTGGTGGCGCTAAGGACGGAAGCCAGTCTAACTGGTGCTTGTTCTTTTCTTTTTTTTTTACGGCATCTGGAATCGCAGCTAGCACCTTTGAAAATGACGCTGAAACATCAGAAAAGGTCCCCCATTTCTATAATGAAGATAGCCTGAGTCGCCGCCCCCTCACTGACTAAACTGTGCTGGTCTTGCACGCATTTTTGATGAAATTTTATATCATGAATTTTGGCTATATCAAATTAGCTTATGATTTTTTATCTACTTGCTATAACGAGGCTTGGCTGTACAAATGAAAGGGAGTGCTCTCACCAGTCCTCTCGAGTAAGAGTTGAGCCCTGGTGCAATGCTATTGTGCAGAACGCCTTGCGGATAGGCTGCAGCACTGAGGTCTGCCGGCATGCCGTGGCCACCAGGCGCACCTCCGTGCAGGGGATATGGGTACGGAGGCCCTGCGTAGTGAGGAAGCAACCACATGGCTCAACCTGTGCTTAACTGTACTACCTCTCATGAGAACACACTTTGCCTCATCTGTTGCACTGTTTATTGTTCAGAATGTCAATCACCAACTCATCCAGCAACATGCATTGAAGCAAAATGTGCTACCTTTTATTTTCTCACATTTGCATAAGACGCCAGCTACTCTTACTGAAAATGGAGCTGTTATAAGCTAGAAAAGATAAAAAAAAATGAAATACATCGCCATCAATGACTGTTTTACAACTAAACTTAGATGGAGCAGCGAGGAAAAAATCAATGCTCCTTTTCTGAACTCAATTTCCTCAGCAATAATGCATCTTCCGCTGAACAAACATCAGTATTGCCAGAAAGCTACACAATCGATTTTTAGTAAGAACAAAAATTAGATGGATTTGTTCCCAGCATTCCTAATAGCTGAAAGGGAAGCTGAAATGGTTTTTCGAGATAATTCAAAGGTTCGAATGTATGAAACTTTTAGGTGAAACGCGTCAAGTAGATTCGCACTAGCATTTAAAATGATGACGTAATCGCCGATCAAAACAGCGATGATGTTCAGGCTTCTCCTCACTGTACTGGAGATGTGCCGAGAAACTCGTGACATCATTCTTGCCGAAATTTAAGGTTTCCGCTGCCTTCACCCAAATGCAGCCGTGCGTCATCTGATGCCATCAAATGACGCTTCGTGTACTGCACCTTCGGTGGCATTGGTTTTCTTCCTTCAAGCAACCATTTCATCGCTTTAAACATACCACTGCCGTATATGACGTCATCACTGCGGCCCTTTCCCGAAACTGTGCACTTCGGAGAACCATGAACGCCTACGCGGTTTCAGTTGGCGATTATATTGTTTTGTGGCCCGAAGTCTGGACACTTCCTCCACGTCGTCTTTATGAAGATTATCCGTTGCAATATCATCATTTCAAATACCTCCAAGTTTCATACATTCACTTCTTTAAGTTTGTCAAAATCTAAAACCTCTTCAGGTGCCATTTAAGTTTGGGCCATGAAAAGACATGAGCACGGCAGATCTGGCACAAGCTCCAGACGGCAAAACAGTATATAAAATACTTAACAGGCTAAACAACACAAGTACAGATGAAATATCTGTGAGAAAGTGATTTTAGTAACTGTTTAGAAATCAGTTCAAATGACAAAAATTAGAAGATTTGACAATTTGCCATTACTGAGGATCACATCGACAACCTCTGCCAGTCACATGTGGCACCCAACTGACTGAGCTATTCTGCAGTAGTTCAACTGATTCCCCTCATGAAGGTATTTGTTAACAAAGATGCACAACCTTACTTTAAATGTCTTAGCCTGTCCGGCTCTTTACCGGCACTGCATTCAGTATGTGGCAATAGTAATGAATGCGGTGATGGTAGGGAGTGTACAACCTAGTATCAGGTGCCACTTGTTCTAAATATCGCTACGTTCAGTGATATGTTGTGGCAGTAAGGAACAGCAAACAATCTTACTTTGGAAATATTAGGTATCACTGCTCCTTACAACCGCTTCACATCCATTACGACCTTTCAGTCAGTAGGGGACACACCGAGTGAGGCACCTGGCTTGTTACGCAGCTCCAGTAAGTGCACATTTAGCTCAGCACAGCACATGCTCTGGCAAGGCAGGTACCAAGTACAGCAGCCAATTAGAACGGTTGCATACCAAGGGCAGCAGCCTTGGCTCCCTTGTGGGACGAGGAGGGGGCAGCACCAGTGGGCGTGGCTGCCTTGGGAGTAGGTGTACCACCACCCTTGTCACCGCCCCCTTCCTTGTGCTTGGAGGAGGATGGCGTGCTGGAGTTGGAGGAGACGCTCGAATGGGGAGACCCGTGGGGCTCCTTCTTGAGGCCCTTGTCAGTGCCATTTTCTCTTGGCGACAGTGCCCCATTGGGTGCTCCCACAGAATCCTGCACGTCATCCCAACATCAGACATTGCTGGATACTTTATTTCGAAGAAACAACACAAAATATCCCCGCATTTTGATAGAGGCAAAACAAAACAGCTCTCTTGTGCTGTGCAATGGCAGTGCACATTAAATAATCCCAGGAAGCCCAGATTGATCTATAGCCCTTTATTACTGAGACCTCTCATTGTTTCCGTGCAGCGCTGGGACATTAAACTACACATCACATACCAAAATGTATCAACACAACATATTGCTGTATTCTCATATTCTGCAAGAAACAGGTAGATATTCAAGTTACAGCAGTTTCAGTCAGACTGACGATGACATTTTAGAACCAGGTGAAAAGTTAGAAGCTACCCAGCAGTCTTAAGTAAATCGTAAAATGTGGGTTAACGTACCAAAGCAACACCTGGGCTATGAGGGATGCCGCACTGGAGAGCTCTGGATTACTTTAGACCGCCTGGGATTTTTTAATGAGTGCTGACATTGCGCAGCACACAGGCGCTTTTTAATTTCACCTCCATTGAAACATGGTCGCCGCGACCAGGACTGAAGCCGGGTCCTCTGATTCAGTAGCTGAGCATCCTAACCACTGAGCCATTGTGGCGGCTCCAGCCTTAACGCTTTGCGATGACTAGTTGGGCTCCTCTTGATAACGCAACGAGATCGTTCTGGTCTGCTGTTGGGAAGCTTTTTCCACGGTTGAATTGCACTTGTTTTCCTCACTATGCATGATGTGCCATCTCTTTAACTACACACTGCCAAAATTTCGTTTAAAAGACTTGGGCACATAAAGAAACACCAAAAATAAACATTCAGCGAGTTGTTCTTGCAGAGATGTTTTCTACTGTGGGGTCCAAGATTGGCGAAATGGTTTCGGATCGGAACGAACACAAAGTGGGTAAATGTTTTAGAACTCAAAGGGTTATTAAGGTTGAAGATGCCACTTTACCCACTTGCTAAAATCGGACACTTTAGTGAGCAATTTTTCACCTTCCTGTAGCTGCAGCAGTCTTCTTTTTAAAGAAATATTTTGTCCCACAGATGAACAGAAATACCAAATGTGAATCTTTTGATCATTTAAAAACACAAGGGCTGCACTATGGTTGGCACGCTGACCTTGGAATCGCAACATGATGACTTGGGAACCTAACAAGCCTCAGTTTATTATCAGACACACAAATTTTGAGGCCCACTCTTGGGAGCTCAATTCATTTAATTTCAGTCAATGTTTAGCTCAAACACTTCTCAAATGTAGACATCTCACATGTTCTATTTCTTTATCAATGCACTTTCTAGTAACTTCTAGTAGCGGACTTTCAACCAATTCCACCAATGCAGTTGTCAGCAGTCCCAATTAGTGAGTTTACATGGCGAGCAGTGGGTTTTCCTATTTACTACAAACAAACACCATTGATCAAAAGGCACTACATATAGTTTCACTCAATAAAACTAAATGGGATTTTGAAGTTTGCACACCCACTCACTTGGGCGGATTTAAGGGAATGGCGGCAGAAATGGTCGGCCCCCCCCTCCCTGAGAGAAATTTCACATAGGAGAACCTTGCCCACAAAAGTCGAGACATACAGGGCTCGGACGGGACCACCACCTCCAAAAGTGAGCTACAAATCTGCCCCTGCACCCACTGTATGTAAGCGATGCTCATGTACAAATTCTTACTGCTAGCAACCAAGAATAGGAGCTTCTGAAGCTTTCGCAGTTAGAACTGGAGGAACTTTTTTGTAAGCATGTGCATTCCACGAGCACGATGCTTGAAATGAAAATAGTCACCCAGCAAGCAAAAGCATTCACCTCATTGGCAACGTCAACCACCAGCTCTTGGTCACTCTTCTCCCCATCACTATCCTGAAAGAAAAAAAATTGATTAAAAAATCGGCACTGTCACCGGGTTCCCAATTAACACATGCGCACCAATGGCAGCACATTTTCTATTACTAGTAATAAATGCACATTCATGAAATCTTTCCTTTCATTAATAAAAGACGTGCAGTGGCAATTCAATACAACCACTTCACCACACACAAAAAAAGTAGCTAGTAACGTGATGCCTCACGTTACTGAAAAATGTTAACATAAGTATGTTGCCTGTTACAGTTCCCAAATGGTAACAAGCACAAGTTACCGAAAAAAGGAACCCGTTACTTGTAACGCGTTACCGCCAAAACTGCTCCCTACATGGCGCCACACCCACATTTCCAACAAAAAGCCAGCGGAACAGTGCAATAGACACATGAACAGACTCGAGACTGTCTTTTTCCCAGTACATGAGCATCCTGCAAGAATCATAGTGTAGCTTCACATTCCAGTTGCTTTTCGCATCAGTCTGCACTCATCTGTAAGGTACTGTGAATATGTGGCAGTCCTTGTGGTCCAGCACACAGCTCAAAATGCTGCTCCGATGTCCATGCTAATGCCAAGCTCAACTGCTACAGGAATGTGCTTAATGCTGCCAGATCCTGATCACGTTTACTATAATTAGCAGCAGCGACGACTGCACCTAACCTTCTACCCACGCCGCCATGTCCACAGTGTATGTTACTGAAAAACTACACACGCTTCATCCCACTACACACACCCACTTCATCTCCTTACACCTACTTCTCGCCACACCTACTTCACTTCACTTATTTTTTGTGAGCTGTATATTTTGCGAATTTGGTTGAAGGTGCATTTTAAAAAAAATTCCTGGCCGCTAAATTTTGCGAAGCAGGGGGGACAACAGGCCCCTTAGTTCTGCCCTCTTCCTTGCCCTCTGGTGGCGCTGGTAGACGGGATACTGACGCAGCGCAGGAGAAGCGCTACTTTGTCATTTGGCCTTCACCATCTTTGAGTAATACTGCAGTCCAGTGGAAGTATATCCTTGCCTTGTCCTCTTTCTTGCGCTTCTTGAGGTCATGGTCAATGTCTGGAGACCGGCCTCGAAACTTTTCCCTCTCTCCTGGTGAAATGGAGTTCCTCTGCAAGTGAAACAAATTAGAACATGTGAACCTGAACTGACAAACAAAAATATAAGCTTTGCGTACAAAACACAAGCACTTGAAAAGCAAAGACAAACGTTCACTTAATTGTACAAAAGATAGTGTGCGTTCACATTCTGGTTCTTCTACTACAAATTCATGGTCTTTCTACTTACTGATTCACTAGACATTTTATTTTCTCGCATTTGCAGAACTCGAACAAAAATATAAAAGGTAATGTATGTGAATGTTTCAACACTTCTGATAAGCTGCCATACGACTTCACATCCATGAATGTATTTTCCTTGCATGATTCTAATCGTATCACCAAGTCACTAACACAGGCATGTAGCCAGGATGTTTTTTCAGGAGGGGCACAAGGTAATACCTTGTATCAACGGGGGGGAAAGGGGAATATGCACCTGCAACGGCATTTAGAAGCATTTCAAATAAAGTTGGTTCCATTCTACAACAACATTTATAAGGACCACATAGAAGCCACAAAAGGCTGGGGTTCACATGAAACTTGGGTGCCAAAAATAAACATGCAATACAAGGTAAATAATGCTCCCAATGAAGTGATTTGATCTTGCTATGCAAAACTAAGAGGTATTTGGCCAGGTATTTTAATTGACAATAAGAAATCTTCCGTCGGTTTTTAATGCCCAAGTCTGCCAATATGTTCACGAAGTAAAACCAACTGAAACACAGCAATACTGTTAGGAGATAAAACCCATTCAGGCAGAAAATCATACAGGTGCCTTAATTGCTTACCACACCATGACAGCTTCCCAGCCTGCTACATTGTTTTCAACCCCAATATTTCTGCTGACTCATTGGTATGTCACCATCAGTTCAACAGAATTCAAGACATGCTGTAGATGTGCACCTGCAGGATCCTCCACTAGAGGGCTACTCCCCATGTGGGCTTTCAGACCCCAGTCCTTTCCCTGTCCCTACCTCCTGTTTTGTAAAAGAACCCAGAAAAATGGGAAAGCAAAAGGAGGGGGGGGGGGGGGGTGGCTCTACTACTTTCCCACTCACAAAACATGAGCCAATAAACCAGGCACACCTAAGACCCCTTTTAGGGGTTTGGAAAAGGGGAAAAAAAAATAAGTGAAACACCAACCCCAGAATCCAGTTCCCCCTCCCCAAGGCTATAAGCCACCCTCCAACTAAAGCATACTGCCCCACAGAAGGGTGGGTGGCGTTCAGACAGGAAATGTGAGGAGGCCAGGCGGGTTTCTCAGCAGCCACATAAAGAAGTGCCTTCGCCGTTATGCCCCCCCTTGGAATTCCCTCCCATGAAACCGCGACTCGTTACACGGCGCTCTTCCTGGAGTGAGCGCGGGAGAAAAACAGACGTCGCCCTGCGTCTGCAACGGGGAACGTCCTCCGCTACGCTCCTTTGTTGCGAAGAAACTGCCCCGCTGGCTCAGAGGGAAAATAAGGGGGGGGGGGGGGGGACGTACGCAGAAGCGCGCGTCATTCGGGGCGCCTGCCCCTTCCCCCCAATCTTTTGAGCAGGACCCCGCGAGACGACGCAAAGCAATAAAGTGGGCGCCGGTACTACCCCCCGCGCGGCGGACGCCAACCGACACTCGTACGGCACCGCAAATTGCCGGCCGCCGCGGCATGCTGCTCCCCTTCTCGAGCTTTGGGTATTTTTTCGCTGAAAGCCTACAATGGGAAGCGGCTGTCGGGGAGAACCCTGGCGTGGGGGTGGGTATCTTCCCGGCGAGGGGCAATCCGTCAGCAACAAAGGCGCCTGACAATCGACCAGCGCTACAGCAGAAGCCATCATCCTCCACAACCTTCCGGGACGGGTGGCGGCGCGGTCTGGGGAGGGGGGGGGGGGGGGGGGGGGACGCGAGTGAGTGGGGTATATGCCGGTCAACGAGCACTTGTAGCGGCGCTGGGAGCACGCGTCGCGAAACATGCATCGACCCCCTCTTTGAGCTGATAGCACACACGATCGAGGGACGCCCACCAGCGGGGCACGACAACGCGGAGGGGCCACGGGGGGTCAAAGGGGACCGTAGGGAGCCCTTCTTCAACGCGAGGCGGCAAAGCGGACGTCTGCGCGCCGTTTTCGGCACGCAAAGAAACAAAAAAAAATGCAGACAGGGAGCAGGAACAAAACACTCGCTGCGTCCTCCATCCACGACGCCAGCCAACAGCACATGTCTGCAGACAGACGACTTCGCCTTTCGGGCGGCTCCTATACAGTCTGCCAAACACACAAGGGCGCCTTCGGTAACAAGACTTGGCCCTCAAATCCGACGATTTAAAATGCCCAGCAAAAGTACCGTGGTGAACATGTCACTTTGGAGACGCACATAGGCACGCACAAGGCGAGCTGTAACGTTTGAACGGGACACTTACATGCCGTTCTTCGCTGCTGTGAACTGCACCGGTCACCAGGGCAGCCAGGTACAAGCGTTCAACGATTCATGAAAAAAAAAAAATGCGAGGAAGGGGAGAGGGGACAGAAAAGAAAGGAATACGGCAAATAAGAACCGTTGCATTGAAACACACTGCAACACAAGCACGCGAGCGTCAAAACGCGAAGCAACACACCGCCCCATCGATTTCGTAAAGCAGGGTCGTGAAATCGATTGGCACAATGTTTTGCGGTGAGCGCTCTTCTGGTACACGAGGACCGTGTAATGGTCATGTCACCGAGTGCTTCGATGATCCCGTCATCACTCTCAGATAACGCGGTTTCGAGAGCGCATATATTTTATGCTTTGGTGGCTCAGTAAGGACGGGAGTTCACTTTCTCGAACGCGTCTGCAAACACCGATGGGCAGAGGGATGTAACAGGGCCCACACGACAGAGACCGGACAAGAACGTTCAGGAGACCACGCCCGACGGCGCGCATTTGACGCCTGGTCTCGAAAAAAACGCCCGCCGCCGCCGATCTGGCCCCGCCAGATATTGACGCGCGGCGTCCGGAGAGACCGGAAGCGGCAGCCGGAGCAAGCCAATAGCAGCGCAGGAAGCCCGCTCTTCGCGAATTGTACGAACTACAATCGTTGCTATCACTAGCCTCTCATCGATGACGACTCAACTGACGACGTCCTTCCAGCTATCAATCAGCTGCACAAACGCTGTTGAGTGCCACCAGTTTTTTTTTTTTTTTTGTTAAATCAGGGGGAACATGCACTCGTGGATCGACAGTAGTAAACCAAATACTGTGCTGTGCTCAAATAACGGCGGCTGGGACCAAAGCTGGCTCATAACCTTTATCTTGTTAGGGAGGCGTCCATAAAATCCAGCGTGCGCGCTGCTGTGCCTCTCTTAGGACCGAATAAACTACAATCGTAGGGAAGACAAGTGCAGGACAGGCATGTAACGCCATAGAAAAATTGGGGGACACTTCATCATCATGATAATCAGCCTGGCTACGCCAACTGCAGGGCAAATGCCTCTCAAATTAACCCTGTCCCTTGCCAGCAGCGCCCACCGTATGCCCGTTCCGATGCGCCGCTGGTATGGCTGGCGCCATCTATGGACGTCTCTCGTAATCGACTGGTCCTAACTTTCCGGCCACGCCGCCGACAACGCCGACACCGTGTTTTCTGCGCCAACAATCCTACTGGAACGCACCGGACGCGGACCGCTTGTCGTCCGAGGCGGCTGCTGCGGCGGCGGCCGCCGCTGCCGCGGCCGCAGCGGCTCGGTGGTCTTTGAGGGCAGCGGCCGCGGCCGCCAGGTGCGTGGGCGGCGGAGGTGCGGCCAGCGACGACAACGCCAGCAGTCCCGCCGCCGTGCTTGGGGGAAGGCCCCCGCCCGGGGGCTGCAGGCCGGCCAGGGCCGCGTGGGACATCATCGGCAACGGGGGCGCGGGCATCTGCTGCGCCTGCATCTGGTGCTGCGCATCCACCGACAAAACAGGACTGACATGATCACAAAGCTTCGTCCTCTCGGATGCGCACGCTCTTCACTCTCAATCAATGAATCAATCAATTCTCTACATCGGGAAGATTAACGGCTGCATGTCCAGCCCGCATTCACACGTTCGGTGCATAGGAGTGATGCAGCACCACCCATACACTCGCATGCCGAGGCTTATATAAAAAAAAAAATGAGGCGCCTCTGCCTGCACACACTGACGCATGACAGGCTAAACATAATCATTACACACAGAGAAAAAAAAACATCGTCTGTGCGCTCGTCCGTGGATCGTTTGAACATGTGAGCATACTAAAGTTCCGTTATAACGAAGGTGGTACAATTAGGTTCGTTATATCCTAGGTTAACACACGAAAGCTCGTGTACCCGAGGTGGCGCGCCACGCGTGACGACGGTCGCCATTTCCGCCTGCACAGATCCTTCTGATGCGAACGCATTAATAAACGGGCCCAAGAAAAGGCAAATGAAATTCTGTACACCTGAGTGTGAAAATAAATGGAAAGATGAAGGAAGCTGCTAAGTAAAAAACCCGCGGCCCAAGGAGACGGGTTACCCCAATCTCCGCTGGGTGAAGATAGGATGGGTAGGGTAAGAGAATGGGGAAGTGGGTACTGAGGTACGGGTAACGGGGAAGGGAATATGGACAGCGAGATGTGTGACCCTATGTTCGGAATGGGATATTAGCTCAGAAACCGTCACGGGCGCACTGGCCTTAATAGTAGACGCGAGAAAAGCTGCTTAGATAGACCCTCTTAAGCGCTAAGAATGAGAAACGTCACTCCTTAGCAAGATGCCGATAATGCAACGGACTGAAAAAAAAAAATGATGTGAAAAGCTGCGACTTTCGCTGAAACAGCGCCACATACCCCGATGATGGCGTTGAGTTCGGTCATGGTGACCTGCTTGGCCCGTTCCACGGCTGCCGCCACTTGTTGCTGGTGCTGCGTTGTAAAGAAAACGACGCATGGTCCGTCAAGGCCATGAATGGTCAAGATGGCCTGACACTCTTCAACGCAAATATCGAGTGTAGCATCGACTCACGTACCCCACACTTTAAGCCCCAACTCGATGGACACATCCTAGGCGTGCGGGCGGAGCGCCTACGCGCACGGGCGTACGCTGGAGCCTGTCTGCGCATGCGCGACGCGCGAGCAGGCGCGAACAGGGCTCAGATATCTGTACACGTCAGATATCCGCGCCTGCTCACGGGTACTCGCGCGCGCGTCGGAAGTGGGGTTCGGTTTACAGTTAGAATAGGGGTCACTCAGTTGGTTAGGGAGATAGGGGTAATAGCGGGACCCAAGTGCGCATGCGCAGAACGCTAACGCCCCTTGTGTTTTTGGGTCAAACGAATGGTGAACGAAGCTTTTTATTTGTCTGAAGATGCCCGCACCACCAAATTCGAGCGACAAAACGGCTCGAATCGTGAAATTCCTACCAGATTTGACTGCTGCTAGGCTTAGGGAGTAAGCGTTGCTTGGTCGCCATGGAGACAGGACTTCCGGAACCGGAAATAACTGTCAGCGACGGCAACTTCCTAAGTGGATAGCCCTGGCTCGGATTGAACACGTCCGCATTATAAAAAAAAATATTTGCATCATTTCTCACATTTCCTAAGCAGTAATTGGTAACTACAACAGTTTACTTGTCGTATAAAAAAAACAGCATATATATATAAACTTATTTGCTCTGAAAGCTTCTCTTTCCCGCCGCCATGGCGCTGCTTTCAAGCAACGCAAAGCGACACTCTGCGACCCTATTCTGTAGACAGAAAACGTGAACCCGTTCCCCTAACGCTAAGCGCATGCGGATAGCGTCACCCTATTCGCCCCGACCCTACCCTAAACTCTCTAATAGGAGGACCGCGGGGCTCTCGGGGACTTTTTTTTTTGGCTTGGAGCTCTTTCATGTTCCCCCACTTCACGGTTTAAGTTGTCCTTTCAGCGCCCACCAAACCCTTTTCTTCACGCCTTGAAATTCTTTCCATCGGCTCGAGAGGGGGAACGAGCCAGCGCCAGGAGTAGCAGTAAGTGTTTATTGATAAAAATAATAAAAAAGAAGTTAAAAGAGTTTTGCTAACCCCGGCATCTGCCATCACTTTGGCGGCGGCACCTGAGCTGGGGAAGCGAAAATAAAGGAAAGCAGGCAGAATGAAGAAGGGAAATGAAAGAGGTGAGGGACAGCAAGAAACGGCATAGGGAGTGGTCACGTATACACTATTTACAAATGGTAACAATAAAGTTGTCCAGGTTCTACGCGTGTACAGTCAAGAAGGAAAAATAAAATAAAAACACACGCGCACAACATTTTGCACACAACAGCTAGGGTGGGGCGCCCAGCTGTTGTTAAACGTCCAAGGTAGTGCACACGGAGCGTTCGGTCACAGCACATCACTACCTGGCGCAAAACAGACGGGACGTCAAGCTCGTCTTTTCGAGAAATGCACAGAGGCTCACCATAGTTCGCTCACGGGTGCGCGCACTGCCCCGCGGCCACAATAGCGTCTTGAGCGAGTCTGGGAGTATGCCCAGCGCCCTGTAGGCCGCGAGCATATCACGACGAGAGCGCCAGGATCATGGAGGTTCATTCCCCTTTTCGACGCCCGTCGCGGCGCGGCGCTGGGCGCGCAGCTGTTAATGATTATGGAAACACGGGAAACGCACCTCTTGAGAAAGGAAAGGCAGGATCTGAGCGATGATAGCGTTCAACCTCTTGGCGATCTCCGTCTGCAAAAATGAAAAGTTGTGGTCACCTCCTGTCCGTCCGCGAATGGCGCACAAACTCCCGACATTCATGCAAGGAGCTCATCTAGCGAGTCCTGTTGCATTATCTCTCGTATACCGAGCGCACCAACGAGATGGCGGGAATGCCCAAGGCGTGCACCACCGTGGCCGCCTCCGAGATTCGTAACGGCATTACAGCGGAGGCCACGGTGTTTAGGACGAAGCAATCGCCAGCATGCCACGCAGACGGAGACGACATGGACAAGGTGACATGCATGGCGTCTGCCCCGACTCACCTGTTTGTGCATCTCCACGTTGAGACCGTAGGACATCTCGTAGTACTGCGAGGCAAAACGCGCTGCCATCAGCGACGCACACACGACAAGCAGTGCGGCACAGCGCAGGACCCGCTGCCGCAAGGAGCTGCACCACTCACCATGACGTAGTGCCTCTGCATCTCGGTCTTCTCGCTGGCCAGTTTCTCGCACTCCAACTTGAGGCTGTGGTACTGGGCCTGCAGGAAGCCGAACTCCTCCTTGATGCGGTCGCACGACTCGGTCACCGTGAACTTGAACGGCTGGCCCGCCTGGGGCGGAGGACCCTGGGTGACAAAAGGAACAAAGCTTTTGTAAGACAGGTGAGGCATTTAAGAGACCCCCCTTCCCAAGATCTCTGCCTTACTCCAAGTGCAGTGTTCGATTATATGCTTGGCAGAAATTAGCTGGCCTGCTTTGTAGCCGTATGGCTGCGCTTGGGTGGATGCCAATGCGTAATTACTCCCTTTAATACTGGTCTGCTACACTTTCCGCTACACTAATTAACCTACACGGGAATAAAAAGGGAGTAAGCTTTGCTCTGGCGCAGACCCTTTTAGGGGCTTGGTGTGCTGCCCAAGCCCCGGGGTATACACTTCGATCACTAAATGTACCGTAATATTCACCAAGTTACCGCAAAGCATATTAACTTAGCAATTGAAGGAAGCCTTGAAACGCGGCACCGCGGAAGTCTTCAGGTTAGCAAATAGAGGAGATTTAAGCCTCGGTTAAAATAAGCGCAACTGCTGGAACTTCGCATGCTTTGATGAGAAAATTTGTTTTAGTTACCAATCGGAAGTGTTCCGTATTCCCAGTAATCGAAACCTATGCCATTGTTTGGGTAGAATACCCTGCCCATAAAAGGAAGTGCGCTAGCGGATAGCCCACTCCCTTTTTACTCCCATAAGCAGTGAGTGGTTTTATTAAAATAATAATAAAAAGGAATTAAAAGATTTTTCGCTAGCCCCGGCATCTGCCATCGATAGTGAAGCACATGAGGTGGGGCAGCGGAAATAAAGGATAGCAGGCAGAATGGAGAAATGAAATGAAAGAGGTGAGGGGACAGGAAGAGAGTCCCATAAGCGCTAATTCGTGTTTAGAGTGTAGCCAGCCAGACAGGTCTGAACGCAGAGAAGGAAGGATTTCCTTTCCTCGATTTCGGTGTTTTAACTTAATAATAATAATAATAATAATAATAATAATAATAATAATTGGTTTTTGGGGGAAGGGAAATGGCGCAGTATCTGTCTCATATATCGCTGGACACCTGAACCGCGCCGTAAGGGAAGGAATAATGGAGGGACTGGAAGAAGAAAGGAATAGGTGCCGTAGTGGAGGGCTCCGGAATAATTTCGACCACCTGGGGATCTTTAACGGGCACTGACATCGCACAGCACACGGGCGCCTTAGCGTTTTTCCTCCATAAAAACGCAGCCGCCGCGGTCGTGTTCGAACCCGGGAACTCCGGACCAGTAGTCGAGCGCCCTAACCACTGAGCTACCGCGGCGGGGTGTTTTAACTTCTTAAGGTGCTTTTCTCCCCCTTGTTCTAGACAAACCCATTATATATGTGAGGGAGAGGTAGTCTCACTGTAAAATATAAATGTTGGGTGCTGGCTCTGGGGAGAACCACACACTGCGAGGTGTTTGAGTAGTGTATGTGTGCGAGGGAAAATTGGTCACAATAATAATGTCACGCCCCGGTGACGTCCAATCGGAGCATGTGGAAGCAAGGAATGATGGCAGTAAATTATCAAACGGTGGCCAAAGTGAGCCGCCGATTACAAAGTCTTGACGACATCGTCCAGCTAGTTTTTACGGCTGATGACTCGTTAAACAACTAATGGCGGCCGAGCAGAAGTCATTAGCCAACTGGTCAACAACAGTGCACTGCACCTGAACTTTTTTGCCCCTTTTTCTACAGCTGCTTTGGTAGCTTACTCATCAATCGATGGCTTCAAACATCTGCCACTCTAAAGGATTCAGAACGAGTTTATTATTATTATTCTGCATGAGTGAATACACATACACAATACAGGAGGAGGTTCCAGAGGGAAAGAGCTTACAGATGTTAAAATATAAACAAGAACGGAAAAATAATAACTTACATTCAAGACGAAGCAGAGCTATGAGCTAAACACGCTTTTGATGAGTAATTGGAATACAGGAATATTTTAATAAAATTTACACTGTGTACATTTCAAGGGAGTGCTATTATCAATTAGAGCAGTTACTATGAGTGATTGAATGTCGTCATCGCTATTGAATGGAATTATCAATGTCAGCGTTGGCTGCACTCAAACATACGCTGCATTATTATTATTCCCGACAGGCATTAATCCATTTCTTCGTGCGAGTCTTTCAATGATCGTGTGTCATGCTCTAAAGGGCGGCAAAGTGAGCAAGGTGAAAGAAAGGATATATATGCCAGTCTCCTTAGCGAATTGTAGCAAAAACATTTTTTTTTCTATCGCCCTGTGCCGCTACACAGCCTTCGTATGCGGCGTCACCCTGAAGGACCGGATGTACAGGTCAGCTAGGGCTGGCACTCGGGGCCGCAAGTTGTATAGCGCAGAGCATAAGCTTTTTGTGTATAGTAAGCGTACATAGGGTCGCTTACACGTCTGGCCTTTATTGCTGCACCATAAAAAAGAAAAAAAAAGGAATGCGCACACAGCTGCGGTTAACAGGGCCAACCAGCCTCTCCCCACTATGCACCCCCCGCAAAAAAAAATCTTCACGCAATCTACCCAGAAGAATATGTGCCACAATGCGCGAACAGTGTGGCATATAGAGGCGGACCTGTACTACATAGTATGGACGTGCCAGAAGAATTAACAGAAAAATATAAAGGATAAAAGAACGGACGGGGATTGAGGGGTGGGCGGAAATGCCGACAGAATACACTGCTGTGCTTCTCGGTAATGTCGACTTCGTCGACCACACGGTACAAAAAAAAAAAAAATCGGCAGAAGCAGTTAAGACTGCTTATTTGTGGCAATGGGGCAGCATTACTGTCCGTAGGTGCACTGACACAGACTACCCACACACGCGCGTATGATACCGCCCGGAACGCTGTACGACGGAAGGTTGCAATATGCACTCCATTGATCACCGCCAACTAGCCCACCTTTGCCTGTTACTGCACGACAAACGGTTGCGTCACAATTTTGGTGCGAATGTTGTCGAGAAAACTGACGCCACATGGAGGTCGGCCAGTGTGGCGACTGGAGAGTATACATAGACAAACGACATGCATAGGATTGTCTGAAGCGGCAGTGCTCGGCTTGCTGTGTGCGGCATACGGCCGCTTGATGACGTCACCTTTTTTTCTTGCCATCGCTGGAATTGTCTGTGTCATCTACGAGTGCACCCGCGCGCGCACACACACACACACACACACACACACACACACACACACACACACACACACACACACACACACACACACACACACACACACACACACACACACACACACACACACACACACGCGCGCGCGCGCGCGCGCGCGCACACAGACGCCAGCGTTCTCGTAATGTGACAGTAATGCTTTCGCATTAAAACTATCATAACTGCGCACATCGAGCGAGGAAAGAGGAAGACGACGCGCGGAGGCGCTTAATTGGCTTGGCAGCGCGCCTAACGAGTGTAACTTGCCGGACTGGTAGGAGGCGTGTAATTTCATTCCCACGATGACCGAAGGGAAAGAGCCCGCGCGCAAAAAGGCAATTATCGAATCTAACAGCGCATGTAATGGAAGGGAAGGCAAGCGGCCGCGGACGGATCGCCGGTTCCAGGGTACCGATTACGGAGGTCAGGAAAGTCAACTACCAAGCACAAGCAGTGGGAAGTGGCATTCCGCGAAACTAGAGGGCTCTCCAGCAGCTTCAGAAAAAAAACGAGTCCGCGTCTACAGCGATGAAAGATGCCCAACCGGTAAGCCCTGCTTAAAAAGAACCTTGACACCCTCTCTGACAGCAGCCGGTGGAGTCAGTTTCCCGTAACTGACGTTGGATTCGCTTAAAATGACTACACCGGCTATCATCCGAGTCCCAGCACCAGGTAATAGGGAGTTATAGCATAGGGGGACCGTATCGATTACGGGGATAGAGGAACAAACAGCCGGGCGGCAGTGCGCATGCGCACTGGCTCCGGTTCGCCTATTCTACAGCTCCCTAAAGCTTGGTGCGCCCAGCCACTAATATTCTGGGGGGGGGGGGGGGGGGGGGGGGGGGGGGGCTTCTTTTTGTGTCAATGAAGCCATACCAGGCGGACTTAACACGAACACACGCCGACACCATCAAGGTCGGCCTCATCCCAACCACGGGCGTAGGGAAGTTGACGTGGAGTCGACGCGGTACGTAGTGTCCGAGTTCCAACCTGCCAAGGCAGGTCACCCCGCTCATTCCCTGTCCAGCAAACTCAAAACAGCCGCAGAGTCGCCCCTGTTCAGAGGAGCGTATAGGTTCGAGGTCCATTGCCCGCACAGCGCAAAATGAGCAACACGCACGTGCGCCGTTACACGGACACAACCCGACAGAGTTGACACACGCGCCGGGAGACCGCGCTCTCCGCGGGCCGATTGAGGCGTCGCCCGGTCGGAGCAGCGGCGCCGCCTCGCCGAGCCAGCGACGACGAGCCATCAGCGTGTCGACCTCGAAAGGCGCGCTACATCATCGCAGGCGGCACACGTCAGCCGCCGGGCGTTGCGAGTACGGGTGAGAGAGAGAGTATAAAAGACGGCAGCTCGCAAACGAGGCGCGAGGAGGAAAAGCGGTCCAGAGAGGAGACGCGGCCGCCGACTCGAAGCCAGCCGCGCGCTTCGGCGGAGACGTGTGCATGTATAAGCGCCGCGAACAAGAACGGGATAGGAGGGGGAAGGGCAGCAGAGCGGGCGCAGGGTAAAGAGACACGCACACAAAGCGGCCTGCGTTAGATCGCGCGGTTGGCGAGCTTGGCTCTCTTTGGGCAGACACAGCAGCAGTTTTTTTTTTTTACTTGAGGGCTTCGGGGCATCTTTCGCTCCGCGCAACGCTAACGGGCTGAAAGACAGACAGCACGAAAGCGTTGCGCACCCACCCGTGCGCAGCGCGAGACGATGTAGCTCTGCCGTGATTGCTGTCAGAAATAAGAGTTCGTCCGCCCCTACTCTGCTACCGACACGAACTACATCCAGCGAGCGCGTGCCGTGGCACGTTGACGACTGCTGCTGCTTCGGCCACGTCTATCCCATGGTAGCGACGAGCTGCGTTAAAATATCTTCCTTGATAACCGCTGTGTTGGGCCACGCTTCGAAGAGACAAGAACAGACACATCCATCCAGCCAGCCACGAATCGGGGGGGAATGGCTGGCACGTGAGAAGTCGGCCGGGCGCTGCAGTGTTTGCCGCGGGCCGTTCGATCGGGGCTTTTGACTGCAGCGTTTAGCAGCGGCCCAAGAGCGCCGCGAGCTATCACAATTTCCTGCTCACCACACCAAATGAATGCCACGTCAGGGCTCGAGTACGTGCCTTGCACAGCTAACAGCGCGAAAGTATAGTGTGTGGTGGCTGGGGCCGACGCATCGCTCAAAAATCCAATCGGATCGCAATCTGAACACCAGTTTTTATCGTTGCACAATTTTACAGCTGCTTTAGTTCACCCCCGCCTTAAAAAAAGAAAAAAAGGCTGGAAGACAGAGGAAAGCACACGTTCCTTTGGCTCGGATTCATAGATGATTCGCGATTTATTTTTTTTAGTGGCCCAAAACACTTTCTGAACGTGGTAAGTAAACCGTATACCAACCATTACATCCCGTGCAGATAAGCAGTCTTAATCCGAAAACTGTTTTCCACACGCCCAGCTTCTCCGAAAAACCCCCTCTTCCTCTCCTCACTCGGCTATGACGTCATTTCGACTGCTATCGCGTCACGGCAGAGCTGCTAGCCGGATGGATTCGTTTCAGCGCCACGAAAGACATCTAGGAGCAAGCCAGTGCAGCAACGGCAGAGAGAAGGCAGGCCGGGCAGGCCCGATGAGTCGCGCGCCTCAAAGCCGGGAGTAATCGGATTACACGCCTGGGGGGAGGGGGGAGAAAAAAAAGAGCTACATAAAGAGCACAGACGCATCAGCGAAACGCTGCGATGACGATGCGTAGCCCCTCCAGCGCAACACGATTGACGAGAGAAAGGCTCGGAAAGGGGCGCCGAGGGGCAATTTTCGACCGGTGACGATTCCAATTTGTAGACGTTCCCATGACCATTCGAGTAACTGGCCTTTGGGTTGTAGGAGAGCATGCGGAAAAAGCTTCCAACGTCTTTTCCAGTTTCTTGGCAGGTGTCTCCCACAATATAATGTGGAGAGAAAAATTGTTCCTGCAGGTGATTTCCAGCCCAGGGTCGGGGGTTCGACACCGGCCTCGGTGGCCCGCATTTAGGTGAAAGCGCTCTGCGAAAAGGTCAGATTTCGGTGTGCGTTGAAAAAAATAGAAAAGAAAACAAAAACAGCACGAGATCGACATTATTCAGGGGCCGTCAAAGCTTTATCCCTCGGGCGGCACTCTTTCGCAGGCGACCCTCGGGCATTTGTTTATGAAAACGAGTTTGGGAACGACCTCATCGCGTCCAAGTTTATAAACGTGTGAAGGGGGCGTCCTGCCACACCGCTAAGCCACCGACACGAGATTTCAGTTTACATGCAGTAACCGCCGCAACAAGAACAAAATTAAGTAAACAAAGGATTGGTTTGGTTTATGGGAGTTTAACGTCCCAAAGCGACTCAGGCTATGGGGGACGCCGTAGTGAAGATCTCCGGAAATTCAGACCACTTGGGGTTCTGTAACGTGCACTGACATCGCACAGTACACGGGCCTCTAAAATTTCTCCTCCATCGAAAGTAAACAAAGGGCTTTCAATTAAACAGTTTCATCGGCGTGGTAATGAAACCTCATAACCTCCACCTTCTGTTCAAAGCTGCCGTTATATTGTCATAACGAAATTTCTGAGTAAAATAAAAGTTTCCCCCGCTCTCTCTTCTGTTCGAAGCAGAAGAAAAGAGGGGGGGGGTGCTACGATTACGCGTAACCCCTCGTATCGGCCAGAGGTGGAAACTTTGCTTGACCACAGAAGGCAGGATAATTCCAATCTTTTTTTCCCGTTAGACCAATATCCCCTACTAAACCGTCGCCACTGCCAGTGCGTCTAGGGGGGGGGGGGGGGGGGGGGGGGGGTCAACTGCGCTTGCGATGGGGCAAGCGTGCATGCGCCCACTATGCTAAACCCCCCGAATGGCAGGTCAACAGATGAACGGCGCAGTTTGCGACAGACGGCAAGTGCTACACTTTAGAATGTATACTTACGTCTGGTGCTAGCGGACGGGAATTCAGTCATTTTTTTTTTTCTCGACTAGGGCGGTCAACCTATCGATTACAGAGATGTTAACGCGTCCATTCTAAAGGGACACTGAGGAAGACTCCATCGAAATGTTATTCTCAGTAAAAATTGATTCCCTGGCTCTCTCTGCGTACAGTAACGTTCGTCCAGCGGCAAAAATACGCATTTATTTATGGATTGAAAAAAATTACATTTAAATTTTTTCCCGCCACTGGATTCAATCTCCGTCGCTTTGAAGTGAACGCCCACGTGGCATAGTCTCTGGGATACGCGCCGAAAATTCGGTGTCGACGCACGCAGCTTACTCCCGAAAGCGGCCGCTGATGGCGACATCTGTATTTCGTCAAGGGAAGGCTGCACTACCATCATCACCAGCTTTCGTTGAGTATGGTCTCTTTGTCGTTAGAATGCCATGGTCTACCGATGCAGGCCAACTTCAACTTGCCCTCAGAGTCCTTTTCTAATTCATTTAATGTCTGTTCTTCTTTTAGGTGGGAGGGGGTGTTAGCCTCCTTACAATTATTCACAAATTTCCAAAACATTTATAGATGCAGCGAAGAATGTGACTCCTGCAATGTTCACGTCTGTTTCCGACACAGCATTCCGTCGCAGACGACTGAGCCTCCACTATATACGCGCCGAGGCGAAACCGCGCGCTGCCCAAAAGGAGGCGAACCATGCGAAAGGCGCAAGGGAGAGAAAGAAGCCTGGCGCGCAGCCGACCAGCGCGAACGGGCTTCGATCCGCACCTGTTGCAGCAGCGAGCAGACGACACGCCGCAGCGGCGCGGCAGGCGGCAAATACGGGCCGCGACAATGCGCCTGTCACTTGCTCCCGAGCGCGATTCATTGCGACGCGGGGCCGTTGATCCTCCGAGACGAGCGGAGGGAGCGCCGCACGTTGCGTCTCCGTTCTTCTTTTCTTTTTTGACGTTTTCAAGACAGGCCTCCTCTTGCGGTGGGAAATCTCCGAGGAGAACAAGTTGAAAAGTACATTGAAACAGAAAGGAGTAAGAAGGGAGTAAGCTGTACTCTAGCGCACACCCTTTTATAAAAGGAACTGCGCTAGACTTACTCCCTCCCTTACTCCCTTTAAGTTGCTCACTTTTTACTAAACTGGTCCGGTGCTGGTATTATAGGCGTACAAGTCGAGTGTCATACCAGCACCGGACGAGTTTAGTACGGAGCACTCACACGAATTGCGGTATTCTTACGTCGCTACAGCAAACGACGATGAAGCCGAGCAAGCCTCCCTCTCATCGCGATGTGTGATGGTGGGCATTTTGGGCGTTTTTACATGCGAGTTGTGGTGACCTTGCTCGGTCTGAACCTGCTGATGCCGGTGCAGGGATTGATGAGTCAGCATGAGGCGCGTGGGAAGAAATACAGCGTTCCTTCGCGGTATTTGCCCAAGTAGGAAGGGTTGTCAAAGGTTCGCCAGAAGGCCAGGGCCATTGAGTTTACCAGTAAACCGCAGAGCTTCTGTCAACCGGTCGCAGTCCCATCAATGAAACCGCTGGCAGCTGCGGGTCCAACAAAGAACCCCCTCCCCTCCCTTCCCTTCCAAGGGGAGACTGCATGACAGAACCTTTCCGACTCTGGAATGTCTTAGGGGAGGGAACAGCACGAGCGGTCATAACTGAGGTTGTTCTAGGAAGGCGCCGGATTGACCCCTGCGGAAAGGGACTTGGGGAGGTCCGTCCTGTTTGTTTGTTGTTTTTTGTTCTTGAGAGGGGGTTTCGTGTGCACTATCAAAGTTGCAGGGTGGGACGCGCGATTCTGAGAGCCAATCGTTTTCGTGGAGAACGCTCTGTGCATCGCATTTTGTAAATAATTTGATTACTTTTTTGATTTTGTGTTTTGGAGAAGAGTTGTTAATATGGCCAAAGCTGAAGGGGGCAGCACGCAGCAAGCGTGTTGAGACTTGCTGCTATTGGATACTTCTTGAATGTGAGAGGGACTCCCGAGGGCTTAAAACCGAGCCCGGGAACCCAATCCGTCGTTCTGTGCCAGGTTTAGAAGCTCTGCATCTTCGGCTATGCCGAGGAGGTAAGATTTCCCTGTTAGCCAGTTCCATCTTGTTTGCCACTCTGTTTGAATATGCTGTACATTTTGTAAACCTCCTGTATATAAACTTCAGTTCATTTTCTCGTTAACTCCCGCCGTTGCAAGTATTCATTACACCGTCACCGACGGAGCACCTCAGGTGTAACTCGCCGTCTCGGACGGCGCACCCCTGGTGCAAGGAAAAGGACCATCGTAACTTTACTGTCGGGCCCATGCTAACGCGGTTATTTGCCCTTACAAAAGTGGTCTAGAGGCAGTGTATAGATACAGACTCTACTGCCTTCCTAAAACTTTTTTTGTCTATCTATAGTCTATAGACAAAAGTCTAGTAAAAGTGCATGGCCATAAATCTATAGATTGTCTATAGACTGTCTATAGGATTTGTGTTGCATATAGACTGTTCTCTGGGGTTTGTCTTTAGACTTTACAGACAAGAGTATATGGACAGCATATAATAGACTGTCTAAAGAAATTTTTGTAAGGGTAGTCAGATGCAACTTAAGAACGAAGAAGCGACATATGCCCCTCAAACCAAATGCATCCACCTACCGTCACGACGGTGCGGTCAACCGCAGTGCACCTGCCAACGTCGCTGGCAAGTGCACACCACAGCAGTAGCAATGCCCGGATTCGAACCCGGCAGCTGCTTGACCGCATTTCGATGGAGCCAAAACGAAAATGGCGCCCGTGTATCGTGCAACGGGCAGAGCGCGTTGAAGATTACCAGGTGGTCGACCATTACGGCACCTCTATCACTCTTTTTTCTTTCACTGCCACCTTCGTCCCTTCCCTCACGGCCCTGATCAGGCGTCCACCCAGAAGTGAGAAAGTTGCCGCCCCATTTCCTTTCCTCAAACCACTAATTTGGTGAGAGGGGGCATCCTTCGAGGGGGGGGGGGGGGGGGGGAATTTGCCGCTTCCTTCTCGAGTAGCATCCGATTGCACCAGACGTCGACAGCGTCGCACACCTGCAGCTCTGAAAGCGCCGAGGCAAGCAGGAGGTGTCGGGCATGCAACAAGCACGCAACGCGGACAGTGCAGTGGCAGAGGTCTCCAAACTTACCCCTCCTCACCCCAGGACATCTCTCAAAGTCACGGTGGTACAAAAAACTATTTTGAAGAGTATTTCTGGCCACATTAGCGAGAGCACCGACCGCGGAGCACGCTCAAACCCGCTATTTTCGGCGACACTCCCTTGCAGCTGCACTCTCGTGATGGAAAGGGCGCAGACGGCGTTTGTGATCACGACAACATCTTTCTTCGTCACTCAGCGATGGCGTTTATGTACCGATCACCGGGGGAATGCAAACGGCGCGATCGTAACTCATCCGCCGCGGCGTGCTGCCTTTGTAAACACATGCCGTGCGGCCGGAAGGGCGCACATAGGGAGGGAGGGGGGGGGGGGGGCTCAGACACCGACTACAGTAACAGGGCTCACAACTTGGTCAGGGAATGGAAGCATCAGCTAAGCCCTCATCAGCGAACGTGGACCGGCACGGTTTTTCCCGCCTGATTGGTGATGAGCCCGCGAATAGTCGGGGCGTTGCTCAATTCGCGTTGCCCTTTTTCGTGCTATGAACGGAACAACCAAATTGTGCTCGGCACAGGGCACGCTCAGACCTCACGTATATAATCTATCGGCTAGGACATACGTGTATGTGTGTGTGTGTAATATATATATATATATATATATATATATATATATATATATATATATATATATATATATATATAATATATATATATATATATATATTAAGGAAGCCAAGTCACCGAAACCAAGGTGCATAGGGGCATGTTTCTATTTTTTTAATTTCTACTGCAAATCAATTGGTTTTAAAGAAAATTTTAAAATTTTCTTTAATAAAATTTTCTTTAAAACCTATTGATTGCCACTAGAAATTTAAAAAATAGAAACATTCCCCTATGCACCTTGGTTTCGGTGACTGTTGGCTTCCTTAATATGTTTGTCAAACGAGCCCGTCATTTCATTTGCCTTGTATGTATATATATATATATATATATATATATATATATATATTATATATATATATATATATATATATATATATATATATATATATATATATATATATATATCAGCTAGGACAACCCCAATCCGTTTCAAGGAGAATAGCCATATCATCGTCATCAACATCATCAGGTGGCGCTAACTATCAAAAAGCGTCGGCTTAACGGCTGGATAAGTGTGTGCGTGGGGTAAGAAAAGTGTGAGCACTGGAGCATGCAGCACTTCCTGTATGTGTACGGTAGGTCATTTCAAGGCTGATGCATTTTTTAAACCATCACGAAAACGTTGACCGTGTCACCCGCGCCCGGAAAGCACCGAAAATTGGAACAACGCTACAATAATGTTATGTAAGTTACAGTAAATTTAAATTTATATGTTGCATGAGAACGTCATAAATGTTAAAAATTAACATATAACGTTATATGTTATATCAAAAACACTGAAGGTAAGCGTCATTCTAACACTGACTTAAATGTTGTTATAATGTTAAAACAGAAAAACAATATTCTACGCTGTGTCATATTAACGCCCCAAATAAACATTGTTTTAACATACTCTTCTAATCGTTATTATGACGTTTTAATCATAACTATGAAACAACATTACAAATACATTTCAAGCAATGGGTGCCAGAACTTTCCCCACTGTTTTTGCAGTAAATATATTCTTGAACTTGCAGTTCTTTGCGACTAAATCTCTTAGATTGTGCCTGCTATCATAGACTGCATGCACAGCCCCATTATGCTGTTCAAAAAAACTTCGCTTATCACCCATTCGCCACTATCACTCATGGAAGGAACCTCAGTAATGGCCACATAAGCTTGACTCCATGGTATCCGTTCGGAGGTGAGTGCATACGAATTGCACATTGTCCTGTATAATGGCGCTCAAGTGTTGCTCTCGTTGTTGGATCTTGCAAAGCGTTGTAAGTTGTGTATCGCCCCAACTGCCGTGCCTGCGGTGCTCAGTGGTTAGGGCGCTCGGCTACTGATCCGGAGTTCCCGGGTTCGAACCCGACCGCGGCGACTGCATTTTTACCGAGGAAAAACGCGAAGGCGCCCGTGTGCTGAAAAATGTCAGTGCACGTTAAAGATCCCCAGGTGGTCGAAATTATTCCGGAGCCCTCCACTACGGCACCTCTCTTACTTTCTTCTTTCACTCCCTCCTTTATCCCTTCCCTTACGGCGCGGTTCAGGTGTCCAACCATATATGAGACAGATACTGCGCCATTTCCTTTCCCCCAAAAAAACAATTATTATTATTGCTCGTGAAGTGTGGCCTCACCATTTTAGATAATGCTATAGTTATGTTGTTTAAATGTATGATTAATGTTTGCAGAAGGTTATTCGTACGCTTAGTAGTAACATTACAAAAACGTTAGGAAAAAAAAAAGACATGAAGAACAACACTGAATTAACGTTTTACCAGAACAAAAATGTAACACTGCTGTAATGTTTCGGTGCTACGTGGACGGGTTGGAGCACGGGGTTGAAGCGCAGCCCATAGAAACAAAGTTACAGAAAAGTTGCCAAAATATTTTCCTCCGTTTCCCAGGGCACACATGGAGGCGACAGTTGGTCAACGTTTGGCCAGAACTTTGAAGAACAGTGTGACAAAGTGTGCAAAGACATTTCGGAACCGGGCGGCAGCGTTTCGATGGAGGCAAAGCGCTAAGGAGCCCGTGTTAAAGATCCCCAGGTGGTCAAAATTATTCCGGAGCCCTCAACTACGGCTCCTCTTTCTTCTCTTAGTCCCTCCTTCATCCCTTCCATTACGGCGCGGTTCGGACACGGTTCAGGCGTCCGCCGTTATGTGAGACGGATACTGCGCCACTTCCTTTGCCCCCCCCCCCCCCCCAAAAAAAAAAAAAACGTCACGATAAATGTCTTATGATGCAGGACATACTCCCAACAGGCCTGCTATGAGCTTGTTTCTCCGAATCGCTCAATTAAGCTTCCCGGCATCCACGAGGAAAACCTCGGTTTTAATGGGCGTAAAATGCAAGTGGCTACATCTTACAAATGCTGTTTAAGCGTTTTCTATTTGCAGCACAAAAGTATCGTAATCTTCTCTGACACCGCTCTGCGCCGATACGCCCACACAATGTGCTCGAAACGAGACCTCGACGCTTCGCAAGCAGATGCGTCGAGCAGCGCTTGGCTTCTGACCAGAGCCGTGCAGACCTCCCGATAAATTTACCGCCACTCCCAACAGTTCCAAAATCCAACACTGACAGGAAGGACAACGCACCGGCGTGCATGTGGAAAAAAAAAAAAGCATGCATTGCGGAACTGATAATCTCGCAACGCATTATTTGCTAAACACTGCCGTGGCTGTCTCAGCACATAACATCGACGTCAAAGCAAAAGTGAACAGAAAAACTGAAAACGAACACAGGAAAACACCACCTGGGGATCTTTAACGTGCACTGACATCGCACAGCACACGAACGCTAAAACGCCCGTGTGCTGTGCGATGTCAGTGCACGTTAAAGATCCCCAGGTGGTCGAAATTATTCCGGAGCCCTCCACTACGGCACCTCTTTCTTCCTTTCTTCTTTCACTCCCTCCTTTACCCTTCCCTTACGGCGCGGTTCAGGTGTCCAACGATATATGAGACAGATACTGCGCCATTTCCTTTCCCTCCAAAACCAATTATTATTATTATTATTAAAACAAAAAATATATATCACCTGCTGGAGAATTAATACAGCCACCAAATTTGGTTGAGTGATTAGTTGTGGTGTTCGCCTACGGCCGCTAAATAATTGAAACGAATTTCTTCCCTCATATTGCTTCCGTTTCAATCGCCGAACTATGGCTGCGATGCCGAAGTTCTTATTAGGTCACGTGAGGCATAAAAAGTCCCTATATTATCGCTGCTGCATCATTATTTGTCACTTCGCTTCTCGAGACAGGCTGGTTTTATGATTGTAGTGAACTAAATCAACGATGGAGCGATGATATCGCAGTATCTATATGCCTCACGTCACATATACTGAAATTCGACGTCAATGCCATCGTTCGACTGTTGAAACCGAAACATCACAAGAAATTCAGTTACTTTTGTAAAGGCCGCGGGCGAAACCATGTGGTGATCCGTGTACTAATACACACACATCACAAAAGGGGGAAAAAAACACCAAACAAAAATTTGATGTCTATACTCCTTTAATTAACACTTTCACAGAGCTCTCTCTCACCGCATATTTTCTAGCGCTTAGTGAACACAAGGGACAAGAACACAAATACACAGGACGTACGCTAGGTCCTGTCTAGCGCACGTCCTGTGTATTTGTGTTCTTGTCCCTTGTGTTCACTAAGGACTAGAAAATATGAGTTCAAACAATATCCAACCTAGCCAAGTCTCTGCCTTACTAAATATCTCTCTCACCACTGAACTAAAATCAAATGTACTAATATTTAATCTCCGTCAACTAAAAACCCCGCTTTACTGTTACCGTTTCAGCTGTCTTATTTGCATTTCATTTGACGCTAACTGTATGCATACGTCAAAGACTGTGCAGCAGAAATTAAGGATAACCGCCAGAAAACGAGTCGGAGGAGAACTGACTCCTCTCTTTTTGTAAACTGCACCGACGATTCCTTGCTGGAATTCCACGTAAGTACGCGCTCTGGAATCCATCTCATTACGTGACCATTTGCACCCATCGGTGCAAACAACCCCTCTGTGTCCGCAGCTTGTCGGCGAGGGACTGCCATGGAGTGAGCTCGCCAACAGGCAATGTCGATACGCACTCAACAAAGTGCTAAAAACCGCCGTTCTCCGATATGGCACTCTCCCGTATCTGCCCCTACGTATGGTCGGTACTACAAGGCACGCATTAGGGTCAATCGTCCTGCAATATCTACGACACAAGCACGGCGCAAGAGATATGGCTTTGCAAAACAGGTCCCCCCATGTGGCGATTTACCCGCGATCGAACCCGCATTGTGGAGAAGCTCTAGAGCACAACCCACGCGCTCTTCGCGAGAACGAATACAGACTGCAGGAAAGAAAATTCCGGTCATATCGCGCCCGCAACGCAAGGAGTGAGCGAGCGATGAGCACGACCCAGATAAGAAACAAGCTGCTCCGTGTTCCGATTACGTACTGCAACACAAATGCAGTGGGAGTAGAGAGGGCGGGGCAGACTGGGAAACAGCCTGTGAAAGAGCGCGGCACACTTTTTTTTTTACTGTTCCACTGACAAGAAAACGCCATCGTTCTAATCAGTACAAATTGGATATCCTCGTCGTCTGCTGATATCGGTGCCCAGGCTTCAGGTGGGCGGGGGGACAGTCGAAGAGTCCATAAAAATGAACAGCCTGCAAATAATGAGGGCGTTATAGTCTGAAATCCGTTGCACGAAGCGAGAGAGCGTTAAAGGGAAATCGCGGCTTGCCAAGACTCCTAACGAGGCGACGACCAGGAACGTTCTGTCAAATACGGCGAGTTGCTGGTACCCCGCACAGCTTCGCGTACACAGAACTCGCACGAGCTTTTCGGGCGAGCAAAAGCGAAGGCGCAGCTGTTCCACACAGGGCACGCGAATACAAACAAACGCTCGCAACGTGCCAAAAGCAGCAGTGCGTAAATAAAAGCATGACATGCATCTTCAGATCAAACCGATGCGCCGAAAGAATGTTTCGTTTACCACGGCCTCGGGCTTGACACGTGGCGGCACCTATCGGCGGTAACCGCAAGTAACCTCCTTTGGACGGGAGAGCTAGGCCTAAACAACAACGGTCGTTGCAAGCGGTGAACTTACGCGGTCACGCTTGAGCGTTGTTGCTGCTCATTCTTTCCCATAGCCATTTTGTTATTTAACAGAGTAAGCAACAACTACTTTTGAGACGCGGCCCCGACATCGCAGCACAGAAAACGGTAATGGGAACAATACTGGAGAGAACAAAGCCAGAGAACTGATTGACAGCTCGCAGAGAAACGGGTTTCAATGGAAGCCGCAGCATGACCATGTCACGTAGATGCGAGGACAACAGAAGAAAAAGAAACAATGCAAAGCAGCGTCGCGATCGCAGCTATTCCTGCGAACGTTGCTATCGCGCACGCGCCGAAGCGGATGTTAACCAACTTGGCGCGCGGTCACGTGCGAGCATGCGAACTCCTGCGAATGTGCTCACCGTGACAGGCATGGCTGAGCTCACGGGGTGTCTAGCCGGGTACATGACGGGTCAGCCTCGCTCCCGATGAGGCGTCCCAGCGCCGCTACGAGGCCCGCCGTTGGAGCGTCGCCATGGCCGTATCCGAGTGGCTAGTATCCGCTGCTACCTGGTACACCACCGAAGACACATCCCGCACCACGAAGCACCAAGCGGACAAGCCGAGGAGATTCACCCGCGAGGCACAACTTCCCGGGTCGTCCTAGTCGGCGCAGTTGTTGGGAGCGCGCCGGCTTTCGTAAACGCGCGGTCTGCCGAACGGCGAAGAGCGATTGCGGAGCCCAGAGATTGGCTTAATCAACAAACATGACTGTTCCCAGGCGTCAGCTCGACCGCGCTGGCACCGCTTTAGAGCCGCTTTCCACGAGAAAACGTTGGGAGAAGCGCGGCCCCCTCATCCCCCGGTCGCCGAGCAGAGCGCGTAGGCGGAGCGCCCACGTGGTTCCCGGTCACCGACGCGCTCCGCCTCCGTAGCTTCCGCGCGCGCTGCCAGACAGCTGGCCATCAAAGTCACGCGGTCACCGACGCGCTCCGCCCCGCGCGCCCGCCTCGCGGCGCTAATACGATTTCCATTTCAGCGCTGCCGCCGGAGAGCGGCGGCGCGAGACGGCCGAACCGGGGGGCGAGGGAGAGGCCGCCGATCAGCGCCCCAAGCAAGATAATTATACAGAGCTTGATGTTGCCTTTGATGAGCACTTGAGCGTGTAGTGTTGATGTTGAACAAATGTTCAGAACCTGGCCCCGAGAAACCCTCCCGCCGCAGCAGCGGCGGCGGAGGAGCGCCTCCCCGCAGTGAGAGACCCCCCCCCTTATTTTTATCTTCTTCCAGCGCCGCGTCGCGTGTTATGGAGGCGACGCGGACGGCATTTATTTATCCCTCGTAAAGCGGAAAGAGGGCGGCCCCTGCGTGCCGCCTCTCTCTTGATTATTTCGCTCTCCTTCGCGGCGTTTTGTTCTGCGGCTGCCGCTGCTGCTTCTGAGGAGTGAAATTGTTCCCGCGCCTGTTTAACTCGAGAGCGCTCCTCTCCCGCGCCTGGGACGAGATCAATTAAACGCGCCCCCTCTTCCCGCCGCTGCGGCGGCAGGCGACCCGGCGAACTTTTTTTTTGTTTCCTTACGGCCGCCGCTTGTCGCTGCCGCCGCCTTGGGCGTCCGCGGAGATCCGCCGCCACGAGAAGCTCTCTCGATGCACTTGCCGCCGGACCGGCGCTCTATCGCCGAGTGCAAACAGCCGCCCGCCCTTTTTTTCCCATCGCTGCTCGTCGCTTTCAACCTGCGTGACTGCGAGCGAAGGCTCTTGGCGGAGGTATTAGTATGCGGCGGCCTGTGCAAGAAAAGACCTCTCGGCTGACGACTGAGTTGCTGTCATGTAGTACGTGCTTCACATGGCGCGAAGATAAAAGAAAGTTCTCATGCTTACAAAGCAGCATCTGGAGTGTTTTGCGCTTGCGCAAGAGTGCAGACAAAGGAGTCGATAATTTAGTCATACAAAGCACTTTTCCTTCCGTGCTGCTGCCTTTTGCAAGCGCCTGCGTTACTTCTTTTTACCTGTCTTTTCCATCTGTTTCCATAAAAATGAGACAAAGTCGGCCTTGGCGACATTCAAGTTCAATCATGAGCTGTGGAAATGCTCCGGAGGCATGGATTAATCAGCTGAATGGCGTGCTCATACGCTTTAAATACACGCATTTGAATAGGAGCCAACGAAGCGAGGTTTTGTGTCAGGGAAGCAACGCTTACCCTTCTTATAGTTACCTCGCCCATCCCATTTATTTACTAGGTATTTTTTCCCCTGTAAGCATTCGGACGAAGATTTGTAGCTGCCTGCAAGCGGTGATGATTAGTTTGCTAGCCTATGTAGACATCACCACGATGACATCGAACAGTAGCATTAACACTTAAAACAAATAACGGTCAGGGGGACAATCAGACCCATGAATAGCTTCTAGCCTATTAGGAGGCTGGAGGAACATCTGCCGAAATGCAAGCCCACGGGTACTTTCGCATTTCGCTTCCATCTGCCACTGATGCAAGTGGTATCATAGGCTGCCGCTGTATCTTTCCTCGGGTGTCGGTGATACGATCCTCATCGGATCTTCCTCTTTTTATATCTTGCCTGCGCAGCTGTCTGCTGTGCAGCTTGACTCACACAGTGCTTTGTCACCACTGTACACAATCCTGCACAGCTTGAGTCTTGTTGTCATTTCGGCACGTTTGACTGAAAGGAACTAAAGAATAATAAAAATGTAAGCATACATTCCACAGCACGTTCAGTTATAGCCTGGCGTAAGTACTTTCCCAACTGCTGAAGCACGCAGCCGGCTATGCAACTGAAATACCTCACTTATCGCTCTCTTACTATCACACCGAAGGCTACGCTCGATGAACAGAAGAAAAGAACTGAAAAAAAAAAGGATATGTCACGTGCTGAGAATTGATTTTCGCCGTGCGTATGCAAGCAGGCGGGGCCGCAAGGTTCGGTGCCTAGCTCCTGGGTGTATATATAAATACCCTCTGTGCAAGCTGCACACCGCGTTTGTCCATGCCCGCTCAACCTCCCGCAGCGGCATACCCCCTCCCCCCGATTCCCCTTGTGAGTGAGCGCAGATTTTCGGCTCTTCCCGAGAGGGCGGAAGGCGTAGTACGAATGCCGCCGCGCACCATTGCGGCTTCCACCCCCTCTGTTTTCCGAACCGAGGAGTGGGGGAAAGAAGGAGAGGAAGAGCGGGTGGGGGGGGGGGGGGGGTGGAGGAGGTGCATGTCGGCTGCGCGGATGGTAATGGATCAGCGACGAAATGGCCACGGACGCCCGCCGCCGTGTTCCCCTCCGTTGTTTGAGCGTTTCTCGGAGCGAGCAACAAAGAATGAAACAGCGGTTGCTTGCGGAGGGGGGAGGGGGGGGGGGGGGGGGGGGGGACTACCGCAGGCAGGGACGAAGCGGGGAGGGCGATGGAGCGCGCCGGCAATGGGAAGAGGAAGCGAGACTATCGTCTCCCTCTCCACTTCTCATGCGTCGTCTCCCCCCCTGACCCCCGCAACTCGCCGCTTCCACATCCCCTCTTTGCCCGGTCCGGTTGTTTCGTGTCGGGGAGGGGTGTGCCCGCGCTCTCCGCACCCGGCGCGCGAAACGGCGAACCGCGCTTGTTCCGCTCCCGCCGCGGCTCGCCTGTTAAGCTGGAAGCAAAAAGAAACGAAAACGCGGCGAAAACGCGGCTGGGTTGTATGCTTTATCTACACGGCGTCAGGAGAGGCATACGTAGAAGAGAAAGAAAGGCTGTTATCTTTATATCATACTGATACGGTATTCTGACGGTGCAATTCTCTTCATTGCGCGTTGTTCGCGGCCATCTGAAAAGCATCTTTTGAACTCATTATGCTTAAACATGTGAGCATGCAGCCACTGATAAATACCGTTATGAATAAGACTGGCCTCGGTGGTTTGTCGTCTCATGGTTTCCCCAAAATGTCGCGAGGCTGTGTTTCAGTGGTCTAGCTAAAACAGGGGAATACTTTGCAGAACTCGTTCCGGCAGAACAACTCAGCCCCGACCCAATATATCCTTCCTTACAAGCACGAGCGAGCTGGAGAGTTTGTTAGCACTAAGAAGTCGTCGAAATAGAGTCGACGATGCGTAAATTTACGTCTTGCCCACAGGGAAGGCATGTACCCAGCATACTAATTTCCAGCTTGCGCGCGTCAAAAAATAACGAATGGATCATGTAGCCTGTTCCAAGAGACGATGTAGTGGCGGAGATTCTTATCTATAATAGAGTTTACGACTCATTCAGATAAGCTGTTTGTATATAGGTTACGGGGACATACTCATGTAACTGCAGATTGTAAATGAACATAGAAGCATCAACGAATTACTTGAAGGGACACTGAGGTCGATTTCATCTAATGTTCGTTTTTAGTAATAAATTTAATTCTAAAGCTCTCTACGTCCATGTTGACGTTCATCCGGTAGCAAAAGGTGCGCTTATTGCTGAGACAATTGGACTTACAACTTTAACCTCCACGCAGTTCATACCAGTGATGTCTACACCAAAAAGGACGGGCTGCCACTGTTCTGAAGTAAATGGCGGCGTAACGTAGCCTCTGGGATCGGCGCACAAAAATCGGTGTCGACGCACGAGCACTTTACTTGTGAAATCGGGTGATGACGGCGATACCTATAGTTTGATGTTTGGCCTTTTCTAGCTTATAGCAGGTCAGTTTTCGGTGAAATAGCCTCTTTGGCAATAGAAAACGATACCCTGCCGATACTGGCCAGCTTCTACTCTTCTTCAGTGGCCCTTTAAATGGCGTGTTAATGAGACAGACAGCGGGCGGACGGAGGGACATATATTAGTGTTGGCAGAGAAAAAGAAAGAAAAATAATGTTGGCCAGCCAGACGGGGGGACAGACAAGCAGGCAGGCAGAGCACGGTACTTGAAAGGGCCTCACCGCAAATGAACCTTCAGGCAGTTTAAGCCCTGCAGGTAAGCAATAAACTGCGTTCGATAGGGTCAGAAGCAACAAGCTTAATTTGACCGCCATAGAGCACGCACTTTTGTTCCGGTTCATGTAAAGTTTCCGTAATGGTTAGGCAAAACCAACCTAGGGGTTACTTACTCTTTACCGCAGGGCGATCGCTATTGATCGAGTCAATCATATGACTTGTCAAATGTCTGTGTTTATAATGCTTCGTAACGCTGCAGCACGCAGGAACAGGGATATAAGAAGTGTAGTTCTACCAACTGATCAAAACAAAATGTGTTGCTGACGGAATGAATCTGCAAGCTTGCCAACGTCACAAAGCACACCGCATTTGCAAGGGAACTTTGCAGGCTATGTACTGTTGCTTCGCAGATGCGAGGTTGTTTAAATTCTCTTGCGTGAGCAGTGATCCTTGACGAGTTGGTAGATGATCGCTCGGTAGCCTTGCCCGTATACGCTCTTCCGCAAGTGCAAAACGCGGAGGATGAGTGGCATATATGGACCACGGTATTTTCTTTTCTTTACATTCTCGATCAAAACAAATAGCAGATATTATATATCTATCTGTATTAATAATTATGCTGAGAAAAATACATAACATCTAGCTGTACCTTACCGATACTTCACCTATGGAAAGGAAAATGATAGGTGTAACGTTAAGAAACAGGAAGATTAATGCAGAATGGGTGAGGGAACAAACGCGGTTTAATGACATCCTCGTCGAAACCAAGAAGAAATGGGCTTGGGTAGGGCATGTAACGCGAGGGCAAGACAACCGATGGACAGGATACCAAGAGAAGGTAGGCGTAGCAGGGGGCGTCAGTAAGATTGGTGGACGGATCAGCTTAAGAAGTTTGCGGGGATATGGTGGCCGCAGCTGGTACAGGGTAGGGCTAATTGGAGATTTATAATAAACTGCCCATCTCCAACCAAAAAACTGATTTCAAACCCAACGTTTGGAAGCCGGCTCGCTCCGTGACTGGGGGCAGTAGCTGACATCTTTAAGTATGGTGGGGAGGAGGGGGTCAAAGGAACGAAAGCTGTGATGCGAAAGGCGTGGAGGAGAGGGAGGAAGGGAGGGGGGGGGGGGGGGGGGCGTTAAGGCTGTGAGTCACGTTGTCGCGCTGTGGGGAGGCGGTCAATGGCGTTTTTTTTCTTTAAGTTGCAGAGTAAAGTACCTGGGCATATACTGGGGGCAGGTTTCTTTTTGTGCGGTTGATGTTGTTCGGGGTGGCTTGGATGTGCCAGGATTCGAGGAGGAGCCTTTTGCTGTAATTTGTTTCGGTTCCGAGGATGCTGTCCTCCCTCGAAGTTGATTCTGTGGTCTGAGAATCAACTTCGACGAAACAAGCAACCCCTCGAAATCTGTGGTCTAAACTAAGAAGATAATGAGACGATTGCTCCAAAGCATTACGGCTTTCCGATGTCCGTGCGGGGTCCGGTTTACAACAATAGGAGGACCGCGGGGCTCTCGGGGACTCTTTTCTTCATGGCTTGAAGCTCTCTCAGGTTCCTGGAACTTTTCTTCGCGGTTTAAGTTGTCATTTCAGCGCCCCCCAAATCCCCTTTCTTCACGCTTGAAATTCCTTCGGTGGGCTCGAGAGGGGGAACGCGCCAGTACAGGGAGCATGGAGGTGGATGGCTTTTTTCGGGCGCTCCGCCGTACGCCTAGGATGTGTGCATCGAGTTGGGGCTTCAGTCGTACTTGAAGAAGCGCTTACAATCCATGCTCCTTCGTTATACTTGGGGAGGAGGGAAAAAACTATATTCGGGACCAGTACTAAATTCCAGTGAAAAGGAGCGCTTGCTGCGCCATGGCCCATTGGTCATCTGCCGAAACCGAATGAAGCCAAGCAGGAGGAATGGCAAAGAGGCTAAGGAGGAGGAGGGACTTTAATTAAACAGGAGAGGTCTGCCTGGTTGTCGGCCTGGCTTGCTACTCCAGAAAGAGCCTAAAGAATTCTACGGGGCATTCGATTTTGTCGGCCTTTCTTTTTGCATGAGAACTAAGCTGGGTTGATCGATACACGTAAATATTCTGAAACATGCTGAACACGCAAATGTCCCCCCGATATCCCACCTTCAGAAGCGTTCCGAAATGCACCAGTGTTAAATAAATAAAGAAAATGAATACCGGTTTGTTTTCGAGCGTGGACGATGTTCTGCGACTCCAGCGGCGGTTTAGATACAGTCCAAAGCGCCATGGCGCCATACCGTGGGCACCGCTGGTATCACTAGCAGTTGCTGCCATGAGCGCGACCTTCAAAACGGGCGCGGTCGTCGCTTAAGTGACGCGTGGAACAAACAGCTTCAAACGACTCGCTGAAAATTGTGCAGTGGTTCATTTCGACAGTGCCAAATTTCATATAACTGAATGCACATTCAACGTTTTTGTTCTTGGCTCTGGGACTTATTGAGGCTGTCAGAACCCACGAACCAATACGGTCAGTATATGACTGTGGTATCTTGTGCGGTATTCACGCCATGTGAAGAAATGAAAATGTTCAAGAAACGTAGTTCTTATTCCCACGCCCTTCTGCCTTTGGTTATATTAAACGCATTATTGTTATGATACGTTCAGTGGGTAGGTAATATGGGGTGCTCTTTACAGTGTAGCTGTTAAGCACCTGATTCTGCGGTGTCTCCTGCAAGAGAGTGAGTGTGAAGTTCGCTGACCTTTCTTTCCGCGAACTAGTCGGCCTCGTGTTCCCAAGGAACGCAGTGGGGTCGGAAGCGGTTGTAATGTGATGAGCGCGTCGCCAACAAAGGGACCCGTCCCGTCCATGCCTCCGCTTCCTGCAGCGGACGTCCTGGTTTACCCCGCGCTGTCACGGGCATAACCCATCTTCAAGAAGCCTAACCATGTGCAGCTGTCGACATGTGTGCGTCGTCAAGGGGTTGACGAGGCTTCGGGAATGCAGGAGATACGGTTGAGTAGGAGCCGAGTGACCATGAAGCGCATTCTTCCCTTAACGAGTGTGGTCTTTTCGTTTTTCTGTAAAAAAAAATTGAGTGATCGTCTCCTCGCACCGCAGCGGTGGCCAAGTGGTTGAGCATCCGCCTCGCATGCGGGAGGTGCGGGGTTCGATCCCCAATGCCGCCGGGTGCCCACCGGTGATACAGTGGGTGCAAGCTTTCCCCTGGTCTGGTGCTCGGCTTCTTTAGGGTGAAATGCTTGGGAAATGGGTCTCTGGCCCCACCTTGAGTAATCGAAAATACCTTGTTCCATGGCGCTCTTTGACCAAAGATGCCCTTGCGCCATTAAAATCCATCATCATCATCATTATCGTCTCGTCGGCATATGCTTGTCTCGCATGTACGTGTGCGAAAGAGAAAACAGATGACGATTTTAGGAATGTAGTAATTGTGGTGCCGTGGAAAATGGTAGTCTTGGTTGTGCTGTTTGTGTGTTTGATTGCAACCTCTTCTTTCCGAAATGTTTACTCAGTACTCTTTCCCCAATCTGTGATTAGTTGGCGGAAACCTTATTTTCCTTTCCCTAACCCGGATTGTCGAGGTGAGTCGCTTGTAATCTTATTGGTTGCTGTCCCCGCTAAGAGCGGAGACAGAGGGTTTAAAAACAAGCGCTCTGGGTTGAACCGAGGCTGAATTCGTCTGATCAACGGTTTAGTCATGTCGTAAATAGTTCTCTCCTTGCTCGTTTCTTCTTGTTTTATTTGTGTTGTAAATAAATAGTCAACCTTCTCCTTTCCTCGAGTAACGTGAATGTTTGCGAGTTAGAACCACCGGGTCATCAGGAAACCCCGATTTCATCATCAACAAGGTGTTTCCTCTCATCGCCACCTGAAGGGGATTGCAACTGGCGCAGTCTGAAGAGGGGGGAACTCAACTGCGAGGAGGACACTCGAAGGGAAGGGTAAAGGCCAGGAAAAAGGCTTCCTCCTCTCTTTAGAGATAAACCTGTGTTCCTGTAGCGACCCGAGTTATGCCCAGCGTCGCCCAAGTTCCGAAGAGGTCGAAGGTGTTAGTACACGCCAGAAAAAAAAAAAAAATGCAGGGACCTGATTGCAGTCTGGCGGAGGCCAACAGGAGACATCCCGGCCAGGATAGCACAGAAATGTAACGATATTCTTACTTCTTAGTGCAATTTTTTTCGAATGTTTTCGAAACGTGACATACAAACGTTGTAAAAACCTTTTCCTACCGTTATTTAAACATTTAAACATTATATGTGCGACTTTCCCTAAAAGGGTAAGTAGTCTTGAGAGACCGACCCGCCAATTGTGCCGATACGTCACAATTTCAATTAACAGTTTGCAAGCAATATTGGGAAACAAGGGCGTCATACACTATACAGTATACGAGACAAGTGCAGTCAGATATACTACTATAGACTGCACTGAAGCTCCGCCAACATTCAGGACCGCCGAACAGAATTCCTCCATGAAAAAAAGTATACCATCGTTAACGATAGTCATGTTATCTAAAAAAGATGCTAATCACGAGAAGAATTATAAGCTCAAGGTTTTTTTTTTGCTTCTGGCTTGCTTCATACAGTCTAGCACTAAAAAGTTTATTTTATTTTAACTGTTTTAATTGGTAAGCGGAGTAATAGTACAGTGAACTAGAATAGGGGTGTAGTAATAGGACGCTGCTGATCGTGGCCAGTGTTAACAACTGTTGTTTTCTAAAGTTGTTTCGTACTATTATACTTGAAACTCACTCATTTTCTAACATAAAGTACATAGGCGATAATGCTGGCTCAGTTAAGATACAAAGTTTTGCTACTGAAATTTTGGGGCTGTGCATGCAATCTATACGACAGGTATTTATACTGAAAAGTTGTGCTATAGGACACTTAATAAAAAAGCGGTTGGGAACAATGGACAGTGGTCCGCCGCGTGTTCTTTATTAATTCGCTGCCCAACGACAACAGTAAATGGAATTAGCTTTTTAATGTTTGGCTATATGTCGAGGCATCGAAATTTCTGAGCTTATTCATCGTCTTGTTACATATTTGTCGTTTTGGTCACAAGAAACTTTAACAAAGGACTGGTTTTTTGTTGCCGAGGAATTCTGTGTGGTGGTCATGAATGTGGGCGGAGCTTCACTGCTGACTCCATTTGTATCCGAATATATAGTTGCAAAACATCATTACTGCGCGGGTAAAGTTCTGAGACAGAACAGTTTAAAATATTGGTAATGTCCTTCTACGGTATGTATTTTGAGCATTATAATAACATTACAATTAGTAACGTTGTGTTGTAGTAATGATAAGAGCATTAAAATAACATTTCAAATAAGGCATCACGCAACATCAAAAGTTATTCGTTAATTTCTAACATTTAGCATAACGTTTGAATGTAATGTCTCTGCAGCTTACACAATAGTTTATAACATTATAATGTTCGATGGCGGTGGTGGTGAAAAACTTTTTTAATGCTAAAAAAATGAGTTTGGGAGTCTCCGGAATAATTTCGACCACCTGAGGATCTTTAACGTGCTGTGCGATGTCAGTGCACGTTCCCCAGGTGGTCGAAATTATTCCGGAGCCCTCCACTACGGCACCTATTTGTTCCTCTCTTCTTTCACTCCCTCCTTTATCCCTTCCCTTACGGCGCGGTTCAGGTGTCCAACGATATATGAGACAGATACTGCGCCATTTCCTTTCCCCCCCAAAAAAAGAACAATTATTATTATTAGTCAGAAGACCCCGCTGCATGGTCGGAATCCTTAGTCCGGGACACCGCACGACGAGCCCCGTCTCGCGCCCGCTTTACAGAGCCTTTTGGGACTCCAGTGTGGAGCAGGTGAGGAGGGCAGCCTCTCATGCCTCTCGGGTAGGGGTAGGAGTAAGGTGAGAATTCTGGGTACATGCCCACACCACGTGAAAGATATCGCAGATCGCTCCACAGTGCAGGCAACGCCATGTATGTTGGGATCAGAGTGTTTGGCTATGGAAGGACAGAGAAGAGTTCCTGTCTGCAGGCGCCGCAGAGTTACTCAGCCCCTTGGCGGAGGCCGGGTAGAGGCGGTGGCTGTCGCAGTAATGGATTAAGGTTTCGCAATGGATTAAGGTTTCGCGGAACCGCAGAATCGGTTGATGAGCTTCTGAGCCAGTAGAGCTAGGATGAAGAGTCCGGTGTGTAAGCGTTCGGGCGGCCGCATCAGCGATGCTGCCTGGGAATGCTCAAGAGGACGGAGTCAAGACTCAGGACACCTGAATGCTGTTACTATACTCAGGGCCGGCCTTACCTCATTCGTCGCCCTGTGCGAACTCCTGCCAAGGCGCCCCCCCCCCCTTCTCGATTGATTTTTTTTCTTTCTGGGGGACACCTGACATTAAAACAAAATTGTTTTGACGGTTCATTAACGTGACCTGTGTATGGCCTTACCTCATTCGTCACCCTGTGCGAACTCCTGCCAAAGCCCCCCCCCCCCCCCCCCCTTTCTCTATTCATTTTTTTCTTTCCGGGGGACACCTGTTATTAAAACAAAATTGTTTTGACGGTTCATTAACGTGACCTGTGTATTTCAATGGCTGAAACCTGAAGGAAGACAGTGAATCAATAGCGCCAGCCAGAAGTCCTCACCATGACTCCGCCCTAGGTTATACCTATAGGTCCCAGCGGATCACAGACCGCTAACATTACAAGCAGCTGTTACGGTTTAAAAGCACATACGCAAGCAAAGAGGCTTATCAGTGAAAAATAAGTTTGTTTGCATTTCCAGACAGCTTCAGTTATTCTCCAAGAAGGTTGCGCGCACGAACAAAGCGGAAATATTGGCTGTCTGATTGATTTAAACCTTTATAAGAAACCAGCCAATGCTAGCACATGAATAGAGGGGCCATGCATGAAGACTTATTCCCAGACTTGAGAGGAAGAACCCGCCGTCACTTGCGAACAGACCATTTGCTTTTTTTTTTTTTCGGGTAGCAGCGCCACCGAAAAGAGTTAACTTTTTCCACATGCCGCTGTCAACCTTCCGCAAAGTAGGAAAAATGATACTTTGTCCTTGATACACTGTCAAAAAAAAAAAAAAGCTCCCATCACACTGAAGACCTTTTGTCCTTCACCTTTGCCGGATCGAGTGTTGTTCGTGGGCGGGCCGTAGCCGGGATGGTTGACATTTGAACTTTTTCGGGTCCGCACGCGGAGAAATTCTGTCCACAAAAAGGCGCAAGGTGCTCCCTCCCTCCCTAGAGATACTGCCGTTCGTCTTCTACTAGCGTGTGAACAGCTCTGCGCAGGCACGCGCTGCTGTGTCCAGCCGCCGTAGCCACTCGTCTCATCAGTCCTGTAGCCGAACATTACGAAGACTCAGACCACAGAATCAACTTCGCCGAAACCCGCATCCTCGGAACCGAAACAAATTACCAGAAAAGGCTCCTTCTCGAATCCTGGCGCATCCAAACTACCCGCAAACAACATCAACCGCACAAAAGAAAACCTGCCCCCAGTATACGCTCAGGAACTTCGCTCTGCAACTCAAAGGAAAAAATGTCGCCATTGACCGCCTCCCCACAGTGAGACAAACGTGACTCACAGCCTTAACCCCCCTCCTCCCCCTCCCCCACGCCTTTCGCATCAAAGCTTTCGTTCATTTGACATCCTCCTCCCCTCCATACTTAAGGTGTCTTCCACTGGTCGCTCTCGCTCTGAGCGCATAGCGAGACTAGTCAAGCCGAATGGTCAGCGAGTTTTTAGAGCGGAAGCGCAGGAGGCAAAAGGGGGACGTAACTTCCGGAACCACTACGCGCACCGCTGCTGATACGTCAACAGTAGCCGCTCGTAAGGTCCCTTGATTACCTTTAGCCGCACGTGGCCGCACACAGTTTGCATCGCGGTCGCCGCTTAGCCTGTGTCGATCGCTACCCCCGGGTTTCCGTCCCACGGACGCTCATTTTTCGAACATCGCCTTGTGGATAGCACTGTCGCCCTCGTCTGAGCTGCTGCTGGAATCGCTGTTGTCATGCGACAGCAACACAGACCGCGTTCCTAGAGTAGTTATCCGGCGTCTCTTGGACATTCTGCCTAACACAGCGCGGCACCCGCACAGCACAACGCAGCAAGGACGCTACTAATCAAATCAAATCAAATCAAATCAAATCTTTATTTTCTCTCTCAAGGAGGAAGAGGGGGTGGCGTGTAAAAGCCGCATGATTGCGGCTTGACGAAGCCCGGGCCCCTCATGTACAATTCGGCAGTAGATTGAAAAAAACAAACACATTTAGCATCAAAAAGTTAGTTAGAAACAGATTTCGTTAAATACACTTCAGCTTAAACGCAATGAATATAAAAGAACTTTTCAACACCATTCAGAAAAAGAATCTGCAGCAGTACAGAGCCCTTCATGGCAGTCAAAAACACAGGATACAATAAAGTAAGCAACAAGTAACAAACATAAAGAACACCAAAAAGTACAAACACAAGCATACAGAATTTATCAGGCGTTAGCTGCAAGAAAATGTGCCTAAACTGCTCGTTTGGACATCTTTTCCGGGCAGATATCGATGGCCGCAAGGTTATTTAAAGGAACAGCTGCGTGATAAGAAATGTACTGGCGACCATAATCTGTACGACAGAAAGGCACAACCCATGAGTCATTTCGACGAGTATTGTAGAAGGAAATGTTGGGTCGAAGATTTATAAAGTCCAGGAAGCTGCGATTACACGTCAAACCGGACGAGCGATATGTAGACGTGAGACGAAAAAGATAGATGGATTCTATGGGAATAAGTTTAAAGTGATGAAAGTAATCAGAATATGCGCATGACATGGAATATTAGCAATTGCACGCAAGGCACGTTTCTGACAGATTTTAAGTTTCCCTGTGTTTTCCTTAGATATGATTGGACCAGACTAGATGGCAGTAGTTTAGTGTAGACAGAAATAGTGCGTTATAAATTACGCGTTTAACTGCGGTTGATAGGAAGTGGCGGTGTCTGTTTAGTATCCCGCAAACCTTGTTAAGTTTATTCCAGAGTACTTCACCATACTTATTCCACGTAAGGGTCTCAGAAAACGTTACGCCAAGGGTCTTAACTTCGTTAACAATACTTACTTCCACACCGTCTAAAAGTATCTTACCTTCGGGGTTAACATTTGAGTTCTCAGTGCGGAAAAGAATAGCCTGTGTCTTTTTAGCGTTCAACCGTAAATGATTTCTTTGCGGCCAGTCGCTAACAAATGACAGTGCATGGTTTGCAGAGTAAATTAAATCAATATTTGCCCCTCTGAAAAACATAGCAGTATCATCCGCGTAACCAACCCATGATATGGCGTCATGCAGGGAACAAATATCATTAATATAAACAACAAATAACAAAGGCCCAAGGATACTTCCTTGCGGTACGCCGGAAGGGATGCTTTTCATGTTAGAATTACGATTATTGTGATTTACATATTGGCACCTGTTATGAAGATATGAAGAAGATTTGCACTGCCACGCATTCCGAAGTCCTCCAGCTTAGACAGTAAGGTTTCATGATGGACACAGTCAAACGCTTTTGAAAAATCAATGTACAGACCTAGTACAAGTTCTTTACGTTCAAAAGGCGTCAATGATGAGTTCCTTTTCAGCTAACAGTGCTGATTCCGTGGATTTTCCTTTCACAAAGCCATACTGATACGGCGAGATCAGAGAGAATTTGTTTAGGAAACTGTAAAGACGCGTGTGCATTATCTTTTCCAAACCTTTTGGAAATATAGGCAGTACGGAGATGGGACGAAAGTTATTGATGTTATTTTTATCACCTCCTTTGTATACCTTTGCGTCAAAACCCTCCACTTGCTTCTGCCTACGCGCAGGGGGACGCAGAGGCCACACACCGCTTTCGCGAAATGGGGGAAGTGGCTCGATCTGTCACGTGGACTCATCTCGGAGCCGCTCCCACTTTTTTCTCGGAGCGCGTCAGAGCGCTCTGATGGAGGCGAGCGCTCGGAAAGAACCAGCCGAATGTATTCAGAGCGGCCGGTTTCGACCAGCCGAATGTGCGGTCGCCTCTCAGAGCGCTCTAGAGCGATCTGAAGCGACCAGTCGAAGACACCATTAAAGACGCTAGCTACTGCCCCCAGTCACCCCTGATGAAGGAGCTGAGACGGCTTTGAAACGTTGGGTTTCAAATTAAAATTTTTGGTTGGGAATGTGCGTTTATATTGAGTATTCAAACCCAACCAGACAGGCAAATCTGTCAAAATGTCTAGTTACCAGTCAAGGGGATCTCCTCGTGAACGGAAGGCAAAGAACGCCGCTACGGCTACGGCATACTAAAGCTGCCAACACTGCGTCGTCGCATCTGTTGACTCGTCCGTCCTCACTTCGTAAGAGGTGCCAATTCTCGTGCCGCGTGTTTTTGCGACGATGGTGTCAATTGTTTTTTTTCCCTCTATGGTGGTGAGGCATGCTGGCGTGACTGGGGCCTCGCCAGTGTGCACGGACAGGAAGGTGATCGCACAGAGAGCGCGGACCCCTCAAGCTGATACTTTTAACGGCAAAGGATTAGCTTTTTTTTTTTCTCCGCTGCGCTTGCCCGGTTGGAGCGGGGACACGAGTCTCCTGCTTGAAGCCCCGCTGGCTTTGTTGCTGGCGTGCTTCTTCGGAACAGCTAGGCGACATGCGGAGAGGACGGCAAAGACAGCGGCACTGACTGATCCTCTGTGCGAGTCCTTCTGAGTCAACCGAGCCTAATGCTTCACGCGGCGCCCCCTTCATGCTGGCGCCCCGTGGAACGGCACTGGCCACCCACCCCAAAGGCCGGCACTGACTATACTAAGCAAATAGGCAACTGAGGCCCACTCCTACAAATCACTAGCTGGCCGTTACTAATAGCCCCGTCGCTTTCTAGAATTTCGAAAAACCAGTTAGCTTCGGCGCTGTGGCTCTGAAAAATTTGGCCTCTACGCGTGCGTTTCAAACATCGCGCGTCCTTGACGTCTGCTGCAGCACCCGGCCACATACCACTCCACGGCGCGCGTGTCATGTGACCTTCAGAGGAGTCCTTCGCTTTCATGTCTGCTCTAGAGCAGCGATATGGGCCGTACAGCGAGCAGCGGAAAGCTGTTGGCGTTGCAGTGCGCACGTGCCAAAGGCGCGCTATGTTCAAAACACACGAGCGAAGGCCAACATTTTGTTGAGCGGCAGCGCCGAAGGTAATTGCTTTTTCGAAATTATAAAAAGGTATATGGCGGATAGTAAAAACGGCCAGCTACAAGCCTGTAATTGCCACTATAGCCGTCTAACTAAAATAATTAGGAGTTTCCGTGTTATGAATGAGTTACCGAGTTTACTAGTTAACATGACTGCGTTTGTCACATGATTACGGATTAATTCAATAAATGATTGCTCAAATTCTATTCGCTCTCATATCGCTCACGACTGAACGTCAGTGCGCGGAGGCATATATACATGCACAAACGAAGAAAGGCTTGGCACGCATTGTGCATGCATTCAAACAGGCAAAAAAAGAAAGGTCAGAAATGTTAAACCACAACATTTTTCGCTGTGAAAAAAATCGGTTCCAAACCTGCAACCTCCATCTGCAGTTAACGCTTTCAGCCCAAACGAATACTCCACGCCCCCCCCCCCCCCCTTCCCCCCCCCCCCCCCCCCCCACCCCTGACAACCATCGTGAAGGCGATTGAGACTTCTGAAGAAACGCTGCTGCCTGGCGTTCGCGGAATCAGTGGCAGAAGCAGCGACGACAATGGCGTCGACGAACGGAGCGCTGTTCTCATCAGTCACGCTGGGGTTGACAATTGACGGAGAGCTGCGCCTTCGACAGAGGTTCCGCGTTTCGGACAACAGGCGAGGAAGTGCAAGGTCTTTCACCCCCTGCTGGGAAACGGCTTGACACTCCTGTGCCTCGCGGGCGCATTCCAGACAGTTTGCTGAGAGAGACCCCGATTGCGGAGACACACCCGTCTCTTACAAGAGTCTCTTTACTGAGACGCACTCTCAGTTGCTCTCACTTGTACAGTATGCAAATAGCCTGTATAACGTTTTTTCCTTGCTTTTTCCTTCGTTACCACGTCTGCGACCTCCTCGTCCCTTCTCCGGCCCGACCACGCTACCCGAGTTCCAACAACTGGTGGCAGCGGTGGGATGCTGCTACCCGAGTCCCAACAACGCACGGCGATGAGCGCTCATTTAATTTCTTCTGTTGACCGGCAAATCACTTCGCAATAATAAACGATGTTTGAAAAGCTACCAGTAAGCGAAGCTTTGAGTAGCACAAGTACTACTGAGATCAATAGGCCATCCTCTGTTGCACCAGCCGTCAGCTTGATTCGTGAAGACCAGGAGGCGTCACGCCTTCCGACATCACATCCACATATATTGGGTCGACCCCTCACGCGGGGCAATTAAGGTTGGCAGTAGTATTTTACTGCCACGCACTGGAAAGATTAGCCGGCTGTGCACTCATCGGGCATGCGCCTTTGCCACCGGTCCCCCTGGCTGTCGGCGCTGCGGCCACGCACTCCCAGTTCCCTTTGCCTGCCCGTGATCCTGAAGGCCAAGCGTGATAGTCTGTGGGGAAGGGGAGGTGCTCGCAACGCTGCGGCTTGGGAAACAAGGAGTGGGCCCTTTTACCAAGAAGCCGCAAGTTCAAAGCAGCGGCGTTGTCACGAGATAGAATATCATCTCTTGCATATGTGCGACAAAGTGATGGATTCCTTCATGCTCTTCCCGCGGTCGGCATACAGCTGTCTGCATCGCAATATATGTGAGAATGCCCCCGGTGACGCCTCACGATGTGCGGTGCCTTTAAGATATGGCCCGCTGACCACTTGTATATTAAAAAATATTTTGGTATATTCCTTTGATATCAGAGCCTGAAATGTGTTGACGTGAACCCGTTTCATAGATTTACCGGAGCACAATAGGCACCAAATTTCTGGTTGCGAATTTTCTTCTCTGCAATGATCATGCATCCGTGGTGTTCGCCTATGCGTCCACTTAATTTATAATTGAAGTTCTTTTTTATTTAAGTTTCAACAGCCGCAAGCGATGGCTATGGGGTCAAAGGTTAGCTTAGGTCATGCGAGGCACGAAAAAAACTGCGCACTAGTCAGGGCTTCTACACTTATCCCGGCTTTCGAAGCATGTTTTTCTTCATGCCTCACATCATCTGCATAGAATTCTGATAGCGTAGTCATCGCTCTGCTCTTAGGCGAACACCATACGGCGATCCATGCAATGCGTCTTACGCATCATTACAAAGAAGACAACCAACTGAAATTTGGTGTCTGTACTTCAATTCTCCTCTACCCCTAGCTAACCTCATAAAACAGGTATATAGAGCTCTACAGCCGGATACAACTCAAGAACGGAGCGGCAAAAGCCCCTCGAGGGTAGCCTTCCAGCCACAATGGCTTCGACGTCATGGCATAGGCCGGCCGGTGCCTTTTCGTGAATCGAGGGTTTCTAAAGATGGGAAGTTGACGCTTCTTTCTCAACGATATAATTGGTTTTTGATGGAAAGGAAATGGCGCTGTATCTGTCTCATATATCGTTGGACACCTGAACCGCGCCGTAAGAGAAGGGATAAAGGAGGGAGTGAAAGAATAAAGGAAGAAGAGGTGCCGTAGTGGAGGGCTCCGGAGTAATTTCGACCACCTGGGGATCTTTAACGTGCACTGACATCGCACAGCACACGGGCGCCTTAGCGTTTTTCCTCCATAAAAACGCAGCCGTCGCGGTCGGGTTCGAACCCGGGAACTCCGGATCAGTAGTCGAGCGCCCTAACCACTGGGCCACCGCGGCGGGTATTTCTCAACGTCAAAAGCGAAAGAAAATCGCCACCACCAAAATGCGTGGCACTCGAACTGAATGAAAAATTTTATTGAAAAATTTGGGAGGGTGATGTGGGTAGGGTCCCTACTCCGGGACACCAGCGGCTGCCGCTTCTATACGTGCTCCTGCTAGAAGGACCCTTTGGACCATGCACCCGCACAGCTTTGTCCATCGCCGGCGCGACTAACGGGTTTGCAAGAGATGATTGGATTGGTTTTGTGGGGTTTAACGTCCCAAAGCAACTCGGGCTATGAGGGACGCCGTAGTGAAGGGCTCCGGAAATTTCGACCACCAGGGGTTCTTTTAACGTGCACTGACATCTCACAGTACACGGGCCTCTAGAATTTCGCCTCCATCGAAATTCGACCGCCACAGCCGGGATCGAACCCGCTTATTTCGGGTCAGCAGCCGAGCGCCATAACCACTGAGCCACCGCGGCGGCTTCCACGAGATGACATGAAGGGAGGGGGGTGGGAAGCACAATGTCATCCTTGCATTTTTATTGGCTATCGATGAGTAACCGGTTTTTCCGCCGCCAGTTCCATATTGATCAACAGAGGTGGCGAATTTCGGCCCCTCTCAATGCTAAATGCCCTAGTACGCACCAAACACTTCAAACTGGGGCTTGCGTGCTTTGGCTTGGCACAGAGGAGGCCCAGAAAATTTGAAGCCTTATGTCTAACAGTCATGTCTCATGCACAGCGAGTCATTGAACGCCACTTGTATAACGTAAACATACAAGCCTCAAGACTGTATTGGCAAACAAGATGAAGGCTTGCCTATTTGTAGCCAAAAAATATCAAGCAGCAATGATGTAACTTCGCATCCAAATTCCACTTGCATGGCAGTTCTATTTGATATAAACACATAGCTTCCTCACTATCAACATTTGCATAGAACGCACAGACCAGAACTTTGCTGCGCTCCCCGCATGTTGGAGCAAAGAAGTGCTCGTACCCGGAAAGCCCGATTGCTTGGGATAAGTTAGGTTCACAGATGACTAATATAGGGAAGTGGTTGTTGAAAACATATTGCCGAAAACTTGAGATTCATGACTTTAGGCCTCTTGCGTTCCACTGGAAGACCGCAGCGCCCCTGACTTCCTCACGAAACGTGGGAAGTTGGCCAGCCATTCTGTTTTAAAGATCTTGTAGTGCTGAAACCAGAGAGTCCAGTACGACGTTTCGGGCGGTTGACGATTGCAGGGCCTGTATCAGAGGGCGAATGGCATTGACCACCGTCCTGAGGATCACGAGGGCTTGGCGATTTTGCTCTGGGAGCCTTTCTCTAACGACAGGTGAGCTCGGCGATGGGAGGTTGCGCTGAGGAGGCTCAGCAAGACGTAACGGCGGAAGCGCTGGCCAAGCATTCACACACGAAGAGGCACAAATGAAACACAAACCAACACTGCCAACTCAAAATATCTTTATTTGAAATGAACAATACCCCATTCTGAATGGCACTGATTTTAACAAGTGTATCAAGTACAAGTTTGCAGACTTTGGCATCTGTAAACACAAACGAAATGTTGCAATAACTTGACCAGTACTTGTAGCCTTTGTGAAAAAAACGTACAAGACAATAAAACAAAACAAAAACCTGACTTGCTACCATGTCACCTGGAATCATTACCAGCGTTGGACAGCATCAAGACACTTCAGCACAGTACTTTGCATGCGCGAAATTAAAGGAACAAAACAAGTGGCTCTTGCACACCAACCAATGAAGCAAAGGTGTCATACAGCTGAAATTTTTGAGCACAGCTGCCCTTGTTACTGCTGATATTATTCTGACTATCAGGCTACAATTAGCCTCAACCACTGAGTGGGATACTCACCAGTAGAGAAATTTCTGGTTACAATCAAAATGTGAACGAAACAGACACACTGTCAGTTGAGAATGTTGAAAATGCAAAAAAATATTGATACGAAACTGAAGCAATTAAGTTTATTGTGACAAACTTAAAATTTCTGAATAAGATGCAGGAGTGCTACCAGTTGTGCATTTTTCTACAAATAAAGCCATGAAAATTCTGTTCACGTACCAAGCGTTTTACTACGATACCTTGAACAGGGTGCACAACATGCCCTATTCGCAGCGCCCCCACCTGTACCTAATTGGAGACAAGGAAAAGGACACAAAAATTGGCCAGTAGTGTATTTGAAGAAAAAGAAAAGAAGATGGCAGAACCAAAGGTTTGTGCGCCTGATTTTGTTGGATGGAAAAATGGAACTGGGTTTGTGCTATCTTTCCAGTTCAGCTGGTTGCACCATGAGCAAATGCAACCCAACAGGACTGAGACTTCAGCATGAACTTGTAAACTGAATGAGAACTCCCCACCATGTGGCTGACTGTTTTGCCTCAAGCTGTATGCAGCCATTCGTTCAAGGGCAGTGTACAACTGCCAATGAGCTACAGGCAACCGGTCGACCTTTCACAGCAAAGAAGCCACTTGCAAAACCATTTCATCAGAAGCTGCCACAATGGGCACATTCCGACCTATACCTCGGCGCTTAGACAGGATCTGCGCAGCTTGTCGCAGACTAGAGCGCGGCGCCCAGGTGAGTCGTGGGTAGGCCTGGTTTCTCCACCCAAGGGGTCGTCCATTCTGCTGCCAAGCTGTGTGTGAAATGAGCTCTAGGCAGTCGGCAGGACTTCACCCGGGTTGCGTTCTGGGCACATTCACAGTCAGCCACTTGGCAGCAAATGTTTCCACGTCCTCCATGCTTATGCCTGCATTGTTGAAGGGCAGTCTTCTATTTGAAAGTCACCCAAGCACACAGTAACTGGCAAGCAAAGGTAGCCAGCAAGCAGATGCAATGGAAGAGACAGTCATTTTCAGTGTAAGCAACATTTTTAACAGCAACTGCAGATTAATTTGTTGAAACTCGAAATGGAAAGTGCACACAAGGAAACAGAGGCATGTCCCACTATACTATCATGAATATGTCTGCTAAAGTTACACCATGGCAGTAGTTGGAAGACATTGCATTGATCATGTTTCGAGCACCTCACTAATAGTTAGAGGGACACTGAGGACAAATTCAAGTTGGCTTACATCTATCTCAGCGTTCTAATGACAAAGACGTTACTTTCACTCAGAACAGAGCTTCTGTAAGCTAGAAAAGGTAAAAAACTGACAAGGCGGTTACCACTGTGTAACACGCGAGAGAATACGAGGGCGACTTCATATCTTTACAGTTCTAGAGAGCTATTTTTAGTTTTCTCCCAACACTTGTTTTTCGGCTGGCTGTTCTCTCCAGTCTGCTGCTCTAGATGCGCGGCGCCACTGATGGCCTCCTGGGGCGGCACGTTTCACAGCAGCTGCTGCAGATGGACCAAGCTCTAATTCCTCTGTTATCGCCATACCCTCCTTCCTCTGTCCATTGCAGCCACCCTCCCAATGGTTCCCATGGTAACCACCCAAAGGTTACACATTCCTACACTCTCCCCATACCATCCTCCTTCCAGAGTAACTACCCTCTGGGTAGTTCCCGTAGCAACCACCCCCGCTTGCGCCTTACGCTCTTGCCATACCTTCCTCCTTCCATGGTAACCACCCTCTGGTTATGGCTTCCTACGCTGTCGTCATACCCTCATCCTTCCTCCTAACTCTCCTCCCACTGCCAGGGTAAGTGCCCCCCTGGTGGTTCCCATGGCAACCATCCACTTTGTGACTTCTTATGATCTCGTCACACCCTCCTCCTTCCACGGTAACCATAATCATGTTGGGGGACACCTTTGCTCTAGCCGCACACCTTCCGCTTACGCCTTCCTATGCTCTCGCCATACCCTCCTTCCGTAGTAATCTTCCTCATTCTTCCCGGGTAACTACCATCTGGGTTGTTCCCATGGGTGGCCTTCTTAGGCTCATGTCATACCCTCCTCCTTTCAGGGTAGCGACCCACTGGCTGGTTCCCACGGCAACCACCCACCGGTTGGTTGCGCCTTTATACGCTCTGGCCATGCCCACCTCCTTCCACGGTAAACATCCTCTTGGTGGGGATTCCCCCACTCAAGTTATAGCCCCTTTCTTCCATGGCAACCTCCCTCAAAGTGGTTCCCATATCAACACGCTCACCGGATACGTCGACGACTGCAGCATACTCCTATACTACTGCTACAACGACGGGAATGTGAAACCCAGGAATGGGCGCTTAACAGCTGTCGCTATTAAAAAATGAAATACATGTGTCCCCACCACTGGCATTTTCGCAAGTAAACCGCAGTGAGTCAAGGTAACTTCCTGCGCACAGATTCCCCAAGGCTAGGCTACACCACCGCTCACCTCGAAATATGATCATGGAGTCCTTTTCAGCCCTGGCGTCACAATTTTGAATCAAGTGGCAATAAAATAAAATAAAATAAAAATAAATACTTATCTCAAATAGATGTGTATTTTTGCTGTTGGACGTTTATCAACATAGCTAGGAAGAGCTATAGAAAGAGCTATAGCCACAGAACTACTACATGCAGCCCAGACGAGCGGTGGTGATGTGCTTGCCTGCGGTTCGGGCGAGTGCAGTTGCATTGGGGGGCAGACCTCCCGCGGCCCCCGGTGGTCCTGAGCAGACGAGGAGTGTGACCATGGGCCGGTCGGCTGGGTGTCCTCCTCGGGGGCACTGCCGCTCCAGGTGGTGGCAGCACTCGAGGATCTGGAACAGCTCCCTGTGTCCACAAGCATGGCAACAGTCAGACAAACCACTCTCGGCGCTACTGTGATGCAGAGTGAAACACTGACACAGAGGCACAGTGCAGGAACGCAAGACAAAAAGATTAGTGCATTTCTCATCCGCTCTTCTACTTGTCTTGTGTTTCTGTGCTATGTCTCTTCTGTGTCAGTACTGTCAGTGATCCTCCAACACGTGATGCGCAGAAAGTGTGCGCAGCGGAAAGAGCGGAGTCATCTGGCAACCGTGGGGGGGGGGGGACAAGACAGACAACAGACTATGGATTCCGCACTGTACGAACGGGTGTATTCACTGTCAACTTAACTTTGTTTAATGAACAGTTATTTCAAAAAGCAAAGAGGCAATCTGCTGTTAATTTCTGCCCCCCCCAAAAAATTTTGCCTACAGCACTGTGATGCAATCTGCCATGCACACAAGCTCCTAGTAGCAAAGATAAATGCACGGAACGCAAAACCTAATGTTAACATTGCATCAAGAGAAAAAAGCATGCTGTTAGTCTGATGCACTTTTTTTTAAAAGCGACAACTGCTTGATGAGAGGAGTGGATCCTGATTATGTGTCTGCCACAGCTGGGCATAAATCCCGAAAATGTGTGCTGACCTGTGAGCACCATGGTAGCAAAGAGACATCCTCCCTTTCTCAAGTGAACCAGCATGTGTGCACTCCTACCGCTATGACATAATCTGTACACGAGAATTTGGCCCTCCAATAGCCGATGCTGAGAAGCCCTTCCCCTAGGATAATTGCGCAGAGAAAAGGCCAACAAGCAAGCACCCACCAGGCTTCCTTCTCCTTGCGCTTGGGATACTTCATGGGTGACAGTGAGAGGCGCTCGTGGCTCTTCTGGGAGCGCACATACCTGCACCGAAATGAGGACATTTGTGGTAAGTATCCACAATCACCGCAGAAAACTACACCCTCTCCACCAAAATTGATTAGGTTTTTCTGTGAGTTTTGGCAGCATCTACTAAGCTGGGCGCTTATGCCTGAACAAGAGTTTACAGAACTACACAGTCTAGTGTTTGGCCTGTTACATCGGCTCAAATTCAGCCAGCAAGCTACCTAACCGCTGTGCCAGCTCCTTGTTCATGAAACATGCTAGAGTGCATACTGTAAAGGTACTGCCAAATGTGTCTAAATACCTGCTGCCTCGACGCAGCTCTCCTTCCAGCCACCGGATCGACTCGCGGGCTCCAACACTTTCCCGCTTCAGCAGGTCCAGGCTTGAGATCACTGGAAGTAAACAAACAACCAGACTTTGTTAACACTAGCATGCTCCATGACAAAACACCACCAGCAGGGCTGCCCTACAAGTAATAAACCAGTGCACCATAGTTGGATGCAACTCAAGAACGAAGCGGCAAATGTTCCTCAAAGGAGTCCCTCCACCCAATGGCATCGACCGCTTCTCCCACTCTTCCCTTTGACAGATTCCTTAGGACCTACAAGCGCAAAATCAAAGGGGGCGGCTGATGAAAGGGGAATAACCAGGGATTCATCGGATTAACCGCGGCGTCATGAAAATCGGTTGACGCCATTGGTTCGAAGGCCTCCTCTTTAAGGGGCATCTGCCATTTAGTTCTTGGGTTGTATCCGACTATAGGGTTTCATGATATTAGTGTGCACTCAAAAGAGAAAGAGGCAGCCCAAAATAGAGATTCCTGTCGTCCTATTCAATGCTTAATTAAAAATAAACCAAAGATTTTGCGAGTTAATTTGTGAGTTTTAAATGTCATAACCCTAACTTCTGAGCCTTCTCTGCAGAGTGAAAGAGACATGAATGAAGCATAATTATAAGAGATGTGCTAGAAAATTTCTACACAATGCAGAAGACTAAACTTAGCTAACCTGTTCACATCTCATTGGGCTTACCATTCCATGACATGGAATGTGAGCAAAGTGGGTTTCAGTGTCCTCTGGAGCAACCTATTCACCAAACTAAGCCACGAAAAAAAAAAAAAAATGCTGCTCTTCACTCAAACAATACTGCAACAATACTTCATTAAACATTGCCCACAGATAGTAACTCCTCTGCTAAGTATTTGTGCTACTTGCATTTATTCTGTTCTAGATAATTAGTGTTTGTGCAGCATGAAGCCCGATTAACCTCAGCGGGGGCTAATAATGTCTTCTCTTATGGAATCATCCCAACCACAACAACTGCGGGACAAAGGCCGCTTCCATATCCTTCCAATTAAGCCTGACCTGCACCAGTTGTGGCCCCCCTTTCCCTACAATCTTCCTAATCCCGCCTGCCCACCTAACTCCCTGTTGCCCCCAGCAACATTGGCCTTCCCTTGGAATCAACCCTGCTACACTAAAGGACCACTGGTTATCTTCCCTTCGCATTACATGTCCTGCCCATGCCCATTTCCTTTTCTTGATCATGGCTAAGATGTCATTAACTCTAGTTTGTTCCCTCACCTATTCTAGAAACAAAAGAGCTATAAACTTCAAAATGCTTGAAAACGAGGGAAGCTCACCATGTGATGGCACAACAAGCACGAAGCGCCGGGAGGCCACCAGGCGGCGCAGGTGGACCAAGCGAGCGCAGAGGACCTGTGTGTGCGGCACTAGGAAGGGTGGTGGCGCTGCCTGGCGGCCTGCCTGACCCAGCTGCCCCTCGAGGTCGCGCACTTCTTGCTCTAGCCAGAGGTGGGCCATGCTGCGCATTAACCGCTTGCGCTCGTCCTCCCCTCCTCCCCCTTCACCGCTGCCCAGGGCATCCTGCACCGTCACACAAGCAAGAGGTATGGTCACGTGACACCACCACACGGCACCACACACGGTTTCACAGGAGACTGCATACAACTTTTGCTACCTTCCACCTGTCAACAGTGCCTTTGTATCTGCAGCAGTACGGGGCACGCAAGTGCACATGCTCCGAGCAAAGCTTTCGTTCCTTGACTGCCAAGTGCTGTAACAAACCTGCAACCTATGTTTGCAGACTTGGTGTCATCAACCAAAACGATACAAAACATAAGGTAATGAAGTATACTTTGGCTAGCAGTGGTAATTATTTCTGGAAGAAAATCAAACAGTATCGGGCGTTATGCCTTCTCTTTAGCTTAGCTTTGATCAACACAGGCTGACACGTCAGATATGCTGTCAACATATCAGCTAGCAGCGCAGCATACCTAGAACTCGGACTACCCAAGTGCCTGCATCCTAGTGGCACAGGCATGAAATTGTGCATATGCTATGGTCGAGCGGCTGGGAATTTGACTGTACACATATTCGCTTCACAAGCTGTCAGTCATAAAGAAAAAACTACATCCAAAATAACTTCCACTGACATCCGAGCGTGTCAATGGGCGTGTCAATGGGTGCGTCCTATTTTGGCGAGCGTTCACAGTGCCAAGAAAAAAACTAAACTCCTGCCGTTAATTTTCAATACAGAAGGGTATTCTAGGTTTTTCTGTCGTGTGGGAGCATGTTGTTAGGTCATGAGTTATGCTTGTGTGGCAGCTTTCCAAACCACCACATCCCTGTGCACAAACACGTTTAGAGACAAGCATAGAAAAATATGGACTATCCCACATTAAGATCAGAAACCATAAGCAGCGACAAAAAAAAAAAGCAAAGTGCACAGCTAGCATTCCGAATAGCAAGAACGCACGCGGGATTTCCACCGTTTTGAAAACGGCGCGCCAAAAAATTCGCCGGCAATCCGCCGAGCACGAACGACAGCGCTGCCATCTGTCGCCTAGCGGGAACACCGCATGGGCGCAGAGGGTCACGTGCACATCGCCATCACGTGAGTGACCAATATGGCCGACGCAGCGCGGTCCGAAACCGCGGAAACCGCCGAGATGTCCGAGAAAGCAGCAGGCAAGCAGGCCGACCTTTCGGACAGGGAGCGAGAAAAGTTGCTCGAAAATACAATTGGTGCCGCCGAGAAGATACTGCAGCTGCGCGAGAGCCTCAACGAACTGATCGAGACCGGGCTGCTCGAGTTGGCACGCGCGCGCTACGCGACCGGCAACAAATCCGTGTCCACCCTGCAGCTCAACATGGGCGATGTGGACGCGTTGCGCACCGTGCGAAGCCACTTCGAAGATCCGGATCGACGTTACCCCAGCTTTGAACTGATAGACGCCGGGTCCGGCGGGCCTCAGAACGCGGACAGAGCGGAGGGCGGAGTCCGGCAGCGCAACCCAGCGAAGGAGCAGTCAGCTGACGAGGCGACGCAGTCCCCGCCGCCCGAGCGCCCTACACCAAACGACCCACTGCGCTGGTTCGGCGTGCTCGTGCCTCAGTCGCTGCGCCGCTCGCAAAAGTGCTTCGTCAACGCACTCGAGGTCATTATGGATGTGGCTAACGAGCAGTCGCGCTTCGCGGCCGAAATGGACGCGTACCGGGCAAGCCAAGGAACGGCGGCATCACGCGCCGCTGAACCGTGAGTTCACCGCATCTCGAAATAACCTACGTTAAGCAGCCTTCACGTGCTCCTGGTTCAGCGATTCAGCGCATCGAACGGCCAGCAAACAGACACATTCATCGCCGTGTATGCCATCGCAGATTCGAGCACGATTTGTACCGAATCTGTGTGTCGTTCCTGCGAAACCTGTACAAAGCGCGTTGTGGACCAGTTTTTGCATATAAAGACTAAGTACCGTTTACAGTGACGTTGTCCTACTCGGCACAGAGCCAAGCGTAGAGTGGGACGTCTGCAGCGCAGTGAGCAGTAGTAGTATAAGGAATGTTCCCAACGATAACACACAGCTCAATGGTAAAGCAGTCTTATTCTTTGCCCGAGTGCCTCAGCTGGCCGCTTAGCACATGCGACATATTACAGCAGTCTCTGACAGACTGTTGTGAAGGTCATTTTGCCAAACTTGTGCGCCCAGCGCAGCTGAGGTCTTCTGTTTCCTGATAAAATGGTGGTAATCTACTCGGCACATGAACAAATGATTTACTTGCAGGAAAAAAATTGCTTGCTCTAAGCACATATTCAACGTGAGCCAGTTCACGTAACCATACGAAGCCTCAAACAGGAAGGGAACCACACACACATCAACCATCTTTGTCTTGAGTACACCCAGACCAGATCAAAACAAGAAGGATGCAGTTGTGACTGAACAGAAGCATAGCCTTCTTGCCAGTACCACACTTACCAAATGCAATTCCTGGTGGGCGTGGTTTGGAACTGCTGTAAGCAACTTTCTGGTGCGAGTTCCATTTTCACGACTCAATTTCATTCTATCGCAGAACAATTTGCACACATTAAATCTTGCCAGAGGCCATGGCATGCGCAGAAATCGTCATCAGCAGCAGACAGTACCTTTGCACCAAACTACCGCACAGGGCTTCCACAACTGAATGATCTCAACGTTAACGCTGTGTTCGAGACTATCATGATTTACATTTATTTGGTGGTATGCAGCATGCATACAAGGCGGCATGCCGCAGGTGCTTGGCACAGATGATGGCAAAATGGGCTTTATGAGAACAAATGGAACTGCGATGAATGATGAATCCTGTGTGCACTGCATTGTTTCTGTGTAGTGCACACAAATCTGGTGGCATTTCAAAGGTGCAGTTGAAACTGGGTGCATTTTGGTGGGCACTGTTTGTATGCTTTCTGTATCGCCACAGCCCGAGTAGCTCCGAAATCACACTTCAGCCAATTTTGACTGATGCCAAAAGACGCAGTGCTTGGACATCCGAACCACTTAGAACCAACAAAATGTGCTCCATACTTGCAGTATTTGAGCTCTTTACAGCATACTTTTATGCCGGCTCTACCTATGAATTGTTAGCTCATGACTGCTTCCCAGAAATTGGCTAGGAACATATACAATCATAATCGAAGGCAGGGCTGACCTATCTACAAGGGAGTCTCAATTTTTAATTTCACCGTTTAGGGTTATGACTACACCATTTTGTTTCACAGGCTCAATCCGGTTTTTCACATGGCTGCTCTGTGCATGCGCAGTTACGTTAGCAACAGGAGCAAGCGACAGACTGCGGCAGCTGTCAAGCACAGACATTCCACTTCATAGGCGCAGTTGCCGCCTTGTGGAACCAGACTGCACCTGCATCGCTGATGTGCATTTGTTTCCAACCAGTAGTAGTAAGAAACTTTATTTGGCTGCAAAATTAAGTGCCAGGAGGTCAGCAGCAACCAGTTTTCAAGCTCTCCACTGAGGGTGTTACATCTAGAGAAAAAGACGGACTTTGTGGTGCCAAAACATTGTTCCGAAAAAGGTGAGTTTTTCGCCGCCTGTGCCAAGAGATATCCAATACAGCTGGCAGATGCAAAAGTCTTATTGCAGGCAAAAATTTACCAGCTTCCTATTGATACCAGAGACCTATGCAATCCTATGCAAAATGGTGCCTCTCAAGAGACCAATAGTTATCGCTACCTTAAATGAACATGGAGGCAACCAAATGCCTGCCGCAACTAAACAGGAGACACTGAATGAAGGAAAGCCACTTGCATTGCTCAGGGGCATGGGTGACAAAGTGCCATTGGTGAGCACAGGTACCCTGGCCTGGAATTGGCCACGGATGAACTGTAGACCGGAGCCCGGCCTCTCGGACAGCCACTGGCCAAAGCGTACCAGGTACACCAGGCGCAACTGTGCACAAGGAAGCGACACCACATGTTTACTAATCCAACAACGAGGCAACATGCAGATGCATAGCTTACACGTAGTAGCAGTAACTACCATCGCAAAGAAATGCAATGTGCTTGAAATTCTTTCATGCAACAGTTTTTTACACTGTGAGAACTTCTATCTGAAATTGCACCTTTATGCAGTGTGATGCATAGAGATATAAGACAAGGTGTGCAAAAAACAATCTGTCACAAAAAGTAGCAAATTAAACTGCTGTCAGCAACTTAGTTGGGCAGATGCTGCCACAAAGGTCTCACTGCAACATTCTTCTGTGCCTGCAAAATAGGCCAGCGTTCAACTTCACAAACAGTTATGAGCACATTTTGCATCTTTTTCATACTTCACACAGTCCTTTATTTTTGTTAAGCTTCTTGGCTCACAAAAATTCTGTGGCCGATATTATTTCCCCAATTATCCAATTCAACATGTTCTCACATCTCTTTGCAACTGTGCATAGTCAACGACCGATTTTTTGGACTCTCTTGGGACCGTGAAAACTACCGAAAAATCAGGCAGTCCGGCGTTTTTATGGAGGAAAAACGCTAAGGCGCCAGTGTGCTGTGCGATGTCAGTGCATGTTAAATATCCCCAGGTGGTCGAAATTATTCCGGAGCCCTCCACTGCGGCACCTATTCCTTTCTTCTTTCACTCCCTCCTTTACCCTTCCCTTACGGCGCGGTTCAGGTGTCCAACGATATATGAGACAGATACTGCGCCATTTCCTTTCCCCCAAAAAAACCAATTAAAAAAAAATCAAATTTCACCGAAAAAATCACGACTTATTATCAATATGCCGGAGGAAGGGGTCAACTGTATTGTACACGTTCTAAAGCTCCTCATGTCAAAATTTTGCCACTTGACATGTGCACAGACGATGGGTGGCGGCTGCTTTCACGAGCTCGGCCTGGCTGTGCTGCCCTCGAGATTTCGCCGATGAACGCACAGGTTGGGACATAGTCTAAACGGGAAAGCGAACACGCCGCTGCGGGAACTGCACTGCGCCCGCAGTATGATGGACCTGGAACAAGAACACGATGATAACGAAACAATAACAGAGAAACAGCGCTCCGTCGGCGTTGGGCTTCGTCATTAGGCCTAGTAACTAGAGCCAAAATCGGCATCGTATCTGGCGCTCTTTCTGCGGAGGCTTGCGTATAATGAGAGGCGTCTTGCCTGTCATCAAAACGCTAGTTGTTTACGGTTTTGCGATAGAAAAGTCAGGGTTTCGGTGCGTTTTGCCACGAGTATGCTGACCTCACTTTAAAATGCACCACCATTTCCTCCCGCACTCGCCATCTCCGTGAAGCCACACGCCTCCCACACGCTTTGCTGCTGCCTCTTTCCCTATCCAGGACAAAAGACTCTGCACAGATGAGTTCCGAGAACTCCGACTACCGTTCAAGTTCGTGCTGCGGAACACATTCAAGAACAGTACAAATTCGAAACCATGCGGGCGCAATGTGCCGACTCGCGCAGAATTTCAGCATCGCAAGTTAAGAGGCTCCCTTTAAACTTGAACTTTGTTTGTTTTCTTTGATCAAGTTTTTGATCTCTCCTGCAGTTTGAATTAATGAGGTCCCACTGTACGCATTATATGGCGGCTTGGGTACTGGCGGCAAGTGCAAACGAGGTCCGAAAAATCGAGCAGTCAGTTGTAGTGCGTCCGAAATTTCAGGCACTCTTATACATTGGCTCTATGGGCCATGTCGCGGTGCTGCGGAAAAGTCCGAATAATCAAGCACGCCGAAAAAATCAGGCGTTCGAATTTTCGGTCGTTGACTGTGTTCATTTCATTTCATTTTAATACCTTAAAGACCCACTGGGGGTATTACATAAGGGGTGGGTACATACAGTCAAATGAACAAGTGTTATGTTGAAAAATGGTTGGTAACAGCTTCGGCGAATGTGGATGGGCATGAGATGGTAGCGATGTCATTGTTTTAAAATGTTTTAAAATGACCAATCAGTGGTCATTCTTCCCTTGTGCATGTTGTTTTCTCATTGCTACTTGTAAAATGACACAGCGCATCTGTATCTCAACAGTCATGCATTTGCACAGAAGCCAAGGTGTCCTCAAGGCACAAGCTTTAACTTTTAAAGCTGATGCTATTAAGCAGCATGTAAAGGTAATGCTGTTGAAGTTTAACGGCACCACTCAAGTGTTGAACAAACAGCCATACAGCGGCCTGTGATGAAGGAAGGCGGAGAAACAGTTCCAAATATGCACATGTGTGCAAAAGTGCTCGCCACTTCCAACCTGTTCTGCCATAACACATTGCCACAGAGCGCCCACTGTACAGCAAACCATGCAGGTATGTGCTGCCAGTGAAGTAGTACAACTGAATGCTCCTTTCGTGCATTCCATGGCAGCAGACTTCAGTAACACCGTCTTCTTAACTACATTCCCAAATAAGCGAGCGTCTCGTCAATTTGCACAGCCCACTGTCAGAGCCACAATGTTCGCACATGACACGATGACGGCCTTCAACCTGAACACGCCATACCTGGCACTCGTCGCACTGTTCTGTTCTCAAATCCCAGTTGATCTTGCTGTGTGCTGCGCAAAGCGCAGCAGTTCCCTGCAGGCAGATGTCTTCCGGCAACGGGAACAATGTTGCAGTGTCTGGCAGCGCCACCTCTGCCCAGCACACAAAGACAAAGTTTCGCACTTTTACAATGTAGTACAATCACAATACGGTGACACTGCATTTAACTGCAACATTAATCCAACCATACGAGAGACAAATGGGACCCAAGCACAGGAAGCCGAAGGAGACTGCACTGCCTGCCTTGCTTACAAAATTAGCTAATGCCATTATCTGGTTAGAGATGTGGTCACACCACTACCCACGGCAGCCATATGTTCCTATTACTTGGGAGCATCAGCACTATCAAGGTGGGACGCAGCAAATAAAAGGGCTAATTTGGTAACAATTCACAAATTTTCAAGCATTCTTTTTGGCAATCCTCAGGTCTTCATATGTCTCGTACTAAATAATCGCGGCCAAATATGCAGTAAAGACATTTTTTTTTTACGAGTGACTGTAGAAAACTGTGAGCAAATCATACTGTCTCAGAGCATTGTGGATTTCGCGGCTTTTCAACAACAGAGCACTGCCACCTTAGCATCAATGTAAAAAGGAGAGATGAGAGCTTCTGCTGGTTGAAATGACACACTTCTCTGACTAAAATCAAATGCAAATGAGGGAAATAAACCATAGGGTCAGTTTTTGCAGCTTTCACTTTTTCTGCAGTTGCTATCAGTCATCCCTTTGGGCTTCGTAACAAATGACAGCAGAATGATTCTGTTTGCTGTGCATGCATCCCGAGACTGTGAGGAGTGCAACAAAATCTCATTTTTTCTATGTACGCATTCAAAAGTTTTGGAAGCTATTTTTGTAAGAATCATTTTCATGTAACTACGCATGCTGGAGTTCAGCTTTATCTGCAAGAGCACTGGGCATCTAAAAAACAAACTAACAGCATTATCGCACAGAACAGGGCTTTTGTGAACATGCTGGCATAAAATACTTGCGCACTTTTTTCTCAATTATTTAACAGATCGTGGATGACATTACGAAGGTGTTATATGTTATTTCTTGGCAACTTAACAGCTAGCCAAAACAAAAATGCAGTTCTGAAATCTACATGAAAAATTACATATATGCACCAAATTTGGCTACATTTCATGCATCAATAACGAAAATAGTTTTAACTGTCGCATCCCCAATTAGGTACAACGAACTTCCATTATTTCAACACAGTTGTGACTTGCAAGTTCAGTATAAACTACACGATGCATTCAAAATTTACAGCGACTCTATGATCTTCTTTTGGTGGTGAGCGCTCATGCTCAGAAGCCAGCACTGTAAAAATGACTGTGCAATACCAATACAAAATTTGAAGGTTGATCTTTGTCATATTCATGACTAAAACAACAGCTCCAACTTCAGCCATGCTCAGTCATGACTCTTGGACGTTTTAATTGCTGCTGCTGCCTCACAAAGACTGTGCACCGCTCAGAAGCTACATTTTACACCAGGTAACAAGGGGCCCACCTCACAAAATGGTCTACATGTAGAAAAGGTATGTGATGGGGTCAGGGTCTGTGCGGCTGCCAACGGTGATAGCTAATAATAAGTAAAAACATCAGCTGGTCACAAATTATGTTCACATGCATTTGTAAATCCACCCGCTCGTTAGATGGCACTACGCACAGCTTCCACAGCCCTACGAGGTACCAGAGTATAGTACATGCCATACTTTGGCAATGCCCTTCACTAAGTTCACTTCTCCAAAACACAACCACTGTTTTTATTTACCTATTTTTTTTGTGTGTGTGTGGCTGTGCAGGGGGCAGTTGCATGCCAGGAGCATGGTCACATGAATATACTGTGTTCAGAGGTGCAGAAAAAGAGACTTCTCAGACAGTACCTGCAGCACAACTTGTGACGCCTGCGACATGCCCATGTCCGATTCGCGGTTTGAACGATGCAATCCAGTGGAATGCTGTTAATTTGAACATCTCATTTATTAGAACCGATACTTTGGTCCCATCAAGGTGAAGTGCTAAAGAACTGCTGCATAATTCAAAGTTTTTGGTCCCCTTCTACTTCAAATTACCAAGAATCGACTGTACTTGGTGTTTCATGCTCAAACTAACAAGCTTTATGTTCCTCAGAAAAGCACAGACTTATAGGGGCCTTTGCATGCAACCAAGTTAATGTGAAAGGTAGATTAACCAATGTTAGAGTAATAAAATTTGAATGTACTAGCAAAATTATTCGGTTTCCTCAAGTACTAATGTGGAAACCGACAGCAGTTAGGTTAGCTTAGTGTAGAATGCCCATGTGCTAAGCCAATGCTGTGGTCTATGAGGCATGCCTCGGAGAAGGACTCCAGAATAATTTCGAACCACCCAGGGGCGATGTGCACCAAAATCTCAGTACACAGATACTTTTGCACTTTGCTACCAAAGAAACGGAGCATCCATAGCTGGGATAATGCCCATAAACTTGTCCTCATTAGCCAAGCCACTCAGGGACCTTGGATGGTTGGCTGACAGTAGCGATAAGCACAGTGTTAGCCGTGCTCTCATAGCAAAGAAAATGCACAAGTCACTGTCAATTTGTCTCTGAATCTAGGTGGCTTGAAATCCTTGGTGCAATCCTTTAACTTCAAGAAGGTAAAGTTTCTGAAGGATGGTGCACACACTACAGTCGAAACCCGCGATAGCGAAATCTCGAGAATACGAAATTCTCGCCGCAACGAAATATTTCCGAGATCCCGGCAAATGCCCATAGGGGCCAATGTATTTCGTATCTCTCGGTAACGAAACATTTTTGTACCGCAATCCCACGATAACGAAATTTGCTGCAGCGTCGGTCCGCATACTGTCTCCCATATTATGAATAACAGCGTCAAAAAAGCACTCAAATTGAGCAAACTGCAATAGCGCACTTGCGTGGCTACAGCGAGAGCATTGGCGCCTGGCAACCTTGCAGCCGGAACAACTTTAAAAACTTTAGCCACCTTGAGCCGGTGCTAGCCACCATACCGGCGCAGCGCGTGTCCTCTGTGATCGGTTCCGGGTGGTTGTTTATCTCGGAGGCTATGTTCAGGGAAGGCAGCCTCGCAGCGACACCATCAGGGGGCGACACTAGATCATCAGCGCTGCACTTTTAGGCCTGCGAGCGGTGCACATGTGTTCGTTGTGTGTGGTGGCGGTGTGTATGAGCAGCAGTCCGCACGTTTGCGTTTGAGATGTCTCCGCCAGCCAAAAAACGTGTGCGAAACTGACGACACCGAGGACCAAGGTCCACAACATGGAGAGACGGTAAACCCGAACCCGAGGAATGTGTTGGACGCCTTTGACACGATCCGGTCGTTCTTAGGCGCACACGACGACGACGTGGCAATGGATCACTTCTTGCAGTGTGAGAATAGAACCATGAAGTTGCTGCAAGGCAAGGCTCGGCAAACTAAGACTGACTTTTGGCAATAAATTTTCTTTTTGCGGGCTGTTTTCTATCTTTTCTGTCTCATTTTCGCAGCAACGAAATTCTCGCGAAAGCGAATTTTTTTGCTGTCCCCGGCGATTTCGTTATTGCGGGTTTCGACTGTATTATCACACCAGTAAAGCAACGATGACTCTGCAAAACTGTGACGCTGCACTCACCAACTGGGTAGGCAGGTGAAATGAATGGCAGCAGCAAGTTGAAAAGGGAAGCCAAGTTCTGCCACAGCGGTGTTCTGGCCTGGTTGCAGCGAACAGAACAGAACGGACAATTAAGGGCAGGGGGTTCTCGCACAAGTTAAGGGGCTGCATCATCACATCCCCTTTCACCGTTGTGACAATATGTCACGGCCATGTTTCACACTAGGTTTTCTCAATACAACAAACACAAAACTATAACAGTGGAGTGCCCAGTAGATTGCTTACTACTTGCCACTGGTTTGGGCTGTACAGAAATGAGTGGCAGAAACTGCTGCTGCTGGCTACCAAGAAGGCACAAAAATGGCTCGAGTGATGCCCACCAATGGAAGCACACTTGCCTGTGTGCAGGGTCCGATGATGTCAGCACGTCCCAGCAACCAGTCACAGAGCACTTTCACCGTTGGCAGGAGGCCAATACGCGACAGCTCGGTAGATATCACGTCACTGTCTTCGCTAGCACTGCAAACACACAAGGCCCTGTGCTTTCAATCGTCGCCGCTATGTCCAGGTAGCAAGCAAGCACCATGGGTGGGATGCGAACCCCAATGTCTAGTAAATAGGCCAGCTAAGAAAGACTACCAATGGCAATCTTAGAGGCGTCCACATTTTGCTACACTCTGAACACAGCATTATGGGCATGCCCTGCACCGCGGTTAAAATGCATAGGCTGACTGCCTACAACATAGCAGCTTATATATAGCATGCTTCCTGGATTGATACCACGTTTACTTGATTCTAACACATGCAACCATTTTTCACGGTCAGGAAAAAAGAAGAAAAAAAAAGTGCAATGCTTTAGACTCTAACGCGCATCATATTTTCATGCTTCGATAAAGAAATGAACTACCTTCTCACTTGGAACAATCAACTATTATTGCAACCGCTCTAATGTCATGATGAAGTGAACAGCGCCACTACCTCATCCGCCTTTCCCCCACCTGGTCGGCAAAATCGTTATGCCTCACTGTTGCTGTCGGAAGCCTCCTTGTTGCAATCAATGGCCAAAATCATTTCATCCTCAGTGCCGTCCATGGCGTTTGAAATACCGCACTTCTTGAAGGCCTTGTTGACCATGGCAGACAAGATTGTGCACAATGCATCCTTCACCCATCCTGCAGTGAGTCATGCTTCATCCTGTTACTTGGGAGTTTCTGGAAACTAGACCTTCCTTTGCCCACTGAAACCTTTGCACATTGATTTGATGGTAAGAACTGTGTCTCTCTGCCCCCGCCAATCAGGCACACAAGTTTTTCAGGAAAACCAAATGCATTGTGAGGTGCCCCGACTGCCACTTGCTTCGGCACACAATTTAACCCTTTATTTTTTACAACCAGGCACTGTAGTGAACTCAGCACGTTTTTGGAACCGATGCTTCGATGTTGGCTCAAGTCCAAGTCGGTGCCTTGCCGAAGAGAACTGATTTGATGGAAAGAAGCTAAGTCACAAAGCTAAGTACCAAACCATTCCTGATCATCACCTGAATGAACACTTTGTTGAAGTTCCATGATTTCGTGCAGCGGCAAACATAACCAGGCCGGCTACAATGAAGACAGCCTGTGCAGGAATAGCACAACTCAAAGAAACTTCCGCCCACCTGCTAAGAGGAGGAGTACTGCTTGACGATGATCCTTGATCTGCTTCAGTGCCCAGAACCCAGCCTGCAGAAATTAAAAAAAACAGTATATGAGGGCTGATGGCAGAGCCGCAGCGCATAGTGCCATAGCTCGGGGCATGCTAAATGGGACTTTAGTGTGGCCGGCAAGGTCACTTTCTCGACAAGCAGAAACTGCATATCAGGCAGCTTGGTGTGGCTAAGTGGCTCATCTGAGAGTGTGCAACACTGCCTCGGGAAGGAAATTGTAAACTGTGTGGTTTAGCGTATCAAAGAAACACATGGACTATGAGGGAAGCCATAATGGAGGGCCCTGGGCTAATTTAGACGACTTGGCTCTCTAACGCGTGCAGACACTGCACAGCACATGGGCGCTTTTGTATTTCACCTGCATCGAAGTATGGCCGTCGCAGCCACCAACAATAGACGGGCAGAGCCGCCACCGTGGCTCAGTGGTTATGGTGCTTGGCTGCGGACCCGAAAGATGCTGGTTCGATCCCGACTGTGGCGGCTGAGTTACAATGGAGGCGAAATTCTAGAGGTCCATGTATTGTGCGATGTCAGTGCACATTAGAGAACCCAGGTGGTCGAAATTTCCAGAGCCCTTCACTACGGCGTCCCTCATAGCCCGAGTCGCTTTGGGAAGTTGAACCAAACCAACAGACAGGTAGCAGCACAGTGACAGCTGTTGCTGAGTTTAGCATTTTAAGCAGCAGTGTGTAAGCATAAGGCAATTTTATGATTTACAGGGTACTGCTTCTCCTAAGTAAAGTGAAAAGATTCAAAGAGAAAAAGAGACAGCTGTGCTCAACAAAAGTTTACACTACTAACGCTGCAGTGACAACCTAGCAGCAGCACGTCCACCTTTTAAGCTGGCAGTAGCACTAATTTGAATGGCACTACAGTTAAACCTAGATATAAACGAAAACAAAAAGTCCAGGACTTTGTTACATCCAGGTTTTCATTAAATGCAGTTTCGTGAGAAAACTCGAAAGGACAATGCAGAACATTAGCAGTCGCCATTACCTCTACCACTGCTCATGCAGGACCGCTACGAGTGGGGTTGGGAGAGTGGGGAAGGTGAGGGCATTGTGGCCGGCCTAGAGAACAGTGCATGCGGTTGTGCCGCCGCCGTAGACCGCGCCAGAGGCTTCTTCTCGCATGTTCCCTCTCTCGGTATGCCCTCTGCAGTTAGCTGCCCCATGAAACAGACTCTTCGCCTTGAGCCGCCTGTGCTCTCCACTGCACCCGCTTCCGATGTGCAATTGGAGCCGGAAGCACGCAAGCAACCACGTGGCGGCGATGAGAGCACACTGCTCATACCATTTTTTTTGCTATGCCGTATTATTTTTTGCTCCTCTTGAACACGAACTGTTGTACCATGTGGTATGAAGTTCCAAAAGCGAAAGCTGTGGAGATGCACAGACAGCACCTGAGCACGGCGCGTTGAGTCAACAGTATTCGCTCACTGCGACCGTACGCATTCCTCTCATGTCAGTTCGTGGTTTATCATCATGAAACTTAACTGCCAAATTTCGTAACTCTACATAAGCTAACAGGTAGTCGGTGTAGCGAGTTCATTATATAAAGGTCAACTGCTGCAGCACTTTTGTTACATGGAGGTCTCAAATACACGCATTTCAATGGGGATGGCGATGGGGAATCAAGAAACTTTGTAATATCATGGAGGTTCGTTGCATTCAGGTTTAACTGTATTGCCAGGGGTAAAAATGCTTGGAAATGACACTATAAATAATGCGACCTCACTCAAACTGGCCACTCGATTTTAAATGATTTGAAATTTATGTTGATGCCACACAAGTGAGGACTTCTGAGATGAAATCACAAAGTTAACTATTGTCATGGAAATGAGATATCAGCTAAACATGCTGATGTATCTTCACACTTTTACTTGCACCAAAACAATATCAGGAGCCTGACCGTTAGTGGTGGCAGTGATGTTGGTGTCCTCTGGCAAGGCAAGGTCAGCTGATGGCTCCAGGACTGCACTGGCATCTGCACAGCAAGTTCCCAATGTAAGGCACCCAACTGGTCCACAACATGCACCATGCACAATAGAACAAGATATAAAACCGTTATAAACTGACTTGCAAGAAGCCTGTGACTTGCAAGGCTATATTTTCTTTTTCTCTGCTTTGTTAGGCAGACATGCATGGAGCTACGTGCTCAGGAAGCATCTTTGCCACTCTCATTAAGGCTACTAATAATGATCACCAGAGCTGCCTTGAAGAAAGCATTCACCAAGTCAAGGTCACGGACAAGTTCCTATGTACACCTAAAAGAAAACACAAAGCCAGAGCAACCACCTCTAACTTTTCGACACCGGATGAAAACCGCCATTCTGGCCTTTGCTTCTGCCAAAAAAGTACTACAGTAAAGGATAAACAGTCTGACCCTTGGCTCTGTTTTTAGAATGCTCACAGACCAGATTAGCATTTGTAGCCTCATTTCAACTACATTATTTACCAGTTCTTTTTTTTTAGTTTTCTTAGCAAAGTTGACCAAGCATTGCTCAACCTTCTATCAGGCAGCTTTGCAGCATGCCAGTTAGCCTAGCCCCACAGAGTCCCTGCGTCACTAGTGGCCCAGTACACACACTGAATCACTGACTTGCATACATGGCAGTAATTAAATTACTGTAATGAAATTACAGTAATTAAATTACTTTTCTCGGAAATTTGTAATGTAATTCATTACTTTTATGGGCTGGTAGTTTAATAATGTAACGAATTACTTTTGAGAAGTAATTTCATGGAAAAGTAATTAATTACTAGCAAATTACTTTTGCTGAATTATGAGTCCGTGCTCCTCCTTGTATGGGCCATGCTTTGGCCTTGCTTTTGCGGGGTTGAGTGTCTGCAAAACAAGAAAAGCGCGTGGCCAGCAACAGCCAGCCCTCCAGCGAAGTGGCGCAGGGCCATCAGGAGAGCTCCATAACCATGGCGCACCGTATTGCACCTACACGCACACACACATTGCGAGCGCTTGAGCGAGTACTTCCCTCTAGACTGCTTCCTGTCACGTCGCCACACTGACAAGAAATCGCACAACTGACACTTAACGAAGTTGGGTGTGAGTTATCGGGACAGCTTCTGTGGCCGGATTTGATGACCTATTTTTAACTAAAGGGCGACATAGGCAACATGCTATCCATGTGTGCCAACGTGCCTCCAGAAAACAGCAGATATGGCAGCTTGTCTGCGCCCCTTTCCGGGAGGATGAGCCTGAATAAGCAGTGGATGCAAATTCTTAAGAGGGTGGGATTACGCATGCGACCTCATCTACGTCAGCAAAGCGGCTGTTCAATGGACTACCGCTACCTTTCTTCATCATCATCATCAGCCTGACTACGCCCACTGCACGACAAAGGCCTCTCCCAAACCTCTCCAATTAACCCTGTCCTGTGCCATCTGTGGCCACCTTGTCCCCGCGAACTTCTATTCTCATCCGGCCACCTAACCTTCTTCAAAGAGGGGCAAAATTTCCAGCGCCCACTTTGAACCTTGGTGACGGTGCAAACAAAGGAAAGGAATCTAAAAATTTTGTAGGAACTATGACCAATGCGCAACTTTTATGCGTCTAAACAAAAATTATTGTAAAAGTAATTTTCATTACTTTTGGGAAGTAACTGTAATGCAATTACCTTTTGCAAGCAGTAATTTGTAATGTAACTTAATTACTTTAGCGAGATTTCTAGGATAGTAATTAGTGATTTAATTGCTTTTAAAAAGTAATTTTGCCATGTATGCACTCCTGCCCCCAAATTGTGAAAATATCACTAGATTAATTAGTGGGGTAATACAGTAAGAAGAATTTACACTCTGACCATATTTATTATGAATGCTCCAGTTATTTCACTTGTCAATGGTGTAGCCAGCCCTGCACAGCTTCAAGCAGCCCCCTCGACCTTCACAGCCACCACGCTATATACACCATAAAACTTGACTAACATGCTTCGAGCGAATGCAAGGAACACGAGCTCACCAGTGTCGCCATGGCCAGTGGTTTCCTCGTGCTTCCGTGGTGGTGGTGTCAGGGAGCACAGGGATACCAGGTGAGTGCACGTGACAACCACGTGGGAGAACATGTTCAGCGTGAAGGCAGCGGAAGCACTGCTCAGGGGGTGTGGGCCTGCGCCAAAACCACCTTTTTTTTTAGCTGGGCTGCGTGGACCAGTCGTGGTTCTGTGGCATTTGATTGTTTACTCTGCCAGTGCAACCGAAACACGATGCCTGCCAGACATGAAATCCTGCTATGGTCTAGTTCAGGGAACTTCCTGGGCTACGGCCAGATAAACACAAACCCCTTTCAACCCTGCCAGCATGCATTACTCACTTATTGAGCCAACCTTGAGCGTTTGCACATCCACAATTCGGCCACAGTGTGCAAACATGTGAGAGACTGCCCTTTTATGTGCACCCTTTGGAACCTATTTTTGGTGAAACCAAGGAATTCTGTAATCTCGTGAGAAAATAAGCAAATTGGCAGCATTGTGCCTCTTATATTGTAAAATGAAATTTTGTAGTTGTTTTATACTCTGAAACAAACTTCAATGAAGCAGAACCTAGCTCTGAGAATTGTTTGCACGGGGGAAGGACTTGGAGAATCAAATCACACACACAGGGTTTGGACTTATTGGTTTTTATTTTTTCAAAATATGGCAGACTTTTTTCGCTGTTGATTTCAGAATGCAATTTTCGCTTTTTCTTTCCTGGCACATAGTGTTTTTGAAAAACGAGTTACTTTTTTCGGTGAGTTAATGTGGCAATCCTGTGTGGTCAGAACTCCTTTAGAGCCTATGTCAGCATGGACTTTCATTTACCAGTAATTAATGTGCGAATGATAGTACTTGGAGGTGTCCTTGTAGAAGGGATTGCTATCGCCATTAAAAAAGTAATGTGAGTTGAATGAGATAGCCAGCAGACAAAACGCAAGTGCAAGTTTACTTCTAAGGAATAGGTTGACATGTTGTCATTGGGTTGCCGCGCTGGAGTGAGCAAGAGGGCGGGGCATCACATAGTCTGTGTATTGATGGTAGAACTGCTCGTCAGTTGTCGCGGTAGCCACAACATCCTACTTTTTTGTGACATTTCGTGCCAGTGTCCCTCCGTGCAGTTGATAAAGTTACTTAACCAACTGACTGTTTTAAGATGGTGATGATAATGAACAAACAGTTCTTAGCTACCAGGCGCGAGGAGATGATGGTGCTGTCCGGTCTGCAGAGGTGTGTACGCTTACGGAACAATACCCACAACTGTACAACTGCGCTGCTTATTCAACCCTATATCACAATCTCATCATGCTCCTGGCTCACCTAATTATATAATTTTCAACTTTGACTGAGTGTAACTTGTACTCAACAGCCAGCTAGCTATGCCTTGCATGCTAGGAATGCTGACCTTTTTCAGTTCAAACCAAAATCTGAAGAATGAATTTGGCATACTTTTATTGTTTCTTTTTTTTCCGGTTCAAGCCGAAAACTCCTACCCCTACACATATGGTGACCTGAAGACGAAACAAAAACACCTCACTACAGCGGAAATTTTGTTCTAGCAGCATTTGTTAGAGCAAGATATGACTGTACAGAGAAATTCAGCCAACAAGAAAAGGAAAAGACACAAGAGTGGTCACCTGACTTGTGCAGCTTGTCAGTGCAGATGATGGCCATGACAGCAGCTTGAAATACCAGGCTAGCCTTTTCCTCAGGCTGCTCCAAAATGGACACCAACTGAGACAAGCAGTCCTCACACAGGCTCTGGAGACCGCTGAATAAGCAGGGAAACAATTTGTTCAAATCAGAACTGCACAAGTGCACAGACTTGTCAGTGAGCGGGACAAGTAGATATTGACGAGTACAAGACAGTTGCGACCCCAAGCCTATGCACAAAGGTGGGTTGGTAGTCAAAAATTTGCTGTCAATCAAGTCTGCATTTGATCTACTTTTAAGTGTGCCAACCGGGCTCTTAGTGCAACGCCAACACAAAAATGTTTTGTGCCAGAAATGAAAAGTGGCAAAAAATCAAGAAAGGTTTTCCTCTAACTCCAGTACCGTCACACGTGGACAATATTTAGCATTGTGCAAGAGTAACAGTTACGTGGGTGTGGCAGCAGGCTTGTGTTCAAGTGTTATGGGACTGCGACCGGCGTAGGAACCTCCAGAACATCAGCACACCTTTTTTCCACGATTTGAAAAGTGCCACAGAGGTGAGATCAGTACTCACAAACATCATATAACCCAGCATCAACATCTGCACAAGTGTTCCAAGAATTCAGGAGGTGCAAAGGGAGGGTGCTGGGTATAGATTCATAATTTGCGGACCATGCTCGCACTGGCAAATAAATACAAAAAGATTTGGTGGCACAAAAATCACTGTGGTCGCTCACCTAGTGTCGCTGGACGTGTAGAACTGTTCACATAGCCTTAGGTAGCTGCTTGTGAAAAGTGTGGATGGTGTGCACCTGCATAGAGTTTCACAGCAAATATTTAGCACTAGACTGCCACTCACAACAAACCAATTATTCAGCAATCACGCACTGACGCTGAACAGTCAAACCTCAATATAACGAACCTGAAGTTAACAAAACTCGCAAAGTCACAATTTTTTGTCCCCCCCCCCCCCCCCCCCCCCTCCACACACATATTTTTGCGATTTAACGAAGTGCTTTTATATCGCACTTTTAAGTCTTTGCACACTGCGTGCATGCACACCTTGACAACCAGATGAAAATGAAAACTTTAGCCGAGACTGGCCAAGATTTGCATGCACTCTTTTATGCTGTAGAGCAGAACAGCAGAATGTATCGCTACGCCATCTGTCATGCACTACATGTGAAACTCGTGCGTTCCACCACTAACCACTTGTGTAGTGCAGCGTACCCTGCCGCCTGCCATTGGCTGGGCGCTGCTTTGTGCTAGGAGGTTCGATGTATCCGTTTCGTCTTCTGATCAGTTATTTTAGGCCAAAAGAGGTCTGCCATACTCGCTTGGGCTCTTTCTTATGGTATGTCAACAAGTAGTCCCTTTTGACAAGGTAAGTTGTTGGGCGAGTTGGTTTCGATATTCCATGACCACAGCACAATGAATGGGACGTAGAAGAAGGACACAGGCAGGGATACAACACAGCGCTGTATTTTTACTGAAGTAGATCAAACTCACATCCAAAAGAGCCTTTGTACGAGAAATGAAGTTCGACAAGGTAAGTTGTTGGCGAGTTGGTTCCGATATTCCATGACTACAGCGCAACGAACGGGACGTAGAAGAAGGACACAGGCAGGGATACAACACAGCGCTGTATTTTTACTGAAGTAGATCAAACTCACATGCAAAAGAGCCCTTGTACAAGAAATGAAGTTCGACAAGGTAAGTTGTTGGCGAGTTGGTTCCGATATTCCATGACTACAGCGCAACGAATGGGACGTAGAAGAAGGACACAGGCAGGGATACAACACAGCGCTGAACAACACAGTCCCTTTGGAATGGCATCATCATTGCTCGGCACCTGCTGGTGGGTGCGTGGTGGTTCGTGTGTTTATGTAATCTGCCGCGGCTTGAGAAACTGTTCATATCACTTTGAACAGCAACATATTGAGGCACCACCCAGGGGGACTTCATTTCCAATCAATAAAGATGTTTTTTTACTACTACTACTAACACACTTTGGCTGGAAATTTTTAAAAAGCGTATCATCACGAAATTGGCATTAACCAAAATCGTACCACCAAGATTAAGCTGTATTTACAAGGTGCCATCCATCAGGAGTGTCCTCGGGACCATAACCTCAAAATAACGAAATTCGCGATTTAACAAAGTTTTCGGCAAGTGTGAGTGTGACCTTGTTATATCGAAGTTCGACCATTTTTATATACCCTAGCAAACCTATTACATGAAGCCATGTTTATATACATTTGCATCATGATAATTTGAACTTTGAATGGAACAAAAAGTTTGTTCAAGTTATGTGGAGTTTGATCATAAGACAGGCAGGCTGGTATGAGGGAATGCCACCCTGAGTTGCATGGAGCACGGATAAGCGCATTGCACATACATCAGCACACGCTAGAAATTTCTGTGCCTACGTGGCAACTCAGCAGAAAAAGCAAGTGGGGTTGAACTGCAGTGGCCAGCAATGTGCGTCAGCACAACGGTGATGCCACCCAGGCACTGTTTTAAGGAGGGTTCTGCAATGTGCATTCTGAAACCTCAATATATACGCTGCTTTGCATTTCAGAGTGCATCTCACCTCTCCCCCTGTGCAGCAGGCTGGCTGCTGTTTTTGTCCAGTAGGCGCAAGAGGTTTCCCTGGGCACCTTCAAATGGCTGGCTGCTCTGCAAACTGTGGAACACACAGGAGGACCATCCACTGAGGTGATGCCCTTCAGGGCCCGACACATGGCTTGTTCTGCTCCTTGGCTCATTCAACTCAATTCCACTAAGGATAACTCCCGGCAAAATGCGCACTTAACCAACATGAAATACAGTCCAACAATGAATGCCACTTGCAAAAAATGTCTCACAGCTGTTTTTCCAAAGGAGAAATTTTGTTCAAAAGGCTATGGCAGCAAGTACAGGTGATGGAACTACAATGTCAACAGAGCAAGGCAAGCGTGGTACCCTTCAGACATGCAGGACTACTGCAAGCAACCACAAACAGTCGAGCAGTGTTGGAAGGGATGTGCTGCAAAGGTGTGGCTCCAGTAATGTCGTTCCCAATCACGTCAACACACACCACAAGGCTGCAGATACCAAAGGTTCTAATACTACAGTGCAAAACATGCGACCAGTGAAGTCCACCCATAAATGGTACAGCATAACTCGCAGATGTTACGAGACAGGAAGAGAGCAAAGTGGATCAAGGAACAGATGTGAGTTAGCGACATCCCAGCTGGAAACAAGCAGAAATGGGCATAGGCAGGGCATGCAACATGGAGAAGTGATAACCGATGGTTCCTTAGGGTAACGGAGTGGATTCCAAGCAAAGGCAAGCAGAGCCAGGGGCAGAAAAAGAGAGGTGCACAGATGAGATTAAGAAGTTTGCAGCGATGAAGCGGCTGCAGCTGATGCAGGGCAAGGTTAATAGGAGGGATATGGGAGAGGCCTCTGTCCTGCAATGGATGCAACTTAGCTAACGGTGATGATGAACCAGCCGATTGTGAGAGCCATATTAGAAATATTCCCTGCACACAGCAGAGCTACTGCTGTAGCCTTTTAAATTCTGAACCCACAAAGTATTTCAAAAACAAAAAATAAAAATACAAAAATGCCGTAAATGGGCACACGCCAGGTCCGCACGAGGCTATTTCACACTGCCACTATGAATGACCAGTCACAGGATACACCTAATGTGACATGGCTATGCTCGTCTTGTCCCTCTGTCATAAATCTGCAACAGTCTCTTTAGGAAAATGCAACACACCATGTTGCTTTTCTTTTTTTCACTCATGCCTCTAAGCGAACCAATCCTCAAGAATTTCAAAAGTTCTGTGGCAGCCATACTCGCACGACACACTATATGACGACACATCAATTGTTCAAATAGACGCTTCCAGTTCAGAAGACCAAAGGCATCTGCCAGCTGCAAGCAGTTGGCTTTCCTGCGCGATATAAATGCAACACATATGAATGCAAACCTTTCAACTGCTAACTGATGCTCCAGGTGTTATTTTATTGCTGTAGTATTTTAGAAGGTCAAAGTCTCAGAGCTAAATCCTGTGAACCTAATTAAACTCCTCTTCTCTCCCCTGCTAAAGAACGTCCTTCTAGGGTACTTTTATAACTTTCTTAATCAAGCATGAAATGATTACTGGTGGGGAAAATATAGTTTTGGCCAAGCTCTCACAGCTTTTCCCAAACACAGCCCATCACCTGCCACAATGTATTTACTAGTGCTTACTAGTGAGACAATTTGGGAGGTCTGTTCATTACAGGGGGTAGAGTTCATACTGTGGTCAAGTAAAATTTTTCCCAGTTTGCAATGACTAATGCAGGGGGTGCATTTACAATGCGAGTCTGTTATAAGCAAAATAATAAACAGAACAAATGCACAGAAACTAAAATTTCCACGTCTTAAGGCCAAGAGTGCCATGCCATCAATTCCATTAATTCTATCATATGCCATCAATTCTATCATAGGCCCATCACCGACAGCATGTGTTCAGAAGGGCCAGTACTGCCAGTGCAGCGCACAGTGCATGTGGAAGGAAGAAGAAAAACCTCCAAATGTCACAGTGAAAAAGACAACCCACGGAATGACAGAACGCAGACAATGAACCTCGATGACAGCAACAGTTCACGCGCTTCTACACAGCGTTTCTAACTCAGCTGGTTTCAGCCACGAGACAAGCTGTGTTTTTTGGAAATCTCTTTGCTTTATTCTCCTTCGTTTGCCACAACATTAAAGGGACGATGGCAGTAGCGCGAAGGACAAGAATGACAAGATGAAGTACGACACGACATGGGTGCTTTGCCGGAGTAGAACAATGGAACATGCAATACTGCCCGTTGTAGAAGAAACACATTGTGGCAAAAGTGGAAAGCTGGGCTAGTTGAATTGAATTTATGATGGTAGTGGCCCAGCTTTCCATATTAGTGCAGTGCATTTCTTCTAAGACGAGCTTTATTGCATGTTCGAACTTCCACCTTTCTAGTCCAGGAAAGCGCTCGTGCCATGTCGTACTTTGTCCTGTTGGCCCTGTCCTTTGTGCTAATGCCATCATGAATTAATTTCAATTAGCCCAGCTTTCCACCTTACTGCAATTAAGCTCAGAACAACTCCATCCCATCCAATTCCAGTTCTAAGTAATAATAATTGGTTTTTCGGGAAAAGGAAATGGCGCAGTATCTGTCTCATATATCCTTGGACACCTGAACCACGCCGTAAGGGAAAGGAGGGAGTCAAATAAGAAAGGAAGAGAGAGGTGCCGTAGTGGAGGGCTCCGGAATAATTTCGACCACCTGGGGATCTTTAACGTGCACTGACATCGCACAGCACACGGGCGCCTTAGCGTTTTGCCTCCATAAAAACGCAGCCGCCGCGGTCGGGTTCGAACCCGGGAACTCCGGATCAGTAGCCGAGCGCCCCCAGTTCTAAGTAAAAATCAACTCTACGGCCTTCTGACTATGCTCACATCTGGTCAGCAGGAAAAGATGCATTAAAAAATGGACTTAAATGAACCCCCCCACTACCCTACTCTACACCTCATTTTAATGCTTCAAATTTTCCAGACAATTTTACCTCGCGTAATGAACCCCCCCCCCCCTAACCCCCCAATTTTCAGATATTTTCGGAAAACAATTCACAGGGACACGTAATTTTATCATGCGTTGGCAATGCCATAGTATTAGCAGCTGTTAATGCTTTCAGTGGAAGTGATGTCACTTCCCTCTAGCCAATGGGAGTGCTCCCATTTGGTGATGTCACTACCCTCCAGCCAATGGGAGTGCTCCCATTTGGTGATGTCACTACCCTCCAGCCAATGGGAATGCTCCCATCCGGTGACATCACTTCCCTTCAGCCAATGGGCTAATTTCATGACTGACAATGCATTTTGGCTCTATGGAGCTTTTAATGCTGATACATCATGCGAGTAAACACGGTAATCTGTCGATGAAGGCCAACTCATCTCCTCTGTGTCCCTTATAAAGACAAAGGATCAATACTGACCACCGCAGGAAGTGGTAGGCTGCCTTGAAAGAGTTGCCACTGGCGAGGGTGCCCAGCTGGTTGTGGGGCATGCCAGATGCTGGGTCCAGTGTCAGGGCCTGCCAGTAGTAGCGGGCAGAAAGCTCGGCCCAGATATTGCACTCGTCATCCTCGAGCTCACTCAGGTAGCGCGCTGCAATCACAGAAACGACACAACTGTGACCTACCACTGCTTTTGGAGGATGGTCCAACCTACACCTCCGCAGTCACTGTGACCTTCCCAAAGCAGCTGCAACTCCGGCTCGAGAAACTTGATGCAAGCCCTTTACTTTTGACAAACCACAGGGCACTGCCCTTTGGGTCACACAGAAATGCATGAAAGGGCTGCTCTTTAGGTAAATGCACAGCCAGAATACACAAATGCTAGGCAGGTTGCCGGCGAATGACAACAAAAGAAGACTGCTGAATAAAGGATGCTCCACATATCTCTATACTTTCCAACTTAGTGTGAAAAAATATAAATGTGCATCCTCTTAGTAGCACGTATGTGCTATTACTGATGCAGCGAATAGAGCTTGGAGTTAACGAGAGCCAATGCTGTTGTGTACACCTCTCAGCAAAGACAAGCATCAGCAAAGCCATACTGCCAAGCTCAAATACTTAAGTTTGAGATAGAGAATCACTTTTAACACAGCTGGCTTCACTTTAGCCTGTGTTTGGCGACCCTACTTATTTTATTAGCAACAAATTAAATTTCATTATGCGGACAAGAGGTGGTGCAATGTTTTGTACCGCTACCACTCCGATTGGAACAACGGACTCACCGAGATCACCCAGAGCAATGAGAAAGCGGTGCGAAGCCTGCCTGGCCCACGGCTGGTTCTCTTCTGGGAGTGGGCTGGGTGCATCCTCGCCAGGTTGCCGCTGGCTCCAGCGGCAGCCTGTACAATGATGGTCCCACATGACAACCATACTATGACCAAGTGCACAAGGGACGGAACACCTGATTATGCCATTGAATGTTGCATTTACCGTCAATTTTTTGGTTATTTCTACACTAAATTTGAGAATGACTTTTGGATATTATGCGCCAAGAGAAAGACTAGTTACAAAGCAGAAGAAACTGTGCTTGGCACGCATAATTATGGAGTAATCAATAAATAAATGCTCAAGCATTGTTCGCTCTCATGTTGCTCATGACTTAACGTGGCTTGTAAACTTGCAGACTTGGTGTGGGCCCGAGACCATGCTGGGGTGCTGCAGGGCACCCACAGTGATCAGCTGCCACAAGCACACTGCGTAGCATGGTATCGAACCCTTCGGACCCAGCGGCCGATACTCTGCAACACTCATGTCAGTGCAAGCCCTGTGCTTGAACGCTCGTGTTATGTTTGCGGGCAGCTGTCTGTGAACTAACATCTTGCATGGCAATTCAGACAAGTCCTAGCCCCTGATGCCACTTACTAGATAATATAAGCAAGTACGGCCAAGCACTCAGCTATGAAGGACTGTGGCAGAATTGCAGGTCGCCTATCACTGTTGTAATGACACCATAGACAGTGCTGCCAGTTACGCTGACCACAATCAACACAAGCATATGCACGCTAGTGAAATTGCTTTTCTTGCTAAAAAAACGTACATGAATGTGCGTAAAAGCATCGAACTTTGCCTAGACCATCAACCCCGGTTTTCGAAGGGAAGTGGACAGCGCATTGAAATTGCCTTTAATGTCTCTCCAGTGCAGCCTAACATGGCCATGAGAAAATTGCTGCCTTACCAACTCAGCACTTTAGAGAAGACAGCTATCTTTATCGATTGAAACAATTTGCTCACAGCACAGCGAGGTTAACATTTGCTCACAGCACAGCGAGGTTAACATGCAGTGGCAAAGAAGGCAGCTGAACACCTTCAGGGCTTCTGCCAGCAGTGCAAGTCCCAAGTGAATGGCCCCTGCACTGCTATGTTGGCCCCCCGTCTTATGACAGTCCATAACATGCGGCTCTCTGCAGGCACCACTCACCCCTAGGCAGGCCACGGTGTGTCCAGAGCAGTGGCACATCAACATGTGCCTCCAGATCCAACCGAGCTTCAGCTTGCACCCTCAGCAGCAGGTGGTGGTAGTGGCCCAAGCCAGACAGCAGGTGGGCTCGTAACTCAGCAACAGACTCCTCGTCTGTGGAAGCCTGGGTTACAGTAAAAGGCCCCACCATGTTCCATCTTTTATACCTGGCAGCTTCGTGCCAATGCCATCACTGGTTTTTGCATTTCTGGTCTCCAAAACCATTTTTCGGCTTCTCACTGCTTTTCTCAAGTAGCCCCATTTGCACATACGGCAGAGAGAAGGCAGCGAAGATGAAATTATTGACAGCCTCAATGAACAACGGCATAAGAGAAGTCCCCATCCACAAGTCAACGTTTCTAAAAGAGGACTTGTCTTTGTCATAAAGACAACAACTCTTGTCAAAACGTTGGTTAGTGGGCTGTGGCTTCCATTCTGTCCTTGTTCATTTGTGCTGCCTACTTGCACCTAGCAGGAATTATTAGCAAAAAAACTCGCTACCCCTCTGGCGAGTCTCAAAGCCATTCTAAATGATTAGCACATATGAGGCCTCCGGTGGCCGCACTTACTACACTAGCTGCATCTTGCCGCTGAGAGCACACTGAGTGTACACTGCACAAGAGAGTGCAGCCTGAAATGATCAAGCAACGAAACAACAGTGCACAAATATTTTAATGGCGCACAAAAACTATAAACCAATGGACCAAATAAAAAAAAAGCCCCATTAACACCAGCTTCACAAGAGCTCGTGGAAAACCACATCTGTGTATGTGATATGGTTACCTGTACTGAAAGCCTGCAAACATGCAAAAAGCAATACCTTAGTAGCTTTGAAGTGCTGCACAACATCATAGTAAACCTTGCGCCAGGTGAGTTCCTCTGCTTGACGGCCATACTCCAGGGGAGCAGTGAATAGGAGGCGCTCACAGTAGTCCTTCAGCCTGCACGCACACGTAATACACAAAGTGAGAGGGCAAGGCATTGCTGCGCTCACCAGCGCAGGAAGTGCTGTTTAGAAATGCCAGTGAACTATGCACCCAAAGGCTACTGACGTTAGCTGTTAGCACACGTATAACAAGCAATCAATAGGTCGATCCGACGGTAATGCATGAGTATGGCTCGTTGCTACTGAATAGGTCGCCACACACTGATTGATTTCTTTGCTCTTTGTTGCTACTCATTACCGTTTAAGCCCAAGGCGCATGGCTTGCACACGCGCAGTAGTGGCGGCACTGCTCAGCCCACTCCTTTGTTCTCCCCGGTGCCATGCGCGCCTGTCCCCACGGCAACTGGCACCATCTCCACGTAAGGGTATTCCTTTCCTGCTCTCACAACATGTCCTGTGGTGGCTTAGTGGGACGTGTGCTCGGTTCCCTACCCAAAGGTTGTGAGTTCGAATTGCGGTCGGCAGGTTTATTTCCGGTTTGTTTCTTTTTCTTACATTGCTCCTCGGTGGCCTCAGTCGTCGGACACTGTTTTCTGACATGGAGCCTCTAATGCTCCCACATTAAAATCCCCAGCTATGAATTACTGCAGTGAGCGTCGGATTTGAAACAGTGCCAAAGCTGGCCAACTCAACTCGGATGAAACTGCTTCAGTCTTCATCTAAATGACTCTTTAAAGACAAGCGGTAGACTGGTAACTTCACGATATCTCTAAAGCCGGGCAATGTAAACAAAAGGCCTAGAAGGTCGATAAAATCACTGTTTAAGTGACAATAATAGTATCTTGTCACACACACACACAAAAAAAGCACGTTTACATTGAGTGCACACTAGAGCACAATGGCTTTCTTCATAAGAGTGGAAGTAACTGGCAGCCGTGTTCTCCCGTTATGTGCAGCACATACCTTGCCCTGAGTTGTGTCACCTCTGGAGCCACATAGGCCCCAAATGAGGAAGCGCCACGGAGCCACTCCTCCAAGCGGCGAGCTGCTTCTGAGGCACTTCTGCAAAATGGGGCACAAGCACAGAAACATCTGACTACTCATGCAACGAGCTGTGTGCAATACGGTGTCCGGTAGGCGGTCTCAATACTAATTATATTATCAAATGAAACTATGGCCTCTTATAGCTGGCAGCAAGTCAGGTTTCCTATGGTGATTCGTACCCTCATTTAATTGCCAACTAATGGCAAACGTAATAAGGTACAACTTTGGGCTTGTTGGTGCATCACTCTTGAAAAACACAGTGCATGAAGACAGGACAGAGCACAGACAGCAGAGGTTTTCATGATAACTGTTTTCATGTTTTCACGATACCTGTATCGGCGTCCTAATCTTTCCGTTTCTTGCTCTGTGGCTGAGCATGCGCACTGTTTTCCTCGAGTGTGGATTTCAAATAAACCTGCAGTCGTCAGTTAGCGCTCGTCCTGTGTTGTCTCTGCACTGTCCTGTCTTCATGCGCTATGTCTTTTTCAAAAGTAATGGCAAACCTGCTACCATCCACAGGGGATGGTGCCACTGTTTTAGCAATGGGTGTCGCAAGTACAAAGTGGATTTGGCAGGCCTGATTACCAGTTCGTGAGAACGATGATGCTACCATCTACAGGGGATGGTGCCACTGTTCTCGCAATGGGTGACACGAGTACAAAGTGGATTTGGAAGGCATGATTACCAGCTCGCGAGAACGATGATGCTTATATATCTTAGGCAAAAACACCGTGCTTTAAAAATGTGGTGCTCATAGGATAGCAAAACTGAATGCAAGTCCTGTGAAAGACATGAGCATGGGCTAGCTCCTGCATTAGAGAGAAAAAGCCATTCTCATCTTAATAACAGCACCTGCCCAAAATTGTCATTTTTGAATATTTTGGTCGCCGGCTACTTGGCTACGACAAATTTTGGTAATTTGTTCGAACTTTATTCGCATGATATTCGCTCTGGGAAGCATGTACGCTATATGATCATACCAGTTTGCTTGTGGATGGAACAGAACAACCCTGCATCATCAATATAGACAAAAAAAGTCATCATGGGGAGGTAAAACTATGAAGAGGACAAATAAAATAATCACAGCTCAAAACTTCTGTATGTTTCAATCACACAATGAGGGCAATAACAATACCTGTCCTTAAGCAAAAGTAACGTGACATAATAAATGAACAGAATCTAAAACATTTATGCACATTGAACAAGAGTAACTCATGTGCCTAAGTGTAAACTTTGCTTTTCAATTTTGAGTCTTGTCCTCAGAGTTAATGAGGAAGTCAAACACCTGCTATCGAGCCCAGCTGCATTACAGCAATGCTGTTATTGTTCACACTTGTCTGCACAATTGCAAATGCAAGACGTGCATTTTATGAGAGCACATAGAAATATGCTTTTATTATTTGCTGTTACTTTTAACTGATCGTTTGGAAAGAAGAATGTAAACTATGCTGCAGCTTCTAACCTTATACTGGGTGATTTTTTTTAATGTTTACAGGTTTTTATTTTATAAATATGAGAGATATGTCAATGCGGTCTATGCAGGTGAGTTGTAGAGCACGGCAGACATATGTTCATGAATGACTTCAACAACTAAGCAATTGCTTAACTAGAACTGAGTGATCATACCACAAAGCTGAACGCCACCAACATCCAAGAGGAGCCCAGCTTCTAAATTCTCTCCTTATGACTTACAATGACTTACACGACTTCTCAGCCAGCTACTTCATAGCAATCTTTGGTCTTCATACTCAAAATGCCACAAGCCTTATCACGACATAGTATAAGGGAGCATTAGAGACCCAAGAATTAAGAGGATGAGCTAATCACACAGCTCTTTTCATTCCCAAAATTTTGTCTTCCTTTCAACGCAAATGTTGAAGGATAATAAAGAGATAGTTATAAGAATTTTTGATATATGCTATAAACTTCGCAATATTCTTTGGCACGGAGTGATATATCAAAATTCCGAATATTTATTAATCAGCCAGACCAGGGTTATCAATTTAGCAGCACACTTGTTATGAAATGCTGGCCAACAACTAAAAAGCACACCCCCTCCTCTCTTAGAAGCCCGTCCTACATAGTATGCCACATTCAGCAACTGCAGTGTATTTCTAAAGGCGAACATACTAAGTGCATTTCAATCTGCCTCCAAGCATAGTGAGTGCACACCTCGTTCATCAGTCACGCAGTAGTGATGCAATTATGGAATCAGAACAAAGAGAAAATACCAGCAAAAGGTCACAATCAAGCTTCTGCCCCCGCAGAGTTGAGTGGAGCAAGTCAAGCAATACGGCTAAGCACATTCCTCAAAGAAGGAACCCCACAGGTCCCTATCAACACTAAATCAATATCAAGGGAAATTAAATGTGCTGGGAAAAAGCAATGTACTCGTATGTGGCAATGTGTGAGGAATGCAAGCAGCAAGTGACTTCAGCTGTAAATGTGAACTCCTAGTATAACAGCAGAGGGAGTTAGTAGACAGCTAGCCTAAAAGGTAATAACCCGGATATTAAAAGGCATTTAATGGTGCGACGCCTGGCTCTGCACATAAAACCATCATGGCAACCATATATAGCAAAGGATGCGTGCATTGGAACGGTTCTTTGCAACTCTGCCATTATCGAACATGACAATTGCGAAGTAATTCTTAAGTACTACTAAGGAAAGGATGAGATACTGGATTAATTTACAAAGCCAGCCACTATTATTCGTAGCGGATTCAGGCAGCCGACTTCCAAGAAATAGGTACCGCTGGTAACAGATAAGAAACGCTTCCACATCCTGTGTTTATTATAAAATCAGAATTACTGCCTGGATTCAGAGTGGCAAGCAACCGGCGGCATTGCTTCAAATGCCCAAGATTGCTGCGATGCGTACAAACCGAAACCACTAAAAAACAAAAAAAAAGAAGCAAAACCCCGGAACTTTACAGGCGGTAAGAACGCTGCATGGGGAACGCTACCGCGTTGCTTACTGGTTTGAACTGAGCGTTTAGACGCACAGCCATGTGCAGTTGTTACCCCGAGATACCAGCGAGGAGAAAAGAAATGGAGACGCCGATAACTAAAACGCCTTAACTTAACGCGACCACTCGTTTTACGCGCGAACATTCGCCCGAAAACTGATTACACGTTGCGACGTCAGCATGACGTTCACGATCACTTCCAAAGGAATCGTAACATGAATGCTTTTATAAGCAATGAAAATATGACACACCAGCGGCTGCATTAAATTTTAAAAACAGCAGAAATCGCAAAGCTTAACAGTGAATTCGGCATCACGACGCAAAGCCCCGCGTCAAAACAAGCAGTGCATTGTTGAACACCTCTGTCAAGCGATTTATAGCACGATCCTTTTTCCGCTATTCTCCGTGACGCAGCACGAAGATTGGCCTCATAAAGATGAGCCAACGGTTATTCTGGTGCGTATGAAGGGACGCTATCGTTCAACGCCCGGTACACTCAAAGCAAACCAGCGCGGCGTTTCAGACGCATGTTGCTGCGTTCGCCACGAACGCGCGCTGTTGCAACGGCCAGCCGGCTGCAGTAGTACGTGTCCGGAGATAGCATGGACATTTTTGCCGTTGACGATCAGCGATAATGCTGAAGATCGCAGCGAGTAGCAAAATATAAGCCTAACTTACCGATATAGTCTCCTGGATAACTCCGAGCTTTCATACTTCGCTTCAGTGTATGTCTTGGCACCCTTCTGCATTATATCACCTGTTCATTTTCATGGGTTTTCGCTCCCTGCTACGCACTGCTATGCCAAAGTACCACTTCGCGGTAAAAGTGAAGCTGTCGCTGGCATAACATGCTGTTTTACGTCCGTCGCACATCTGGTCATCTGCGCCCGTCTGCACGCGGGCGCTGATTGGGTCGGACTCACCATCATATGCCGACCGCGCTTGGCTTGGCGCGGCTGTGCGGTCGGCCACATCTTTTGCTGTTTGCAAGGCGGTTTGTGTTTAGCCTTGTTTACAACCGCTGTCATGTGGATGTCGCAAGCGCAGCCTTGTTTAGAACGGCTGTCATGAGGAGGTCGCAAGCGCGAGGCACAAGGCGGACAGGACAGTGAATACTGCTATGTTGAAAAAAAAAAAAAACAGGAGTCTTCGGAACGAAGGCGCTTCAGTTCTAAGCCAGTCTAGGCCACTACGGTCGTAGACAGGTGTCATTACTTTATTCACTCTTGTTTTCTGTTAATTTCTTAGGAAGACGAAAGTATAGTTACACCTTCTAATAGCGATGCAGCGATCGAATGTTACATGATTTGAACAATATTATTACTTTTTGTAAAAATTAAGCCGAGCCAAGTCATAAGTTGGATTGTTGTCTGCTACGGTACGGCGTCACAGCCTGTCTTAACGCAATGACAGTGCCAAGATTTTCAACATTCGTGCCCCTCTGGACGCAAATAGCAGACTGACGACCTGGGCGCATACCTCTGGGACTACAAGCCGCGCAAGGTCTGCTGAAATGTCTACGAACACGATGGTATGGGCGCGGACCACCTTGCGATTTACTCGCTGCCGCACCGCTCGCTGGCTGTCCAGTCAGCCTCCAAGGACGGTAACCTGGAACGATGTTTCAACAGCTCTACGCCCGTTCTACTTCATCGTGCACCCTGACATGTTTTGGAAGCATCCGACCGAGAAACAAACGAACGAGAACTCTCTCAAGCAGCTGAACGCCTACATAGATGCTCTGTTGCTGAAGCAGACAGCGAGACCACTGAACCTAAGCTTCTATCTGCGGCGTACGAACGCAACGGCTGTTCCACCGCAACCGTTCAAGAGCGTGGAGATTAAGCTCGTCAGTCAGAGCGTCCACACTACCGTGCACAATGTTTTGACGTCTTGCAGCCTTCCAACTGACAACCTGGACTCGCTCAATCCGAAACCGCAAGGAGCTCCTGCCGCTCACGACAAGCCGGGCAGTGAGCACAGAACGTCTTCGTCCGCAAGGTACGAGTATGAACCTCCCGTGGGGAACGACTTCCATGCTCGTCACGAGTGGACCGTGGAAGGCCGACCCAGCTGGCAGCTTGAACGCTTTCTGCGCGACAACGTCCGTACGGCCCGCGAGCGTTCGGCGCTGAGCGGGCCGGTCCGTGCCGAAGCGGTGCGACTTTCCAGAGAAGTCGTGACCGACCTGGGGCTCGAAGACCTGCGTTGGGAATGCGACTGGGGCTCGGGCCACTACCGCGGATCTCTCGAAAGCTTTCGTCGCCTGTGCCAGCAGCACCCCGACGTGGCGGCCAACCTTCGAGGGCGTACGGTGGTGCTCGGCAGGACCACGGGCGTCTCGCTGGACGGGCACGTCGTGCTGAGCATCGAGGACGTGCGCCACAGCTGGCTGTCTCTGCTCCGCACCCTGTCCCGGTATGACGCGTACGTGGAGCTGGTGCCGCCCGCCGAGCGCGCCCTGTCCGAGGCTCTGCGCGGCATCCGCGTCGAGCACCGCAGGTTCAAGCCGGCGGTGGCCGCCAAAGCGTACGTGCAGCAGCTGAGCAAGCTCACTGTGGCCCTACACAGGTGCGTGCTGCGTGGCATATGTTGGCGGCGAACTGCGTACGTATATATTACCTAGCAGGATCCTGCGATTTGGCTTTCCGCAAGACTACAACTTGATCTGTTTTTGCACTCGAACTTCGTATATTTTTGTGTGTGTCTGTAATTTGGCAAGCACTGATGGATGAGACTGAACCATGCAAAGAGGTGTCAGCTTGCAATGGGGGACGTTTGAAGGTTGGCTCAATATAAAGTGCATGCAAAATTAATGTGTAGCACAACATTGCCAAGAACATGAGGGGCCAATGGTCCAACCCCTGTTTATTTAAAACACTGCAATTTCATTGTGGTTTTCTTGGTTTAATTGAATAACCAACACCTTGTTTGTTAGTTCTGGCCATATGCAGTGTTGGCACAGGCAAGGCTTTAGCGATCGGACCATGCAATGCTTAACTCTGAGGTTGTGCTGGAACAGAAGAGTAGCAATTTGGGCCTGTTGGTAGGTCATGACGAGGTGTGGAAGCGCAAGAACATAAGGACACATCAGAGAAGTGGACGGGACGAGCGCTGGATTCATGGTTAGTATCAGTCATAGCAAAGGGTCCGATTTTTGCTTCTTCTCCAGGCACATCTGGGCCAAGGGTCTTCCCAGCGACTGGCCAACGCGACTTTCAGATCACCAGCTGGGTGTCGAATGTGAGGCAGGTCCTCTGATGCTTTCACCCACGGGCCAGTTTCTGGCCCCTGCTTCGTGCCCGCCGGCACTTCTTGTGGATTTTGTTGGATCCCGGCTGTCTGCAGCTGAGCAAAGACGGCTCCTGTACCGAACCCAGCGGCGCCTGGAGACAGAGCTGCATCAGCTCTGCATTGATGTGCTGCACCTGGAGTCTCTTTCCAAGGAGGACGACGTCACGCCAGACCGGATGGTGGTCTGCTGCGAGCGGCTCCTCAAAGCAGCCCTTTGGCTGGAACCACTGCTTGATGGCTGTCGTCTGCACGTGTCTCACTATTGCAGTGTCCTGCAAGATGGGCTCGTCTGCCTTCCATGGGATTGGCACGAGTAGAGAATTGCATGAATGTAGTGGGAGTGGCATGAATATAGTGATAGTGTGTGAAGGAAAACAGAGAGGAGGAGGAATAGCATCACAGGTTGTTTTTCGATTTCCTTTCCTTACTCAGGAATGAAATTCGGCAGAGCTCTTGAAAGTGCTTTTATGCGTAGGTTTAGATGTGTAGAATTCCAAAGGTTAACTCCTCATTGCTTTGTAAATGTATGCAGGAGTGTTCAGGATGTGTGTGGTGAAAGGTGCTGGCATGCAATCAGACTGCGAGTTGGAATGCTGAACAATGACATCACAGTGCTACTCAGAAAGACAGATCGTGTGATACAAAAATTGTATTGTTTCTAAAGGGCAGCTGCAACCTTATTCGTGGTAGCAGTATAAAAAAAAAAAAAGAGGTGAGAACTTTGCAAGGAGCACAGACTTTGGTCATATGTGAAAATTAAGCAAGGACAGCGCAGCCTCGGGAGAAAACCTTGACTAAACATGCTCCAAGAAGCAAATATTCATAGCCCACCTTCAGCTTTTCATTGCGAGAGCTTCATAGTACAATGCACTGCTTGGTGGGAAGGTATAAAAATGAGTGTCCATATAACACTGGAAATGTGGCAATTTAGTTCGGTTCTTGACGAGTTCCTAAACGTCTTATGTTTTCGTTCATAAAAAATTCTTTGGGACTTGAGTGCTATTTTCTATGCTTTGTGATTAAACTAACAGGCTTTCTTGCATGTGAAACAGGAATCTCCGAGAGCACTTCAAGTACAAACTCGGAGATTATTGTCCCTGAACTCATAGAATTTAAAAGAAGGTGATGCATTTCCTCCAGCCATGGTTATATACAGGCTTATTCCAAGCCTAGGCTAGGTCACAAGGTTTACTGTAAGGCGCTAATGTCTGGTGCAAGGGAATCTCTGCATTAACGTTAAGCAGTGGTCAAGAGATTGTTCTCTTTGTGCTCCCAGCAGTGGTAGCCTAATTTATGTCCTGAATTTGCATTTCGTGCCAGTTTTTACTATTACTATAACTGGTACACATGACCCTGGTGGCTACATTGCAGCCGGCATCAAGCAGTACTCATGGTGTATAGAGAGTGATGTCAAGAAGTTTGTCCAGATTACTTTGTAAAACAACACAAATGCTTTATTGATTGCCATTGCTAGTGAAAAAAATGTACAGCTTTGGACCATGAACATGAGAAATTGACCCAAATTAACATGTTGAAGATTTCCAACTACAGACAAGAGAAATGCTGACTCGATGACATAAAAGCAGTATTGGTCTCTCTTCAATAACTTGCAGTCCTTTCCGGTGCTTCTCAAGGTATTCATGTATATTCCGTGTTTACATGCTGCTGCAAAAGCTGCAGACAAGGACTGTTAAAACAGCTAAACTGTGCTCTGCAGTAATAAGAATTCAACTTGCACCGTTACACTTTCACAGCTTTAGTCTACTATTTCAATTCAATTCAATTTATTTTTCCATGTACACATGGTGAGGGTCGAGGGAAAAAAGCCAGAAATTGTGGCTTGACGTACCCCTCGGCCCCTACATTGCAGGGCAGCAGGCAACATGCAAATTGCGTACACAAGTAACGTCGCAAAATGCAAACAAGGTTTGTTAGAACGGTTGGTGCATCATTAAAAAAATAGCAAATAAAGCAACAGAAAAAATTACTTCATAGAAAAACAGGTCTTTGGTTATTCAAATCAGGTCAACACTTTATGGAACGAAAGAGATAAAGAAGCAGTGAAAGCATGGTGAAATCTAAAAAGTAGCACATACGTCCTGTATATCTTTGTGGCATGCTCGTGATACATGAACTTTTGCAGCATGAAACTTATTTAAAAGACGGGGCAACGTGTTTGCTAGGCTATATGCACCATATATTCTGCGGCATGTTGGAATATGCCAGTTTGCTGTGTCTGCTAGGGTAAACTTGCATATTTATTTATTTAATTCACATTTTGTTTTATGTCCTTATATCTTTCAGCCAGCCTAACATTAAACATTTCAGATACTTTTACGGCATTGAACCGGTGGAATAAATCACGTGTTTATATCAGGACAGACATTTAGTATTGCACATAGAGCCTTCTGTAAAACGTAAATCTTATTTTTATTGGTACCTGTAGTTGTTCCCCAAACTAAGTACGCATAGTTTACTCGGGACATAAAGAGCGAATTATACAGAAGTTACAGCTTGCCTGGCTATGAATGCTACCCAGGAAGTGTTAGCTGTTCATATCCCTTGAATTTCAGGATAATGCAATGGAACATTTTTTAAAAGCTGCGTGGTGCTCCAGCTTTATGCTACAACATTCAACTTTGCACCGTGGATAGTCCAGTTTTGCAAATTACAGAAAGCCAAGAGGAGATATAGTGTACCCACTGGTTTGCCATGACAACACAAAGGTCTGCCTAGCTTAATAGGGCTAGCCTCCAATGCTCTCTAACCTGACCTGTCAAAGCCATGTTTGAATACGGCAGTTTTTAATACGTTTATATGGGTTTGAATATGAGAGTCACACCTTGCAAAGCAGGTGCAGAACAAGTGCTGAAAATATAAAAACATACAACAGTAAATGTCAAACAAACGTGTCACAAGTATATGCACATGATCAAGACATGCAATGTTCACTGTGGTGTTTGCACATGAGACACACCTAAACGAGTAATTTGTGTATCACATCATGATGCATTGTGTCATAAGGACCACTCAAATGAACGTTGTATTGTTTCTACCTTCATATTACCAGTCTTCTGGCATATGCTATAATGAAGGCACTAGACAGAAACCACTGACTGCAAGCATTAAGGGCCAACAAGTGGTTTTGAGCTGGAAAGCACGGTTGAACCATGGTGACAGGTTCAAGGTGCAAGACGAGTGATTTATAATATCTGGTGACATTGTTCAAAAGGCACACAGACTGACTGCAAGGCATACAAGGCAAGGCACATGCTTTGTTGAATCTCAGTATTTCAAGCAAGTAGACTAGTTCAGCTTTAAGTGCTGACAGGTCGCCAATGATCTGCTTACATAAATTAATACAGATCCCTACAGACATTGCACAATGATTTACGAAACGAATGAATAACAAACCACACAGTGCGTGATAGTCAGAATGTCGGAACTTTTTGCCAACAACAGGGAAGCCCACAAGGAGTTTGTTAATGGAAAGTAGAAGTTTCATGTGAGGTACAAGAGGCGTGCTAGAGCTGTTGGAATAGTGGCTGTAATTTTTACTGGGTTCAATCGGTTTGTTGATGACCACTGTCTCAGAGATCATGTCGCGTGGAATGAAGCACACACCACACACGAGGTTTTCATGTTTGTTGCAAAGGAACAGTGTGCATCAGTTCAGTGTTTGTCAGTGCAATCTGACGATTAACAGTGTGATAATACTTGTATAATGCAAGGAATCAGTGCGCCCTGGAAGACCATGTGGCTGGCATGCAGACAACGATAAGTTCCTTTTGCCACTTGTTGCTTGATTGGTCAGGCAGTGACATCACAGAAAAGACGTACACGTATCTTGACTGCAAATAGCACGCTAAAAGCACTCCAGGGACAATTCATTTGCTTACTGTAGATGTACATTGTGCTTTGAGCTATGGCATGGCACTTGTATTGGCTGCACAAGCCTCAATCTCTCAGGTGAGCAACATGAACAGCAGAGCCCGCAGCTTCCAATATGTGCAGCAGGCTTCACAGCCATGTTTTAAGACAAGATCACACTCCATCTTCACATGCAGTTTGGTTACTGGGTTCTTGCTTGTTGGTCCCAATGGCTTCCACTGGAGTTCCCATGGACGTCAAAGAAAAAAAAAAAAAGGCGGGATAAAAGCTCACACACTATGACATGACTTTGCTTTGTCATGGTGGTTGACCTGCCTGCACAGGTCAACTCACAGAACGTGTAAGAAAAGGCACGTTAACACAGTTAGCGATAGATTGGTGCGACAAAAGGAAATAACGGTGTGCAACTTCATGTCCTCTCTTTCCTGCATGCAATGAATGAAATTACGGCATCAATTACAATACACATTGGACACGGCAATGGGCCTACAGGTATTTCTGATTTTGCACAAGCCGGTTTTCTAATGAGCTGATACATATGCTACTTCTCCTTCCAATTTATCAGGTGCTTACTGTTTCATAACCACTATTTGGCTCTTTTTCCAAATTCGTGAGCACAGAAAGGGTGGTAAGGTCGACTTTGGGGGTGGCGACCATTTCCTGACTTTCCTCACACATGCACTGATAGTTTTCATCTACAGATGCTGCCCGCCGAGTCATTTGAGTAACTCAGGTGGAACGCTGGTTGGCATCGTTTATGGTCAGAACTAGGGCGGTATCTGATCACCTTCGAACCTCTGACTTTCGTTCTTGATCAAAGAAAACATTCTTGTGAACATAAAAGGCTGACTTGAGGAGATTTATAGTTGAATCAATTCGGCATGCACTTACATATAATACAACAGTCATGCCAAGGATATGTGCTTGTAGCACATCATAAGCATCTAAGGTGCAAACTATGGCAGCTCATTCCATGTATTTTGCAATATGCAGAGGTCACAAGATAATTTTATGGCTGTAGCATCCTGTGCCTTACACTTCCTTCAACAAAATTCCCTTCTGTGCTACAGTTTTGACATTTGATGCAGAAAAAATTGTGTGAAGATGCTTTGCGACTCTGTTGACAGCCAATAAACATTACCAGCACTATTCCCTGCTGCCTGTCGTGCAGTTTTCACTGCTATGCCAGGATAAAAGTGATGGCAGGGAATCATGCATGCCTTTGAATATGTTATAAGGGTACAATAATATGCCACTGTTATGTATGTCATGTTAGGATTGCTACAGTGACTGAAGACATGTTAAGGTATTGTGCTGAAATTTTGTCTTTCCTTGAAAGGATTGAAAATATCTTCAAAGATGAAGGCAAACAAGCATAAGAAAGATGATGACAGACGCTTATATCACAACTGCTATAGAGCCTACAGCTTCCACTACACTATTTGTTTCTCCGATTTCATGCTTGCTGCCGTTTAAGCACTTTATAGTGCACTGATCCTGCTCTCTTATCCAGCCAGTCTAAAAGATAAGGGAGCACAATGTGTCTGTGGTGCGTGGATGAGCACATGAAGTATCGGAGACAGATATTACATCAGAAACTCTTAAAGAGGGCAGTATAAGGGAGTGGAGGATCAGCTGCACATGCAGAGGGTGTCTATTACAAAGTGGCAAATTATCCCCAAAGGAGGCACCCCCAACCAATGTCATCGACCAGCTGTCATGATGTCGTGGCTAATCCCCACGCACCTGCTAGCGTGACATCCCAAGGGGGTTGGCAGGTGCAAGGAAATTAACCACAGATTAACCACATCAACCACTGTGTCATGACGGTCGGCTGATGCCATTGGCTGGAGGGCCTCTTTGAGTGGGATTTACCGCTTTGCTCTTGAGTTGTATCTGACTATAGTTGAAAAAAAAAAAAACAACTCAGACTTTTCAATCTCCACAGGTGTGATGAAATGGCAGCAATAGGTGCTGCTGAGAATTGGATATGTAATTCATTGGATGCTAGCTGCAGCTTCCATAAGGCTGCCATATTTTATCAAGATGGAGGGCAATCAAATGTTGGAATCATCTTTGCATTAAAAACATCCAGTGATCAGTATAAAAGAAACAAGCTTGGGCTCTTCATAGTACGATGGTATTGATATTACGGCAACAAAACGGCCATTCTAAGATACCCCTTTTCATTCCAATATACTTTCACTTCTTCCAGCAACAGAAAAAACGATACTCAAAGGTCTCGCCGAACCTTGTTACAATGCCCGACTACCTCTGACTGACAAAAGTAGCGCTGTATGAAGGAAGCTTACATTAGTAAAAGCAATACACACGCATTTCTTCAAATGACATAAGAACCAATACATTATTTTCTAACATGACAAAACTGCTTTATCATGCAGCCATGTGGAATTTAGATTCAAGGGCTTTGTGCCCATACTGCTTTACAAGGTGTGCTGAACAAACCCCAGGACACATAAATGTGTTTGAAGAGAACTTGCAAACCCTACATCCATGATGTAAGTGGTTAACAATTTACAGTGTCGTGCAGCTAGCCACACATCCACTGCTTACATGGACTTACTGTTTCCAGTAGAACAAACTGAGACTGCATTATAATTGACAACCATGATGACTACAAAACTACATACATTAATTTGTTATTAATCCCTGAAGGTGTTCATGAGCACTTAAAAAATGAATATCTGCTAGGCACAACCAGTAAATGTGCAGATACATACCATATTTGTGCGGGTAAGAGCCGCACATTTTGAAAAATAATTTTGGCGTGTTTAGGCCCTTAACCAAATAAGGGGTGTTGCAGTTCAATATTCAAGCTATAGTTTGGGAAAACTGCTTTACTGGCCCATACAGTCCGATGCTAGACATGGCGCCTAGGTGCCTATATGGCACCCACACAACTGTGACCCTTACCCACATACATACAGTAGGTGCCTTGAGTCATAATGAACCCAGGCCATCAGATGGCCAAAGGCAGCCTGAGATATCAGCGGTACTTTGTTTACAGGTTTCGCTTTCACATACATGTCCATCTATTTGTCTCTACGACTTGTTCAAATGTTGACAATACTGTTATTTTTAGAGTCTGCACTATATATATATATATATATATATATATATATATATATATATATATATATATATATATATATATATAGTTCTTCCTACATGGTAGCAACCCCATCGTTAACCTGACACTGCATCGTTACTGCAGATAACCTTGGCCTGCTAATAAAACCACATTATTGGCGTTGTTAAGGGGGGGACACTGGTCTTTGGGATCAAAAAATGACTCCAAAATCAATTTTTTAAAAATGTCATTTTTGGAGCCTACAGCTACTATTGTTCAACTCTACCAGTTTTCTCCTCCAGGGAATTTGTATTTTGACCATAATATTAAATTTAGATCACTGTGTGGGCTCAATTTGTGTAGGAGCAGGCGATTTAACACCATGAAAATTTTGGACACCAGGCTGTCTTAGTACGTCAATATCTCAACGTCTAGGACAGACAGACATGTCATACTGTTTGCTAAGGGAAGCTGAAGGCACAATGTATGCAATAATCGAAGCACAATTGTTCAATCATGAATTTATAATTTTGCAAAGTTTATCAATGCATGATATTCACATTTTGAATGCTGCTATTCTAAGTGCTGTAAAGTTACTAATGAGGGCAAAATGGAAAAACTGCTTTGATAATTGCACTCTTTACTCACTGTACTGTGTAGCCATGGGTTAAAAATTATATTTTATTGAGCCATTTTTCTGTACTGAGGTACTAATAAATGACTAATTAAAATTAATTATCTTAGTAAATAATGAATCAATTAGAAAAACATTTCTATATTTGAAATCAGTATAAAAACTGAGCAAGGTGACACAGTTTCATTAGGATTGGACTAAAAATAAGAAAAATAGGTCTAAGACCAGTGTCGCTCCTTAAAGGGACTATACAATGAATAAAAAGTCGCTTGTAAATGTTTTCAATGCTTAGAAATGAAGCTAAGAAGCATTCACACCAAGTATGAGTCTTCGGAACTGAGCCGGCAATGTATTCTGAATTTTTAAAAACCGTGTTTTTCAAAATTCGCGGGCCGATTGGTGTGCTCGTAGTGACCGATTTTGAAACTAAAATCGTGAAAAAAGACGTCGCTGTACCCATGACGTCGCCAGGCCACCACACGCTCTCATTCGCTGGAGCCGCGGCAGCTACGACGTCACAGGCGCACTTCCGGTAGCCGTGAAAATCGTCTGCTCGTGCTGCCGCACGACCCTCTCGAGCAAGTGTGAGCGAGGACATTGCCTTCGCGCGTATGGTTTCAATTTTCCTCTGCCGCCTCCTTCTGTCGGGTGTTCTGGAGCCACTTGCAATGGCTCGTCGAGTCGCTACTGTCGTCGCTGGCATTCAGCCGGTACGGCGTGAACCCATAGGGCTCGATGCCCATCGCGGCTGTAAGAGCGAGCAGTCGCGCCTCGAGATCCGGGTCCATTACTGCTAACTACAACAGACGACAAGCAAAGAAACCCCCCGCGCGCCGCAATCACGCCACCGATGCTGTTGCTGGGGTGCTAGGAGCGGCAACCGAAAGTTGCAGAAGGAACGTCAGCGGATGACGTGTTCATGGGCGGGGCCCAGTCCCAAAGCTGTTTTCTTTATTTTTGTCTGGTGCTCCAAGTGTACAAGTTGAGGGGGGAGAGGAGGAGCGTAATTTTTAATCGTCTATATCTTCGTTGTTATTGATGCTAGCTCAAAAATTCTTGCGTTGGGGTGACGAGTGATGAAATGCCCATCTCTCGTCTGCTTTACGTAATCTCAATTAATTTATTGCATAGTCCCTTTAAGGGAGCGACTTGTGAGCCAAAACCACCCTGTTGTCTCCGCTTCCTTCATCTGTCATCCCATAAGTGCAGTTTTACCCTGAACACGTGTGCCTTTTTATTCAAATTTCTGGTAAAATTTGGCTTTAATGAAATAAATTCCGAATTTCAAACAAGATCTTTGCTCAAAATTTGCATAATTTAGTTAGCACTATTGTTTTGTACGGCACCACTTTGCAAGCCCATAGTTTCAGCAGAAAAAAAAAATTAAAACCAAGAACCCTGAAAGGTGGTCATTTTCCGCTTGGTCAGGAAAGAGTTAAGTTGCCCTCAAGAAATGCTACTGCCAGTAATTCCATCCACCTTGTCTCGACAAAAGAAACAGCATGTTATAGTGACTAATGCCATTCAATGGCAAGGAGGCTGGGCATATCTATTAAATGCAGCTTAAAAAAATATCCACCAATAAAATAAAACAAAACATAAAACCCAAGAAGCTCTAAAACCCACAGTTCTTCATGACGCCAACATAGCATTCAATAAATGTGCAGTTTTGAAGAGCAATACCAAAACTTAACTTGTTCAGTGCAAGGGCAATATTCTCTCAGTTATCAAAACAACAAAAGGAATACCATGAAGGCTGTGAAGAAATAGGAATTAAGCACACCTCACACGAGTCACAGATACCTGCACTGAACATAGATGTTGTGAAGCGGCAATGGTATGATGTTTCCAAACACCAGGATGCAAGCACATTTAAACCTGAATCAGAAACATGTTCTTCCAGGCATGGCTTTTAGGCCAGAACTGCATTTTTACTAGCCTCATGCATCTAGTGCACCAAGAAGGGGGGCGAGGATGATAAAAAAGAGTATGCAAGCAAGGGAGCACAGCCAATGGCTACAAAGCAATGGTACACTGTTACAGCTTTCATTCGTAGCCATTGCCTGCACTCGGGTGGGTAATGAGTAGCTACCCCGTTGCTCGATACCCGCTCGACCTAGGGATATTCTTCTAAACACTTTGGACTAGGGGCATACGCAGTGATGCAACAACTTATCGACAGCAGTGGTGTGCAAGATATGTAACGAGGCCTGGCTAAGTGCTTGAAATAATCGCATTTACGCAAGCAGCAACTCCAAGCATCTTTGGCTTTGGTCCCACATTGGGTTGTTGCATAGTAGCCAGCAAAGGGATAGTACCATTAAAGAAAGAGCAGTCATGCTTAATTATATGCATTCACAGTAAACAAAGAGTCACCTCTGCGCATGCTATGGTGCTGCTGCTTTTCATGCCACGGGATGGCAGCGATCAAGATTTGTGAGTGCAAGCTTTTAAGATGCCCAAGCCCATAGTGCCATGTGCAACCTCACCGTGCAGCCCTCCACAAGGTACTCACGGCTGCTGCACTGAAACTCCACTTAAATGAACTTCATAACTGGGCAAGCTCTCATATATTGTACTGGCAGGAGAGATGCAAATAAAGTGCAAAATTGCACTTTGCAGTAGCTATGCATAGTATTCCATGCAAGCATCCCAGCTCACTTTAACAAATCTGTTCTACAAATTAAAAAAGAAAATCTGCACTGGAACCACATGTAACCATTATATTACATTAAAAAATTTATGGTGAAGACTAGGCACAACTTCCCATGACTAAGAGCAGAAGCAGGATGAGGCAGTGGTTTAATACTTGCCCTATTTTGCTTCCACACTTTGTCCTGGCTGGCTGTGTCTAGTTCTAGTTCTTATTGTTGCCACATACCATTTGACCCAAGAACCTGTACTTCCCAGCAACCCATACACTTATCACACGATTTTGGTTGTCAGCTACTGCACACTGAAACTTGTGAATACGTTATGACAACATTTTGCCCACTGTCCTTAGATTTGAAAATGGGGGCTGTCACCTCAATAAGCGTTACAATATCAATTTTGTAATATACAGTCACAACATGTCAACTAGGTGTGCTGTTTGTTATCTGCTGCGACAAGTATGACCATAAGCCTTGTCCAGTCCCGTGCAAAAGTTTCACAGCATTTTCACTGCCATGCTACGGTGCCAATGGTAGTTCCACCTTTTACTGCTTGCATGAGGACTGTTATCAAGCTGTATAATATTGCCACACCGCTGACACTCTCTTGGTGCCACCTTGTGGCCGAACCTTATAGCTTAGCGCGTAGCCGAGCGTCTTCTTTGTCTTGAATGAGCGCAGCTGTTCGGTGATCCTCGCCCCAGTAAACGGCTGTGCTGTCTTGCTTCTTGCTAGATTTTTTCAGTTACAATATCGCGATACCTGTTTTAGTACTGTAAAGAAGTGCGCCTGTGTGCAAAAGGCTGTTAAGTACTGCGCAACCTCAATGCTCGGCTGCATGAACTATAGAGAAATGGGAAACTAGGAAGCATGCTCATTAGCATTTTGAAAATACTACATTGAGCAAAGCTATAAACAGGGTTCTCTGTAATCCCATTTAGGTTCAGCACATGTGCCCAGGAAACAGAAGTATACAGGCACCTTATGAAGACATGACAAGACAAAGCTGACACACACGTGCTGATTTACAGTTATGGCTCATGATACATGACATAATGTCAGCCATCATAAGTGATCGGATATAATATTCACTGCCAATTAGAAAAAAAAATCGAAGGCATGATGTGATGGACATCACGAGAAAGTATAGCAGACCAATCCAAGTTCACTCACAACAGGAAATGAAAATGTGGATGATGGTTTACATTCAGAATGTAAACCTATTTAGGACAGCACAGAGCTTAATAAGGCTGAGTTGTAAGTCACCACTGCATGCATGTAGTCATTGCCTTTGTCTAACATCAGCCTTCATTACTATCCTTCCTGTCTTTACTTTACCCTATCTGTCACCCTTGCCATTCCTTTTAGCTTGGCTGGCTGCTGCATGTCAGGTGTCCAAGAAACAAGTGGCAGTTCCTGTGGCCTGAAAACATCCTTAATGTTCCTTAATTCTGGTTATTCAGTGTTCTTTAACGTTCCCTCTTACTTGAATTACTGCTATATAAAACATTAATACGATCCAAACTCGAGTATGTGACACTGGTATAGGATCATGCTCATGAGAACTTAATTTGTGATCTCGAGATGGTGCAGAATAATTCTGTATGTTCTACCCTTGCTAACTACAAGCACGCACCTAGTATAACTACTGTGAAATCTAATCTCTGCCTCCCATTGCTCACATCGCGTAGAAAAGTTCCGTATCGCCCTGTTCCAAAAATTGTACCATCATCCCACTCTATGTGAATGCCTCATCCCCCCAGCCAATTTATGCATCCCACCGCATTGATCATCATCACAAAGCCAGAATTATAGCATGAAACACAAAACGCTTCTCGCAATCATTCCTGCTGCGAAAGTTATGTGACTGGAGCCACCTTCCTGCAGAAGTTGTTGACATAAACAATTAAGAGCAGTTTCGCGAAGCACTAGCTTACTTCGTATATTCAGGTGATATTTAATGTTGATGTAACCAGTACTTTTTCTTCTCAATTTTTTTATATTTATCACTCCCTCTGTGTAATGAGTTTATGATTTATAGTTTATCACGGTTTAACGTCCCAAAGTGACTCGGGCTATGAGGGATGCCGTAGTGAAGGGCTCCGGTAACCTCGACCACCTGCGGTTCTTTAACGCGCACTGACACCCCACAGTACACAGGCCTCTAGAATTTTGCCTCCATCGAAATTCGACTGCCACGGCTGGGACCAAACCTGCGTCTTTCAGGTCAGCAGCCGAGCACCATAACAACTGAGCCAACGCAGCAGCATCCCCTGTAATGCCTCTGGCCCTGAGAGATAATACAAACAAACAAACAAACAAACAAACAAACAAACAAACAAACAAACAAACAAACAAACAAACAAACAAACAAACAAACAATTTTGCATTTTATACAAATGCCTGTCACAGCAGCCTCATTCTCCCTTCCTGCTATGTCTGCACTGCGCTGTGGCATCAACTAGCCTGACTGCTCATCTCAGCTTAATCTCTCTCTCTCTCTCTCATGCACGCACAGTGCAACGTTCATTCACGTGGAGTTTCAAAGAGCAGCGTGCAACCTTGTCGTGCCCATCACCAAACAGCGACGTGCCAGCCGTGCAGAGAGCCTTTGCCACAGCCTGCAAAAGCCTCACCTGCAGGGTGAATGCGCTACACCCACGTCAGGAGCAGAGTAGCGGTAGTAAGTGGAAGGGCGCAGCGACTCCAGTGACTCTCCAGCAGACACTGCTCTCCCCATGTTTAAAAGAGAGCCCCCCTTAGTTGCTCAGCAGTAGCTGGCTCATGGGCAGCGATCAAAGACAAAAGGCGCTGTGAAATCATGAAAGCTTGCTAGTGAGTAGAAGATACAAAAAATCATGAAAGCTTGCAAGTGAGTAGAAGATACAAAATGTGCAGTGGAAAACTATGCAAAGGCCAGAAAATCTGTCTGAAAAAACCAGCATTAGTTCATCCTATATTAGCAATAAGCTCATCATAAAGTAAGGCTTGTAGTGTTAATGTTGGTCCTACTTAGGAGTTCTACATCTCTTTTCAGACAAACAATAGATTAGTTTAAAAATTCTACCGCTGCTCTTATAAATGGTGACATGCGCCCATTTCCTTTAAAGAAGTAAGTGGTCATAGGATAAACGATAGTGCTAAAATGTCAACACATGAGCATTTGCCAGAACATAACATGTGCAAATTAAAACCTTTAGGCCACAAGCTGCTTCGCCAGTAGCAAGCAACTTTGGCAACTTTACAGATAGCCAAGCACAATCTGAATTTCTTGAAACCAGTGGCCTTGGCTAGTGGTGAAGCCAGAAATATCTACATGAAAGGAGGCATAAGACTTTGTGGAAAAAGGGCATACTGAAACTTAGCTGTCAGTAAGCCCCATTAAGCAAGCTGAATGACACTTCAGGTGGAGGTCTGGGCTCCAGCTAGTTGGCTACCACCTTTTCGTCATAACCACATGTGTAGAGTCGTCAGCAATGTGAGAGAGAACAAAGAGAATTCGTTCATTGATATCCATAATTGTGTTTGACAAGAGCATTTTTTTTTGTCAGTTTTCTAACTAGATATCCTCTTGGCATAAAACATCTAAAAGTCACTCTCAAATTTAGTGGAGAAATAACCCAAAAATTTGCAATTTTCTAAAAAAGTTTGTTCCCTCTCATACTGCTCACGACTGTACACCTTTGGTCAAAAACTGCCAGGCCGCATGGTTCACTCTTCAGTCAAGTAGTGGGGGCCCTTATGACAGCTTTGAAGCTATAGGTCTCTGCCGAGTGAGAAAGAACCCTTGTCCTCAACTTTTAACACTATTTGGCTTTTTAAGGTTCAGTTATGGTTCTAAATTGCAGTTCAAGAGCAAACACTGCCACCTGATGACTTTTGATTGAGGCTGTACTTAGCAACGGCAGCACACTTACACGCCTGCTGTCACAGTGGAGCATGTATTGCTAACAATAGTGACAGTGTTACACTCTTATGACAGCAATTGCCTGTTTTGCTGCAAAATCTTGCCCAACATCATCACTGTGTTGATCCATCGGTGACTGATCTTTCTCCAATATCTGTCCCAGTTTTACTCTGTGTTGTAGCCTTTGCTTTCCCTAACATTTTCAAAGAGATAAAAAAAAGTATGCACGCTTACGTTTTTCCCGAATCCCACGGCCAAAGTTGCGCACCACGATGCCCATGTTGATTGCAAGCAGCACCCGAATCAGCAGGGCCACTACAGCACATGCCACTGTGGCTCGGTAGAGTGCCGTCTCTGCTTCATTTTTCTTCAGCTGCAAAGAAGAGTATCAAGCTTCGTTCAACTGGGAAAGTGGTATTCACTCAGGAGGCACTCACCGGCTAGGCTTCACTGCCTGTCAATCCACTCAATAGAGAATGTCTCTATTTTGACAGAGCCCACTCAGAATGATCATGCAGCTAATTCAAAAGAGTAAATTTTGCCTTTTTTATTACTTTTGGGCACTTTTTGTGGATTTGTTACATGCCAACAGTATGGCTCCAGCGACTAACTGGTGCAAGAAATTAAGTTAACCTGTGTGGCAAAACACCAGTTTTACATAATTTCAAAGACAGGCTCATAGCTAGTGTTACGTGAAAAAGTCTGATTTCTGATTGAGGGTTGTAATTCCTACACTGTACTGCAGAATATTGGTTGTCATTGTTTCATGACACACTTTTCTTTCACCAAACACTAATGTAACGCAAACTTGAAGATTAAGCTAGGATTTATATTTAGATCTTTTGAGTTATCAACCAACGCAGTTACAACATGGTTGCCAATTGAACTTTTAGATGTTTCAGGTCATCAACCAATCCAATCACAACATGGTCACCAATTTAACGCACACAGCTTTTTAACCTCTGGAAACTGTCATGCAGAAACACTGCCAAGGCATGCGTTAGAAGCAAAATCTTCTGTAAAAAAATAAACAAATAAATTTTTGAAACACATTTAGAAAAAAACGACCATGGTGTCAGCTATCATGCAATAACTGTATTCATACTGCACTTCCCACAGAAAACTTCCTTGTTCCACTAGGAAACAATTCTGACGACTGCTGCAGCTCGCACAATTCTTCCTGGAGCAAAGGGCTAAGTGTGGTGCCTCCTCATTTACCATGCCTACAAAATGACTGTGTCCACTCCCAGCACCTGCCGATAAGCGTGTGCAAACAGCGATATTTTTATTCTGAAGCAAATATAGAGCAAACAATTTTCTGCTAGAATGCATTTCAAATCAAAGTGGTTGACACTGAATTGGAGGGAACATTCTGCGGTCACCAAAATGAAATAAGCTGACACAATGAACTTCCACAAGCTGCATGTTGAACGAGCTTAGAAAGCAATCTTCTCAAAATGGATGGAGACACCATGTAGCTATGATAACATGAACTGATAACAAGATAAACACTGGTAAAAGAGTGCAGAAAAGCATGTTTGGGGTCAGCTTAATGGGTGTTAGGCAAGCCCAGGAGCATGCCTCAGTTGTGTCTTGTATCATTACTACAGTCCGCCTCCAACTTCTTTTTACTACTGCAAATTTTCTTATGCTTTGATGCTGTTGCTTAGTTTTGCAAATGTGCATTCACAAGGGTTATCACCACAGGGTCCTTCCACAAAAAAAAAGAGATGCAGGCAGCACCCTTGTGTTGGTGTTTATCTCACTGTTGATAAGTGTTAGAAGGTGTGTTTGGTAAAGAAAAGGGGGTTTACTTACATGATAGAGCCTTAGACCTATGTAGACGACATTTGGGAACCATAGCAGTACAAACAAACATAGCCATGCTTTGCTTTCCTTGTATATCTGCAGTGAACATGAGAAAAAAGTTTGGTCACACGTTAGAGCTGCCACTTGCAGGAAATAAATTTCCTTATGAATTTACAAATTCATCACCAGCTTCATTCTGCAGCTATATGCATAAGCATGCATGCAAATTGTAAATTTCAGGGTTTAACCTCCTGAAGAAACACATGGACTATTAATGATTGGATATCAGGAAATTAAAAGCGCGGTAACCGCCTCACTTTTCAGTGGACACTTCAACTACGCTGTGAGGGAAGGGAGGAAGGTGGGAGTGAAAGAACAGAGAAAGAGGTGCCATAGTGGAGAGCTCCAGAATAATTTTGACCACCTGGGGATCATACAGCACACAGGCACTTTTTGCGTTTCGCCTCCACCAAATTGCGGCAGCCCTGGTCAGGTTCGAACCCGAGTACTTTGATGTACTACGAGGGAGGCCATAGTGCAGCGCTCTGGTTTAATTTAGGCCTCCTGGGACTAATGTACACTGACAATGCACAGCGAACTGGTGCCTTTTTATTTCCCCTCCATGGAAATGAGACTGCTGTGGCCGAGATCAAACACATGAACTTGGGATCAGCAGCTGAATGGCAAAGCCACTAAGCCACTGTGGGGAGTGAAGTTTCACTCTATATCTATAACATGAACCTGATGCTATGAACGCTATGAGGACCTTTTGAGTGGGGGCACGAAAAACTGAACAACACATAGTGCATAATGAGCAGAGATAGAAACTGCCATTAAAATAAAACACAGACGATTTAGGTTTCACATGCCAGTAGCATTACAGTAATTATTTCCCGCATTTTCTTTTTTTTAGCGAACTCCAAGAGATACTGGCAGCTATATTATATTTTCATCTTGAGTCAATATTGCATGGCTGTTTTCAAGTCAACGACCTTCTTCAGCTACACAAGTTCCACTGAATCGACTAATATATACCCTTAATGGCAATATCTTCACATGCATACTACATGAACCACCTCCTTTTTATGGCTGCTAGGTGTCATGTGCATATTTCAACAGCTTTACAAGTGCTGTATTGAACACGTGTGCATCAAAAAGAATGTGGCCATGCATTGTCGAGGGAAGAAAACAGAGGAGGAAAGTGCACTGGCCAGATTAGGGATGAGCATGAGTCCAGCTGTTGCATTACGTATGTGTGCATGTGGTTTATGGTTTATGAAGGCTTAACGTGCCAAAGCGACTCAGGCTATGAAGGACACTGTAGTGGAGGGCTCCGGATAATTTCGACCACTGGGGTTCTGTAATGTGCACTGACATCGCACAGTAGTACATGTGCATGTGTATACACAAAGAAATGAATATGTATGTAAACAAACAAATAAAATACACAGCTCCACGGGATGATGTGGTGATTTCATATGCTAGGGGCTAAGCGTGTGGAGTGGCCTCACCGCCATGCTCTACATCAAGACATGGCAAGCAGCATAACCCTTTGGAAGGTCAGGAACCATGCCAGTGAGTACAAGAGAAGGGAAACCAGCAAAAGCAGTGGGAAGCATGAAGGTATAGAAGAACGGCGTGCTCTTCAGCAGAGGAGCATGGACCTTGGAAAAAGGCCGGGTGTCTGAAACAGGATACCACAGAAGAAACATGCGCACAAGGCAAACCAGCAAAGACGGGAAGAACAAGTCGCAATATGTTATGCTCCAAATGCTGACTGGCGGTGGCATCTGCAGCAGTAAGAATAGTACATGAAGAGTGCAGTTATAACATTATGTCCTTCTAGGATATGCCTCTGATGAGCACCTTGACTGTGTGTTCTTCAATAAATTATTTCTGCTGCTTTTGATGTGTTTATCATGTTTGAGTTGCAGTAGCAGCAGCGCTGCCAAGGCAAAAGTAAAAAACGCACACACAGCAACTAGAAGCAGGAAATCTATGCAATCAGACAAGATTCCATCAGCCAGAATTGTCTGATGTCTTCCCGAAATGCCAAAACTGTCTTATTCAACTGACAGAAGTTGCAGTGAACGTGGCGTTCGACATGACACTAGCTGGTTGTTGGAAATATACCACGTATGCATGAATGTATTGCAAGCCTTTAGGATCATAAAAAAAAATTACGGTTACAATGCAGGTATGGACTGTTCCAGAAAGCCCTAGCTGAAGGTTATATGTGAACATAGCTTTGTCTTCCATGCTGCCTGTATCATTTAAGAAGGAATTCTTCAGCAATGCTGCAGGAATACACACAACACAATCAAGTGTGGCAAAGCCTTCTATGTGCTAGTGCATATGACCTCACATGCACCTGTGGCCGCCGTGCCATCACTGTTTCATGTTTTGCGCTGCCCAGCCCTGCACCCAATGTTGCTTTTTTCCCTTCCCTACTCTTCAAAGCTCTTTCTTTACCCTCCCTTTCTCAATGGCCCACGCAGCCTTCTTTCCATGCTCTCCAGGGTTCTCACCAATGTATCCTTTCCAGGAGAATGTTGGTGCTACGGAAAAATTGAAGGCGCTAACCTGACTTGGATCCTCAGTGAAGATTAGTTCAAACAGAAAATCCAAAGCCGTGTAAATTATGAATTTTCATGTCACATACATTAACTGCAGATGTGAACAGTTGTGGATAGAGAAAAATAGTCACTTACGAGTGGCTTCACCAGTTCCCATAAATAGATCAAGTGTAGCCAACCTCGGCCACACAGCATAAACTGTCACAACTTCCGTAAGGCAAAGCAGCAAAGTTCTACAGACAAAACACCACTCACTGTGCGGATTCCGGCCACAGCCCAAAATATGGTCACTGGTACCCCCACAGCTAGGACAATTTTCTCAGTGTTGTTCATATTCGTGCCATTGTTCATGACAAAGATCAGCATGGTGCCCTGCAAGCAAAGAGTGCCAGATGTCATTGGCCAGTTGGCCACAAAACCAAATTAAAAATGCAAAACAACACTCAATAGGCAAATGCTAAGTGCCTATCTCAACTGGATCTGTTAAATCTGACTAAAGGCAATCTAGTTATTCATGGAAGTAGAGTGTAAATTTGGCCACATATTTCTTTTTATTTACTGCATACTGTAGATCATTTTACAGATCCAAGTAGGGTGGAAACACAAAAAATCACTTCCCACCCTATAACATTCATTGTGCTGAAAAATTTCACTCATTTTTCATAGGAGGAAAAAAAAAAAAATTGAAAGCATCAGAATGAGCAAAGTATGGGATTAGTCAACCGAGATGACAGTGAAGTGTCAGTTGCATCAAGAATGTGGTAAAGGATCAAGTGCCACTTTACTGTTTACTAATAAGTGAATAAATTCTCACCTTATAATTTTCCTTCCTACTATGAGCAGTTGGATACAGCTTATATTAGACTTTAATTCTTAATGTAATTCTTTCTAAAGCTCTTGAAAATCACAGAAATTCGAGATCCTGAAGTGTCACCTTTGCAGCAATCTGGCTCAGTAACAAACAGGTTTCAATTAAAACTCTATTGATGATAGTGTTGAAGCACTTGTGGTAGAAAAATAACATTCACCTTAAACAGCACCGTGCATGACTGACTTAACAAAACCATGTTTAGAGCAATTTAAGGTGTCAGTTTTCCCCTTTCACTGCTCTAACAAGTATAACTTACACAGAGTTTTTGTACGTTCTCCCATGAAAGACATACAAAGTTTCAAAAACAAAATTTCCAGAATTAATCTGAAATTTGCAGCAATCTCTTAAACTGAAGGATTTGACCGAAATCCCACTTTATCAAATAACCAGATCTTTACCGTTGCTTTTAAAGGGACACCGAGAACAGTAGAACAGAAAACGGGGCAAGGTGGTGAAGGTTGAGTGCTTCGTATGTCTGTTTCTTTCCTCACCCCGATTCTTCTGCGCTGTCCACTATGCTAAACTGAGGACAACTTCGTTTAATAATTGTTGTCTTGAGCAAAAACTGATTTCCTATCTCTTTCTGGCTATGCTCACATTTGTCCAGCAGCAAAAGACACATTTATCACCACAAAAACTGGATTTAAAAAATGTTTCCGCCACTCGTTTAAACTCGTGATGTCTACACCGAAAACAATGGGTTGCTGCTGTTTTGAAGTGAATGGCACTATAGCATAAACTCTGGGATCTGTGCCCAAAACACCAAACTTGGTGTTCATGTGCACATTTTACTCGTGATGGGCACACCTACATTGTTTTTTTTGGTATTTTTTAGCTTACAAAGGCTCTGTATTAGGTCAGAGTGGTCTCTTTGCAATAAGAAGGCCCCTATCGATATAGACCAAGTTCTAATTACCTCAGTGTCCCTTTAAATGCGTTCAAGTCCATATGAATTGGTGTATAGTCATTGACTGGGAGCATTTCTTCATTTCCCAGTGTGTGTGAAGCATACAGCAGAAGCTTGGCCTTTTTGGCAGGTATGTAGTATGTGGTGCTTAACATAACAAAGTTGCATGTGGGTTGTGACAGATGCTATAATGCTATAATTCTGGCTGCCACAGTCTTTTTTTTGACGCATCCCGACATCACACAGTCCACAGGTGTTTTTGAATTTCACTTTCACTGAAATGCAGCTGCCATGGTTGGCATTCGTTCTTGTCATCTCGGGCTCAGCAGCAAATCCCATGGCCACTGTGCCCCATGCTTGGTGTAAGAGTGGCCTTCCGAACAACCTGCAGCCTACTGTATACTAATGTTTACACACTGCCAAATGCTACTGCTGATTCCTTCAAAAAATGATGAGCAGGAATAAACTTGGAAAATATAGCGCTACTTTTCACCCTCAGCAAAGGTGTTGTGCCATGGCTACACTGCAGTGCAGTAGTTGTGGCTGACTGCAGGGCTCTTAGACAGGTCGTCACTATTGACCTTACCTGCAGCTGCACGTCGAAGAAGATGAGAGAAGCACAGAGGAAAAGCCATCCAATCATGGACTGCAGATCTTCCTTGGCGTTGATTAGGAAAAGCAGCTTACGGTCGCGCCGATAGCGAAGCATTACCCGCCCGCCAAGGAACACGATGGCAACTAAAAACACGACGGCAATGCCTAGCCGCACCTGCGTAGAACACGCAACAATTTGGATTCAAATTACTGCACAACAATGCATTTCAATAAATTCACTTCAAGCGCAGCTAGAAAAATATTCTGAACCACAGTGAGCACCTCGACCTAAAGCAGCGCTACAACTTGCCACTCAGTAGTTAAGCATTTTTTTTTTTCACCTTCGCACCGCTGAAGCTCTACCAAAGGTGTTTGAGAAAAAAATAAGGGGAAAAAAAAAACTAACGATCCAACACACTAATAAACTGTAGAAGGACATCTGACTTAAAAAATTTCCACATGAAGTGCCCTAAGGTGGCAGTCTGGGCATGTTGGTGATTCATGATGGAAATGTACAACGCAAATAAAGACGAGGACACAAGTAAGACACGTGTGTTCCATGTGTCTTCCTTGTGTCCTTGTCTTTATTTGCACTGTACATTTCCATTATGAAGTGTCAGTACTAGGTATTTAATGATTTGCTTCAAAGCAAGTTAAAATGCGAGGCCTTGGTCCCTATACATCATACCGTATATTAACATGCTACTTGTGAAAGATGTCTTGCATGCCAGTTACCAATACTTAGTATATATCATCTAGACCATTTTCCGCACCCATTTCAGAGTTCTTTCTCCAGCTGCATGTGCAGAGGCAACGTTGATGATCAGGTAGCTGATGAGAAGAACAGTGCTGACCAAGAAGACTGCAATCTCATGGTACCTTTCTTTCAGTATGCCATGCACAATGTAGAAGAAACAGAATACTGGAAAAAGAAAGAAAGAATAAAAAGGTATTGAAAATGCAAAGGCAAGAGGACTATCCATGGAAACTGCATGCAATTAAGCAGTGCACTAAATAATTAAACAACCAATCATGTATGTGTACGTTCTATGGGCACAATGTGGCAACTTGATCAAGGGTGCTCTAAAGTGGGCAGGTCTGCGCGCCACATAGCCGATTGCAAAATGACCTGTTTATATTTGTGTTCACCTATGCGCAATGTGTTTATCACTTAAGCCTACTCTGGTGTAGAAATTACTGGTTCAAACACTGCAAGCTGAAAATTATGAAAAGAAAAACAAAGCACCATGCACTGCAAAGGTACATGCTCTGTCCGCAGTGACTTATGATTCAATTCTGGACGCTATGAATGCGATGGCGATAGATGGCAGCACGTAACAGCACTCAGCTTCTTTAACAACATGAAAGATTTGTGACTACAGCTTGATATTTTTACTTTCTGACAGTAGAAATAATAAGAACAGGAAAAAGAGAGGCAGATAGGAAAATGTTTCTAGTTGGTTACACCGTACTGGGTGAAGATAGGATAAAAAAACAGGGAGAGAAAAAAAGAAAGTTGAAAATGTGAATGATAGGTGTAAACAACAAGGGTTATTTATTCAGAGATATGGAGGTTACATTACTGCATACTTATAGGCCATTGTCTGCTTGACTCTCTGTTGGGCTAGGATTGGCTTGGCTTTAGCCAGCTTTGGCTACCTTGACATTGGACACAAGAAATTCACAGCATCGTCACAGCCTGTTTCCCATTAATACAGCAGTTTAGACGAGTTTGGTGTGAGAAGACTTCATAATTATAATGCAACCCAACACGAGGACACTAAACTACCAATAATTTATTGTGAACCGCAGAGTAGAATATAAGCAAGCTAAGCTTCATGCATGGGTAGTAGAGAACTTCAATGAAAATACAGGTATATTAGCTGCTTGTGAGATAGTGAAACTGATGGATGCTTTGACACATATGTGTCCCGTAAAGTGTAGCTCAACTTCACCTCTATAATCTCATAGGCCAGCTGGGCGCTATTCCTGGTGATGACGGTGCATTTTTTTGTAAAGTTTATGGTTTACAGTTTATGGAGGTTTAATGCCCCAAAGCAACTGTGGCTATGAGGGACGCCATAGTGAAGGGCTGCGGAAATTTTGACCACCTGGGGTTCTTTAACGTGCACTGACATCGCACACTACATGAGCCTCTAAAATTTCACCTCCATTGAAATTCGACCACGGCGGCCGGGAATGAACCCGCGTCTTTCGGGTCAGCAGCCGAGCGCCATAACCACTGAGCCACTGTGGTGGCTTTCGTAAGGTAGGCTGCAGTCGTGATCACACATACTGTAGTCCGCATAAAGAAACTGCCTGCACATGTTGGTTACACTGTAACAATGTTCATGGCTGATCATTCAGACACTTCCCACTCTGCCCCATACACTTTTTTCTACAAGTCATTGAAATACAGTAGTGCGCAGACAATTGACTTTGCACATTCTGCGAACTTGACCTTAAGCTCCTTCGTTCGTCCAAGCTTGTTAGAGGTGCCAAGCTTGGTCATTCTGCGCTTGGTCAATGCTTGGTTATTCTTGCTCATAAGCTGCAGAAATTTTAAAATATTTTTTTGGTATCCCTGCCATAGTTTTTGTCCAAGAATTCTGTTCTCTGTTATGTGGTAGTTGTAAAGACAGCCAGGTGCAAAGCACCGCTTTCATATTTCTGCACCAAATCGAGCGCCCCCCATTTTCTCAGTAGGTTAGCCCCCGATAGCATGATGCACTTGTTGTCCTCAAGAGGAAGAACACTCAAGTTAAACCAGCATGTAAAAATACGGACACCAAGAAGAGAAGCTGCAGGAGAAGCAGTGCCGTGTTTGTCTTCTTCTCTCGATGTCCATGTTTTTTCATTCTGGTTCAAGTTGAATATGAATATTTGCCAGTTAGCCCAGTTCACCACCATAACATGAAGTGCCAGTTTGAGCCAAACTTCACTTTTCCAACTGCTATGCATGGTGATCGAATGCAGAAATGCTTTACCTAGGCAAATGCTACAGAAATTTAGTGCTAAGTGTTACTCAAGCAATATTAAAATACTCTGTTGCATTTCAAAGACAAATTTCCAGTGACTACAGTTAATAATGGTCCTTATACACTGTTCCTTGCTTTCGAGCCAGGTGATGATGGGAATGTTATAATACAAGCATTTCTGACATCACTGACAGTGGCATTACCGCACTGATTCTATTGGTTAACATTGCAGCTTTTTATCTGGTGGTTGTAATATATCCACCACACTCAAAGTGAATAATCAATTGCACTTCGGATGATAAATTTTATACTCCTCCACCATGAGTAAAACTACAAAGGCAAAACAAAAATAAAAGAAGGAGAGCAAGAAACATGAATTCCAGCCATAGGTCAAGGCTGCAGTCATTAGAAAACCTGAGTGCAACAGCAACGCTTGTTGCAGACCAGCTGCCGGACGTGATCCAAACATTTTCCATTATTGTAAAAGCTCTCTCATTTGTAGAATGTCTAGTGTTTAGATGATGAAAAGAAGTAATGGATTGATGGTTACAGTACCGAGCGGCTTGCTCTCCTGAAAAATGTACATACATCCTTTCTTTGTCTAAAAACAAAGCAGTAGCCGTAAAAAAAAAATAGTCGATTTACGTAGTTAGGCCAAATTTGAATTAGGTGCGCTAGCAGTTCGGCTTACACTTCGGTTACGGTGTTCAGATCCAGTGTTCACGGATGGCAGTTGTTCGGAAAGTGATAATGGGTTAATGTCTATATATATGCGGAACCGTTCATTCTCTCCATTCATAGATCCCTGGGAGTGTTGTTCCTATATATACGTAGCCCACTACCCGGTGGGCAGGTGAGCAGCCTGCCAGAAAACTGGCTTCAGACAAACATACAATGGTTAAATGCGGGGAATGGCCAGTAAAGTGCTAGCATGCACACGCACACACACGCACACACACAATAGACTTTAGCAGAATTGCTTCGAATGGTGACGTAAAATGCCCCAATCTGTTAAATGCATGAATGTGGCAAGCAATCTTTTGTCATAAGACAGTATGCACCAGTTCCATGCAGTATGTTTTTTAAATTAAAGATCTCAGATTTTTCACACTACTGGCTTTAGGCTAATGATTTCAATAACTAGTTTAACACATAAAAATAACCAACTTACTTGATGTAAAGCACAACATGATGGCAAAGGTGTAATCATCCGAGTCCCTTTGCAATGTTATCAATCGTTCTACTGTGAAGCCCAGAGACACGATGAGGCTCAACGATGAAATGGCAAAAAACGTCCATTCTAATGAAGACAGAGCTCTGAATGGCTTAATCTGCAATAAAAAAAATACTATTTACTAAGATACAAGATGGTAAGTTATTAGCACATGAAAGTACAAGTGTTTGTTCTAGCGATATTCATCAAGATAACTTGAATAGAAGGCAGTATAGCTCCTGCAGTAATTCTCACCTATAACATCTCAGTCCCTGAATAAATGGTAACTGAAAGCAAACAATACACTGGTTTGCAATGCGTTTTGAACTAAAGTTCATTGCAAAAAAGCAAATACAACCCAACATCCTTCATCGCTGCTATCACCGACACAGAAATTCAAGGAAATCACCGCCGATTTTGTATATCCCTCCTCTCTGTAATGCCTCCGGGCCCTGAGAGTATTGAAAGTAAATAAATAAATAAAAGGTGAGGAGACAGCAGAAAAAGCTAATGGCAAAAACAAATGTTTTTTTTGTCCATTTGCAATGTGGAATGCATTTTGCGGTTTATGAGGTGCTTTTGTTGTTGTTAACTGTTGCAATAAATTTTTGCACTAGTGAAGAACCTGTCCAAAAAGTTCCATTCTGATTCGTACAGCAGAAAACGAAAAGTTTGACTTCACTGAAGTGCTGGAAGTGCACACGCCGTAAGCATCCTCAAGAAAACCCCTTGAATGAAATTTCTGAAACGTATCTATGGCACTCTACAGCAAATAACTAGATAGTGAGTACCCTCAATAGCAGTGCTCTTTTTTCACTTTCGAGTGCACGTGAGCACAAATGTCAGGCATTTTCAGAAAGAGAGTTATCTTAGGCACACTCACTTTTCTCATCAGTATAATAGATATGCATATAGATTTTAATGTGAGGTCAAAGAAGGAGGACCCCTTCTATCCACCAGGGAGATATGCATAACATAACTGAATATTCCGTGCAAATCAGGTGGGTGGTTAAAAATTTCACCTTTTGCCTGGTGCCTCCATTTAGCTGGCTGTACCGGTCTACAGTCATGAAACTATAGGTTGCAACCCAAGCAGTGCAGGTAATTGGCCCAATACTGGAAATGAATGGTTTCACTGTGGCCCTTTCTAGGACCAGATTTTGCCAATACACTTCCAATATTGGGCCGATTACCTGTGCTACTGGGGAATATCCTGCAAGTCATAAAAAGCGTGGTTTAATGGGGTTTAATGCTCCGAAGTGTCTGAAGTGACTCAGGCTATGAGGGACACCGCAGTGAAGGGCTCCGGATAATTTTGACCATCCGGCGTTGTTTAACATGCTCTGACATCGCACAGTACATGGGCCTCCAGCATTTCAAGCCTCCATCGAAATGTGACTGCCGCAGATCGAACCAGCATCTTTCGGATCAGCGGCCGAGCACCATAAACACGGAGTCCTAGAAAGCATGGCGTGTATCCCTATATAAGTTTCTCCATCTTGAGGTTTTCTCTCCTTTTCTTGAAATTTGGAGGATAAAATTAAGTGCTATTTTTCAATTTTGGATTTGAGTCAAAATTGGTCTATTCAAGACAAAGTTGCATAATTGTTGTTTTGTTTAGTTACTTTTTCCGGCAGAATGCAGGACAGGTTACTTTTTACTCATTTATTTTATAAACAATCTTGTAAAAACACACTGTATCGAGAAGCTGTTTCCCAAATTAAATATTTTTTTTCTCACTTACAACAATTATTTTATTGTGTTCAGTGCCATTCCCTGAGAACCACTTCTATGTCCATGCTAGCACTGCCCATCTTAGCACCCACAGTGAAAACGTTCATTTAACATCGCAGTGGCCATTTTAAAAACACTACAGCATTACAACAAGATGTCGTTAGCGGACTAGTGCTTGATACAAATATGTCAATAAAAATTCAGTTAGTACCTATGTTCTAGATGCTCACTTCTACAAGGTACTTTAAGTGGAAGCCATGCCATGATAGACAAGCCTTAAAAAACAAATTTTAAGTTGTCAATTGTCTCAAAACACTACAAGAACTGATTGACAAAATCTGCTTTTTCATGCAGTGCCTTTAGCTTTTGCACTGGCAAACAACATTTTCTTAGAAGCAGACAAAAACTGGACGTAATCTAATATTTCAGAAACCTGCATAGGATATAAGAAGCAGGTGTAGTTGGTTTTTATCTGAAACACAAAGGGGCCTAATCATATTTACCACAGAACAAGTAGCAAGCTTTGCAGGACAAAAGCCTTTCCCTTTGATCTAATAGCAATAGTCTTGTGGTACGCGCCAGCTGTGGTTACTCCACCCTCGTAGACATTCTAATGTCATTTCCTCACCTGACTGCTTTTCCCACCTACCTTCCCTTCCGCACAGTATACTCTTTTCCCCAAACAAGTACAAGCATCAGCTTTGCACACGTCCTGCCCAATACCATTTCCTCTTGATTTAGGCTTGGATATCAGTACAACCAACTAGAATGGAGTACCTGGCTAGCATGGGAGCCATTGGATGACCAGCTCTCTCTGGTGCTCCATGCCGAGGATTGTTTGAGCGCTTAATCTGTCGCTCTTTAATGAAGTGGTTTTTCTCTCTCTCATATCCATGAAAACTCATATAAGCAGCCGCAGAAATTTAAAAAACCTTGCATCTGTACTTTCAAGACTACAAACAATTCATTCAGCATGACTAACTTAAAAACACCTAACAAGATTCGATGCACTGCGGCGAAAAACAGAAAAGTTGACAGTGCTGTGCATATAAGGAAGGCTTGCAATGTTCCCTTGCTAGAATACGAGTGAGAGGACACTCATACATTCACTGTTCTAGCTGTGTGCATGTGTATGCTGTGCACATATTATGGGCATATATGTAACATATCAAGCAAACAATTTCACAACGTGAACTCAATTACATCACTGTAACAGCTAGTGATAGTGTGATCGATAGTGTGACAGTGTGATCGAAGTTATAAGATCAACATAAAAAAAAACAATACGCAAACTAATGATAATCTCGCAATTTAATTCACTCAAACGACTAATTCTATAATTTGTATGCAACAAACACAATCCAGCGAAAATAAAAAAAAGAAACGGTTTCTGCACCGTTTTCACAACGACACCGCAGACACCACAACTGTCTCCTGGCGTTAAACAATTAACTTATCAAGTACGCCTCTGACGTTTACTGGCGGATATCAGCGAATGCAGTTTCCAGATAAGCAATATTGCACGCACTACGGGCACTAAATTTAGCGATGTGCCAGGCCCCTTAACGATCCTCTTCCACGAGTGACAGCTTCAAGCTGATATGCTGCGCTTATACATACATTTAAGAGGCAAAGGAGCACGGTTACAGTGTAACGAAGGGCAGGGAGACAGACCTCCGTGCAGTACGGTTGATATTTATTTTATTTTATTTATTATATGCCAGGCATCGGGAATTTAAAAATAATTAAACATCTAAGCTGTCAAACACAAAATTCACGAAATTACACATTAAAATGCAAGGATCGAAGGAGAAGGCAACGCGTCTTCGCGCGCGTTCTTCGTGCGCTTGTCATCAGGATCACACGCGGCCGACAGCACGGAGGGGGCCACTAGGAGACCTTTAAAATGCTGTACAGTGACCGCGTGACTGCGTTCTACGACTGGCAGCGCAGGCACTGCGCGACATTCGAAATGTAGTACGTCATCGAGGCACAGAGCGCGCCTGACGCCCCGCGATGCCGCTATCAACAGCAGCTGTCGAGGCGGCAAAGCACGTTACCGGTCCGAAGAGCACGGTGTTCCGGAGATCTGGGCCAACTGGTATTCCCAGCTGGCTGAAGGTGGCGGGCGGGCTCTCGCGTCCTGTGGTGCCAAGTTCGCCACCGGCGGCAACAGCGTCTTGGTGGCTAACCATTGTACCGGCAGCAGCGCGGTGCACACCCACCGGCGGCGATCGGTGATCTCAACTGGCGGCGGCGCCTGCGTCGTGCGCGATAGAGGGCGGAGAAAAACGCGAAGCCGCGCACGCGCACTTCTTAGAGTGGCGCGCATTATGAATATGCCTTGTGTCATGCGCGGTGGCTGTACCAGTTTGCCTGACTGCGGGGGATCTCTGTGTGTGCAGGACGCTTCGCTGCTGTTTTTTTTTTTGTGGTCCGCAGTACAACCTTTCGGAGCACGGGGTTACCGGGAAAGAAAACTCAACAGAGACTGCACACAGTTATGCGAAGTAAATTCAGTTCTCGAAGAAAAAAATGTGCTGCTCCAGGAGAGGCCAAATTTCTTTTTCGAGCTGTTAGCTTTATGCAATATGTCGTTGATTATGTGTAATTAATGATTGCATCAGTTCCTGTGCCTCGACGCTGTCGTTTTGCGGACTCATATTTTCTAGCGCTTCGTGAACACAAGGGACAAGAACACTAATACACAGGACGTACGCTAGTCTTCAACTGTCGTTTATTAGAAAAAAAAAACATTCATTATAAGACATCTCAATTGCTGATATTCACACACGCGCAGTAGCAACGCCGCGTTTCAAGAACAACAATTCTTTTTTTGATAGATAAACAGATGGGGTGCTGACACATTTTGAACCTTCTTTATCAATGCACATAGCTTCGAAAATTTCCCGTTCCGATTGCGTTTTAGTGTTCCTAGAATGCTTGTTTCATGCAAGATTGGTGTGCAGGGTACAGGGTCAGGGTCGCCAGGGTACCGTTCGATGAGACAGCGTTTGCAGTGCACCGCGAGATTCCCCCCCGCCTATATGGATTCTGTTGCCAAGCGGTGCTCTCTCAGCCTTTCCTTAACGCATCTTCCCGATTGCCCAATGTAAGCTTTGCCACAAGTGAGCGGGATTTTATAGACAACACCGATTTTGCATGGTACAAACTTCCTTTGGTGGTTCTTAGTGCACATTGGCTTCCTTGCCTCGCTGTTCACGAGTGGGCACAAGCGCACTAGTTTCTTCGGGGCAGTCAAAACAAGATCGACGCCACACTTTTTCGCCACCTTTTTTAGACGGTGCGACATGTTGTGAACATACGGAATAGCCACAAGCTGAGTCCGCCGCTGGGGATCGTCACGGTTTTGTTGCCTCCCAGTTCTCACTTCCTTCAGCAGCTTTTCCGCAACAGATGTCAGAGTTTCCTCTGGAAACCCGGCGTTCTCTAGGCGAAGCTTTCGCAGTCTCACACTTTCTGTGATGCAATGCTCGCACGATTTATTGAGAGCAGCGCGGAAGGCATTCATGGCAATACCCCTTTTTACAAGTTTAGAGTGCGCCGATAGATAACTGAGAATTTCTTTTTTTTGTTCTCGGCTACCGTACAGCTACGGATACCGTACAGCTATAGCTATAGCCCGCGTCCCGCCTTCCAGGTGGCAGGAGCAGTCGCTACCGCTGCGTGACGATGCAAATTATGAATGTGTATCCATCAACGCAGCAGCAAATGCCCCTAAAAGGGGGTCCACCGGCCAATGGCGTCTACCGATTGTCATGAAGTTATTGTTAATTAATCCGATTTCACCTAGGAACTTGCCATAAGCCTGCGATGTCACGTCACAGGATTAGCCGCGATGTCATGAGAACTAAAACCCCTTTTGAGAACCGCGACGTTGTTGGTTGGACGGCCTCCTTTGAGGGGTATTCGCCGCTGCATTCTTGAGTTGCATCCGTCTAAAGTAAAGGAACGCTGAGCGTCAAAATTATGGAAATAGTCGTCTGTTAGGGTTCTCGGTTTCCATTTATTGCATCCATTTTTCATGTATGATGCTGACCGGTCGAAAAGTTGCAAATGAGATATTAATAGCAAACCTAGAGCCAATATAGCATGAATTATATAAAAAAGTACCTGCGTCTTGTTGCACCACCAAAATTTCTAGTTTCGAAGTTTTGGTCGAGTCTGAGATCAGAATTGCGACTTTCTATAACAGCTAGCGCTGTTTTACAGCGATCGCTGCTGCAGGAGACTGACAGCTGGTGCGGAGGAATGCAATATCTCTGCGTCCTAAATTTCAGTGAAAATTTCTCTCTTATTTCTCTTGTTATTTCTTTTTGTTCACACATAACTCACGTCGACAGTCTACTTGAAGTCGAGGAGCTCAGACTGTTGGGCTGGTTGCTGAACGATCACTGCAATGAAAAACTGGCACAAAACAGACGGGACCGAGGAGAGAAAAAACACAGAAAAGAGCGAAAGACGAGCTCGTCTGCGTTTATGCTCTCCTCTGTCCCGTCTGTTTTTCGTCAGGTTTTCCTAGCAGTGACATTCTACTACATCGCAAGCATCCGTCCAGATTTTGCTTAAGGAAAAAAAGAAAGAAATGCCTCCATTTCGGGCGGAAGCTATGCTCCCGCCCGAAATGTATGTATGTATGTATGTATGTATGTATGTATGTATGTATGTATGTATGTATGTATGTATGTATGTATGTATGTATGTATGTATGTATGTATGTATGTATGTATGTATGTATGTATGTATGTATGTATGTATGTATGTATGTATGTATGTATGTATGTATGTATGTATGTATGTATGTATGTATGTATGTATGTATGTATGTACTTACGTACGTACGTACGTATGTATGTATGTATGTATGTATGTATGTATGTATGTATGTATGTATGTATGTATGTATGTATGTATGTATGTATGTATGTATGTATGTATGTATGTATGTATGTATGTATGTATGTATGTATGTATGTATGTATGTATGTATGTATGTATGTATGTATGTATGTATGTATGTATTCTCACTCGGCATATTTGCGACGGATGAAATCGACACTCCGCTAAATACATGTGCTCCTCGAGTGTGGGAACCCTTTGTGCATGATAGCGCACGTATACAGCGCCATTTTTTTTCAGTTTCTTTCGTTGTTTTGTTTCTGCAGCGCAAAAAACCGCTGTCAGAGTCCAACCGTGGCGTGCCGAGGCGTGCACAGGTGCACGATAATAGGTCGGCTGTGATTTTCCGGACCTGACAACTGCGCGGCGACCTTGTGCAAGCGAGTGGGAGCCGCTTTGACTCGTTTCATTCTTCCGCATGGCGTAGTTCGGCCCGTGGATGCCCTGTTAAAAACCCTTGTTTTGGATGAATGTATTTGATACTCCGGGCGCCCATTTTCCGGGGTTATAAACAGACCAAAACGCCCTTAAGGGTGCGAATTTCTTTCCAGTACACTCTAAACATGAATGCACCTAAATGGGTGTAAAAAGAGAGTAAGATGTATTCCGTCGTACTCCCTTTTATAGAAGGGAGTTCGCTACAGGACAGCTTACACCCTGTTTACTCCTTTCTGCTTAGAGAGGGAGAGAGAGAAAACAACATTATTGAAAATGCCTGCAGAATCAGCTAGGCTCCCTCCACGCGAGAATAATAATAATAATAATAATAATAATAATAATAATAATAATAATAATAATAATAATAATAATAATAATAATAATAATAATAATTGGTTTTTGGGGGAAAGGAAATGGCGCAGTATCTGTCTCATATATCGTTGGACACCTGAACCGCGCCGTAAGGGAAGGGATAAAGGAGGGAGTGAAAGAAGAAAGGAAGAAAGAGGTGCCGTAGTGGAGGACTCCGGAATAATTTCGACCACCTGGGGATCTTTAACGTGCACTGACATCGCACAGCACACGGGCGCCTTAGCGTTTTTCCTCCATAAAAACGCAGCCGCCGCGGTCGGGTTCGAACCCGGGAACTCCGGATCAGTAGTCGAGCACCCTAACCACTGAGCCACCGCGGCGGGTCAGGACAAGCTTTTACCGCGACGCGGCCACTACGTCAGTCTCGTGCGTTGTGCTCCTCGAGGTCTTGGTCCCTCGCTACTTCCGTGGGTCCGAGAGGGCCGCCGCCCCCTTCCTCGGGGTGCTGCCCCCCTTCTCCTCGATTTCGCTCGGTCGCTGCCTTTCTAGAGCTGCCGAGACCTGCTGGACGGCCTTGAGTTCGTCTCCATCATAGCTCCTCGTTGCAGCCTCTAGCTGCGGCGGGATCGCCGTCTTCTCGCTGGCTTCCCGCGGATTTACACTACAGTCCCAAAGGATGTGAGCCGCGGTGGCTCTCTCCTTCGCGCACAGTCTACACACGTCACTCGCGTACACACGCGGACACACGTGCTTAGCTAGCACCGGGGTGAGCAGGGACCCCGTCTGTAACTGTCTGTATAACACCGCCTCCTTCCGGGTAAGCCCCGGGTGAGGTGGCGGCATAGTCTGTCTGTTCAGTCTGTACCATTTCACTATCTCGCTGAAGATGGTCATCTTGTCCTTGGCACTGCACCGCGTCCAACACTCGGAGTCGGCCGTGCTTACTGCTTTCTGCTTAGAGTGCACGCCTTGGTCAGCGTTGTGCGGAGCGCGTCAGAACATAGTCGGAAGCTCAGTCTTTCCACCGGTGAGTTGTCAGAACTGAGAAATAGCCATCAGGGTGCTTGCACGGGACGAATAAATGTCCCGAGATTGATGCTCTGAAGAGAAAAATACTGAAGGCACTTAAGACTGCTTGCGCGCTGTGAAGGAGAAAGCTGGAATGTCTCATCGTGAGTTTACACGTTGTCAGTTGGAATCCCTGTCGCGAGCTATAGCCTCCAACTTGACTGGCAGCTGTATGCTGCGTGCAGAGAGAAACCGTGTGACACCACCCGGACGGTTGAGTCATAATTTTCATACGAATGTCGGGGAAGGCATACATTTGGAGGTACACCGTGAGTTTATATGTAGTCGGTTGGAATTCCTGTCGCAAGCTAGCCTCAGAGATGACCAGCAGGTGTATGTACGTGCCACGAGAAATCATATGACGTCACCCAGAACTCTGTATGACGAACGGTTGCATCATAATTTTGCCCCGTGCATTCATGGGGCAAATTCAAAGGGGTGTGACATGACCGCAAATCTTGTTTTTTTTTTTCCCAAAAGTACTGCAGGAAATTACTTTTGGCAGTGCAATAGAGAGCCATAAATTTATTGGAAGAAACGGGGTAGGGTCGAGTGCAAAGTCTAGTGCATTTGGCATGGAATGACTCAAGAAAGAGCACACGTGTACAGAACAAGCGTTGTCCCGAAGTCTAAGTCGTCCTAACTGCTGGCTCTGATTACAAATAGCAAGAAGGAGCAATGCTCGCCTGGAACCATTTTGGCGTTGCGCAGTGTGGCTAGACGATGACAGACTCGAATTCAGAAGGGGCCTCTGGGAATAGTTCACAGCCGCGGGTATTGGTAGAAAAGGTCTTTCACCGCCGCCGCGACTTCCTCGGGTGAACTCGCATTTCATTGCCATCGGTCTGGTGTAGAGACACAGTAAACCAGGCAGCATTGAGAGCTGTTTGTTTTTTGTTTTCGTGCGCGGCATAGCAGCAGACGTGCTGCGTAGGCGCCCAGCTCACTTACACGGCGTGCAATTGGAGCTCGCAGCAAGGCAGACATGCGACACGCGATCGCGCGGTATTGGCGCTTCGTAGTTCGAGACAGAGAGACAGAGAGAGAGAGAGAGAGAGAGAGAGAGAGAGAGAGAGAACAAATCGAAAAACATTCCCGTGGGAGAGACGCTCGACCGCGAGCTCGCTGTACCAGGCGTTATAACACGCCACAAGAAGCCATTCTGCAGCCATCACTTTAAAGGACGCACCTGGCGTTAGAGTAGCTCGAGCCATGATATAGAGGTGTAAAATTTCAAGAAATTTTGAATGCATTTTGAATGACTAGTTAGAGAGGATTTAAATGCAAATAAATTGACATTTATTCGCAGTCTGATAAGTAGTTAAGTCGAGCAGGTGCGAGCTATATATATATATATATATATATATATATATATATATATATATATATATATATATATATATATATATATATATATATATATATATATATATATATATGTGTGTGTGTGTGTGTGTGTGTGTGTGTGTGTGTGTATATATATATATAGGCGGGAGCGGCTGGAAGAAACCTTGACGGTGGGCAAAAATAATTTTTTTTAAATTTTTTTCATTGCCCAGAAGAACGAAAGAAAGAATCGCCAAATTTCTACCTGATCTTCTTATACAGCATCACCTCACTACGGACTGTAAAAGTTGGTCTAAACATACCCAATAATTCTGGATAAAGGCATTTTCGAGCGGCAAACCGTTTATGAACGTAATTTTTTCAAATGTAAGATTTCACTTTAACATCCAATATATCCGCAGATAACCCGACGGCAGTCTTCAATTTTTTATTCTGTTAACGTTTTTGCTACCGCCAAAATCGTTCCCCATTGGTTTTCTATGGCAGTCTTAACTGCGATCGATGGAAACAGTTTGATAGCAAGATTTTGCTGCATATCAGAAGAATGGACTATTACCTTCAATATTTCCTTAAAAGTGTCTTACAGTTTTCCGATTTTCAAAACTTTTATCCGAGAATGTTGGACATGGAGCTGTTTAGGAGCCTGCCTAGCATCTGGAGCCGTCCACATGGTGGCAACGCCTTTGTAGCAACCAACCAGCCGCTGACCTCAGTCGCATGTCGGCTACTTCGAATTTCTCCATCGTCTGCGTCATGTGAAAGAAACTGGTCGAAGTTCGGTAATGTGCATACGAAGCTGTACAACAGACTCGCGGTGAGCGCGCATGCAAAAACTTGTGTGCACGCATACCACCGACCCTAAAGTGGGAAAAGGCGCACAAGTAAGCATTTTCCTACCAAGCAGTGACGAGTCAGACTGATGCAATGCTTTGCGTCGATTGTATTTTATGCAATATGTCACCATCTTTTCCTGAAAAGGCTTTTCAGCACCTTTGTTTTTGGTGCAAAATAACAAAATTATTTTTATTTCTGATTTTACAAACTAAATGTGCTTAATGAAATGTGTTCTCGTTTATTTCAAAAAATTTCGTGTTTTTTTTTTCTGAAAACAAAAAAACAACAACAGAAACACGTCTTTTATTCCGAGCTCTAAAATATTTGCGAAATTTTACGTCTCTATAAGTGCGACCAAAATAAGATATGGGCTGGGACGTATCTCAAGCAGATAGGACAGAGCATACAACGCGCGAGGTCTCTGCGTTCCACGGTCGGAAAGCGGTATCTCTTTTCACTCAACTCCCCCCCCCCCCCCTCCCCAATTCCGGAGCTGCAGTGGCAGGGCTGGTGGTGGTAAAAACTTATTTACACAGAGTAGTTTGGGACACGGAGGCCCCTGGGCCCACGTACATACGGCCCCACTACACTCAAACGCTCATGTTCCTACGGACTATGACGTCGGCAGTCCGGTCCGTGCCGGTCTTCTGCCGGACCGAGTCCTCAGAGCGCAGCAGGGCCTCACAATCTTCGCAGCTGGTGAGGTGCTCAAGTCCCCACGGGGGAGGAACCACCAGGCATTGGAACAGAACGTGGGCGATAGTGGCGATGGGGTGGGTGGTTGCAGGGGGTGCAAGAGGGGAAGGCGAGGATTTGATGGTAGCGGGACCTAATTTAAGGGGATGGGAGGGTTCGCGTCGGGAGGCGGCGCCATGGGTATGGCGGTAACTGTCAAGGGAAGGGTGAGGTGGAGGCTAGGGCTGTCTCTTGGCTCGGGAGGCCTGAGTCAGCTCACTGAACGTTTGCATGAACTCATGGGAGAACTCCGACGCGGGGGCCGCCTGTGCCCGGTGCATCAGACCTCGGCCTAAGCTGTTGGCTGACTCGTTACCGTGGTTCCCCGCAGGCACCCAGAGCAGCTCCACGTGGCGGGGCGGGTTGGCACCAGTTCGGATCAGTATGCTAATAGCAGGGATACGAACTCACCCACGCGCGACATTTAGTAGTGCAATCTTCCAATATGTGAGTATATAGCGGGCTTCCGCGTGGCAAACGCAGATGCGATGGCTGCCTCCTCAGCCACTTCTGAGGAGGCACCCGGGGAGGGGGAGAGTAGCAAGAGATTGAAGGGCATGGTCCACCACGGCTGCCGCCGCTTCCTCGCCTGAGCATGCGGCGTCCACCCATACGCATATATATATATATATATATATATAATTGGTTTTTTTTGGGAAAGGAAATGGCGCAGTATCTGTCTCATATATATCGTTGGACACCTGAACCGCGCCGTAAGGGAAGGAATAAAGGAGGGAGTGAAAGAAGAAAGGAATAGGTGCCGTAGTGGGGGGCTCCGGAATAATTTCGACCACCTGGGGATCTTTAACGTGCACTGACATCGCACAGCACACGGGCGCCTTAGCGTTTTTCCTCCATAAAAACGCAGCCGCCGCGGTCGGGTTCGAACCCGGGAACTCCGGATCAGTAGTCGAGCGCCATAACCACTCAGCCACCACGGCGGGTCAGGCATACGTCTCGGAGCCGTAATATTTGTGGAGCGCCTTTGCCCTGGCTCGGCGGCGGGGCTGATCGGTATCACTGAGACGGCGCAGCGACCGAGAGGCCCGGTTCGGAGGCGAGTTGCGCCAGGGTGCGCATGGTGGTCGCGGAGTGCGCGACCACTAGTCTCGAAGTAATAACTTTATTGCTGCGTAAGATTTTTGATTGAAACTTTGTTGACTTATTCCTTATATATACAGCTGTGCGTGAACGACAATTAGTAAAAGCACGCAATTGTTTGTGTTATTGTTGTGTTTTTTCTCAAAAAGATGCCTACAGGAAAACCATTGTTTTTGGTCGTACCAGTTTTGTACGACAAGTGAGGGTGCCATAATAATATTGGTTCATTGCACAGCTCATGCCATTGTGTGTTTAAGTACAACAGAAATTTGCCTTGCGATGACCTAAATTGAAGTTATGACTGCTGGCGTCAGATCTATTTCTAACACAATTTCTTAAAAATTAAAAATATAAAGATTAAAAAAATCTGTTTTAGCACTGATTACAACAAAAGAATATGGTTTTTAAGATAGACCACAAATTTTGCTGTTTGCGCTTTGTTGCGGCTATTAAAAAATTTCCCCGCAAAGTGGCACCAAAGCTTGGCCTCCCGCGCTTTCGTATACCGAGCGATACATTTTCTGGCCTTTAGTGAGGGCTCAGGTGAACAGTACACGGGTAGCGCTCGCAGTGTTTGCTTGATCTTCTGAAACGAGGACACCCTCCGGCCAGAAAAAGTGCAGTGCGCAAATGTATAGCTCGTCCGGCCGTTTGCAGTGTATAGCTTTATGGACTTCTATCTGCGTGGGAGCGGACAGGGAACGGAGCATGCATGCCGACTGCACAGAACAGACAGCGCAGCCTATAGAGACCGGCGATAACGGGGCCGACGACCTACAGAGGCGTCTCTGTTGCAACACCAGCTGTTTTTTTCGCATGCCTACGGCTAATCACTCTACCTTTATGTTCTTATTATCTCTAATCTCGCCTTCCAAGCGAACCTTTAGAGTGCCCTCACTACGGCGGTGTGGCGTTGAGTTATTGTGCGACTGGGCTACGCCCCTTGTTCAAGGAAGCTCTCATGGGCTCCTAGGCGGAAACAGCCGAATCCGGTTAGCTGCGGATGCTCTCATGGGCTCCTAGGCGGAAGTCAGCCGAATCCGGTTAGCTGCGGATGCTCTCATGGGCTCCTAGGCGGAAGTCAGCCGAATCCGGTTAGCTGCGGATGCTCTCATGGGCTCCTAGGCGGAAGTCAGCCGAATCCGGTTAGCTGCGGATGCTGTAATTCTCACTTCTTATCGGAGACAGGCCTAGACGGGCGTCTCTAATGTAGCACGTGCGCGTGATTTACGCGTGCATTACGCTTCTAAAACCGCGCGAGAGACACTGTATTATGTCGTCATAACCTCGCATTTGCACTTTATATCTGTTTTTTTCCTCTACCTATTTCATGGTGCGGAGTATCGCGGACCACAGAGAGATTACTCCGGCCGACCTTTTCACTCATCGTGTCATTGAAGCCCTCGCCCTTTCTATAGTCGGATACAACTCAAGAACGAAGCGGCTTTTTCCCGGCAGAGGACGCTCTTCCAGTCAATGGCGTCGGCGGATTCTCATGACCCTGCTAGCGTGACAATGCAGGCAGTGACAGATGAAAGGGGATAGCCCACACCCTCCATAGTCGGGGATAGTCCCCTCCTTGCATTGTCATGACGAAAGTGGAAGGCGCCGACCAAAAGAAAGGATGGGATGACGTTTCGGCTCCCGTGGGGGTAGCCTAAACGTCATCCCATCCTTTCTTTTTGTCGGCGCCTTCCACTTTCGTCATGTACCATCCCGACCAGACGGGTTTCCGTCGGACTCTAGACTTCGATCCCTGCATTGTCACGGCAGCAGGGTCAGCAGAATCGGCCGACGCCATTGGATGGAACAGGGTCTTGTGACGGGAAAAAGCCGCTCCGTTCTTGTGTTGTATCTGACTGCAGACATCTGTTTTCGAGATGCCGCAGATCTTTGCCACCCTGAAATCGCATTGCTAGCGCGCTCATTGTCGCGCCTCCAGCGCGCGACGACCATCCGAGTGCGCGCGTCGGCTGCGTGTGGCCAGGGGAAAGACGGGTGCGCCACGGACTTTCGTCGAGCGACGCGTGCAGTGCGTGACTGCGGTGCAGTGGGAACATTGGAGCACATGCTCCTTCGCTGCACCGCTTCCGCAGCGCCGCGTCGCGAGATGGTCGCGGCCTACAGGGCGCTGTTGGGAACCATCCCGGACAATCTCGAGGCGCTCCTGTGCCTCGCACCCGTGACAGAACAATCATGAGCCTGTGCGCGTTCATCGAGATGGCGGGCTTGACTTTCCGCTTGCTCTTCGCCAGGTAGTGCACGCGGGACATGAACGCTCCGTGGGTGCTACCTCGGACGGTACCTCCCTTAGTGACTCTTCAACTGCGGAAGAGACCGCTTTGAATTCTCGAGAGCGTCGGAATGAGACGCTGCGTAGACGACGTGCCGAGGAAACGAAGATTTCGCAATTCGACTTGGGGGGTTAACCAGAGTTAAACCACAGACAAATTTTTTAGAAGACACTCCACAATTTTTTTTCAATGACATATGCACAGATTCTGGCTTTCGATATAATTCGGAGCATGCAGCTTTATACAGCATACATATTTTAAAATATCGAAAGAAATTGTGAAACCGTACCATTTTTTGCCGTTTTTTGTCGGAAATTCGGTAATAGCCGTTTTTCTTCTCTAGATGTTTAGTACCGATAACCAATGTTACAGGAAATAAAACTGCATACATCGAAGTAAAAAAATACTAAACTTGCAAAAAGTATGTTTTGAGCTATAAATGCCCGTTAATTTGATCCTGAGGTGGTCCAAGTAAAAATGCAACGGATAGCGGGTTACGTAGAACAGTTTATTGCCTTTCATTACTGAAATTTTTATCGTAGCAACTTTTGTTTAAAGGGACTATGCAATAAATTAATTGAGATTACGTAAAGCAGACGAGAGATAGGCATTTCATCACTCGTCACCCCAACGCAAGAATTTTTAAGCTAGCATCAATAACACCGAATATATAGACGATTAAAAATTACGCTCCTCCTCTCCCCTCACAACTCGTGCTCGCGGGGCACCAGACAAAAATAAAGAAAACAGCTCTGGGACTGGGCCCCGCTCATGAATACGTCATCCGCTGACGTTCCCTTTGCAACTTCCGGTTATCGTTCCTAGCACCCCAGCAGCAGCGTCGGCGGCGTTATTGCGGCGCGCGTCGGGTTTCTTTGCTTGTCGCCTGTTGTAGTTAGCAGTAATGGACACGGACCTCGAGGTGCGACTGCTCGCTCCTACGTCCGCGATGGGCATCGAGCCCTATGCGTTCACGCCGTACCGGCTGAACGCCAGCGACGACAGTACATGACAGCGACGACAGTAGCGACTTGGCGAGCCACTGCGAGTGGCTCCGGAACTCCCGACAGAAGGAGGCGGCAGAGGAAAACTGAAACCAAATGCGTGAAGGCAATGTCCTGGCTCGCGCTTGCCAGAGAGGGTCGCGCAGACGATTTTCACGGCTACCGGAAGTGTGCCCGTGACGTCGTGGCTGCCGTGGCTCCAGCGAAAGACAGCGTGTGGTGGCCTGGCGACGTCATGGGTACAGTGACGTCTTTTTTTCACGATTTTAGTTCCAAAATCGGTCACTACGAGCACACCAATCAGCCCGCGAATTAAAAAAAAAACATGGTTTTTAAAAATTCATAATAACTTGCCGGCTCAGTTCCGAAGACTCATACTTGGTGTGAATGCTTCTTAGCATCATTTATAAGCATTGAAAACATTTAAAAGCGATTTTTATATTCATTACATAGTCCCTTTAAAGGGAGAAAATAATTTTTTAACTTGAGCTTTTGCGCCGCAAGTTCCGGTCGTCTCTTAGTGGCTCGTCTACACTTGGTGCTGGAGTAGTAATGCAAAAATTGCACCGATTAAATCCAATACAGCCAAGACGCTACATCGGAAACAACCGGGTGTGGGCCACTGACGGCCACAAGGGTCAGGTACCACGTGGTACTGCTGCGTTGCGGATTGCTTCTACACCGGATCGCTCAGCTCATTTCCAGATCGACGTCTCACAAGCCCTTATGCTGATGCTTACGTCTGTCATGGCGCTGACAAGAATGTGGCAGCGAAGAAGTGGCTGGATTCGTTCGATTAAAAACAAACTGGTTTATTTGAGCTTAAGGATACAAGGGTAAAACGAACTGGTTCATTAATACGTAGTAGGTTCGAAGGATCTGCAGAGCTGGGAGGACCGTGCTGACGCGTCTCGTTTCGTCGGCGTCTCTCGTTGGTCCCTCTCCGGGAAAATGCTCTCGCTCGAAGCTTGGAGTCTCGCAGCGCGCCTGTCGACGGCTCACGTTACGTCGTTGTTCTTCGCTTGCGTGATTCCGAGGCTTGGGAGATTTAGGAGTTCGGAGTACGGGCGCGGGCGGCCCTCGTGAACGCGTGGTTTATGTGGCACGGAGTCGAATGTCTCGGACCACGGGGCCTGTGTTTAGACAAGCTTCAGAATGGATGTGCAGCCGATACCCAGTCAGCGTGGCTCGAAAGCACCCCCCCCCCCCCCCCCACACACACACACACCCAGGCGTGGTTCCGCTCGGCGCTCACCTCGTGAGCCGGAAAGAGAGCCGGATGAGGGACGCCTCGTGGTCGCTGCTCAGGAGCGTTAAGTCTCTTGTGATGGCGTGTCGGGTCCACGTGGTGCGTAAGTAATGCGACCGCTAACAAATGACTGAATGCGACAGAACCACACAGAACAACTAGCTCACTTGGGCATGTGCCGCCCCGGCAGCGTTAAATAAATCTTTTCCGACGAATGCCTGTCCTACTACTCTATGTTCCCATGTTTTCCTGCCGTGCAAACCTCACTTAAGAACACGAACTCTACATTTAGTCTGGCCACAGTGTCGGCAGTGTCGTGCTCTGCGGTGAAGAGGCTTTAAAAGACGACGCAACTTGAGGCGCGAGAGCTCAACTTCAGAGATTATTTTCTCGCTTTAAACAAAAATTACCTCGATGAAAATTTCAGAAATGAAAGAAAATAAGCTGTTATACGTAACCCGCTATTAGTTGCGTTTTTACTTGGATCACGTCAAGGTCAAATTGATGGGCATTTATGGCTCAAAACACACTTTTTTGCAACTTTAGCTTTTTGTTTATTTCGACGTACGCAATTTCATCGCCTGTAACATTGGTTATCGGTACAAGACATCTATAGAAGAAAAATGGCTACTTCTGCATTTCCGAGAGCAAGAAAATATTTTAAAGAAACAACGATAAAAACGGTACGTTTTCATATTTTGTTTCGATTTTTAAAAATATGTATGTCATATAAGGGCACATGTTATGAATTATATCGAAAGCCAGAATCTGTGTAAACGTCTCTATGTAAAGGTCTGGGATGCACGGTCTTACTCAGCTTTTTTGTATAGTTTGTACAAAAACAGTTTGGAGAAAGACGAAATATGAATAGGTACCCTGGCAAGATGATAGCGCCTGTGACAGAGAGGAACTCACAAAAGCGACTGGAAAACAAAGAAAGGGCACAAAGAAAGAGTTCAGGTAAGACAATTCGACCGGTCTTCATACCATACGTAAAATATCCAGCAAAAGTTTACGGTCTACCGTGCCGTTCATCATGAAACTCTACTACATCGCAGTTCGATGCCGATGCGCCATACTATAGTCATCTGCAACGCATCGCGGGAACCACACCAAAAATCTGAGAGAATCAGGCCTAATCAGGGTGACGGTGCAAGCGAGGGAAGACCAGGTATCGTGGGAGCACGCTACATGCTTCAGAGGAGCAGTTCAGTGTAGCTTACTATGGCGTAAAACGGCGAAATACGGGCCGCGAAGCAGCCGAAGCGGGCAGCGAGCCAGCGACGATGGCAACCAAGGGGACGTCACTCACCGCCATTATCACGCGGCTGACCGGAAGCAGACTATATAGACTCTAGGTGACGGCGTGAACGGCGCAAAGTGATGTTTTTTACTCGGGGAGTATTGTGACCAATAAACTCTATTTCGAAATGGGAGTTAAAAAGAGAAGAACCCTCCTTTAAGCTCCAATGATCAGTAAAAGGAATAAGATCACTCTACCACATTTCGGCCCATACTGATGGAGTAAATGTTTCCACACATGGAGTTTGAAGGCCGACGTCAACCATTTAAACTCCTTTCGGGGGTGATTCAGCGACTGCGTTAGACGTCCCTTGGCCACCGCTACTGGATTAGCGTTGCCTTCCGAGGTATCGGAGGTCCTGTCGTTACTCAGGAAAGAAATTGGGCAGAGCTCCTGAAAGTGCTTTCTTGCGTAGATGTAAACGTATAGAATCCTATAAGTTAGCTTCTTATTGCTTTGTACAAGAATGTTGATATCCTCAGGATGTGTGTTGAAGGCACTAGCACGCAATCAGACTGCTACTCAGGAAGACAGATCTTATGATACAAAAATTGAATAGCCACTAAAGCGCGGCTGCAGCCTTCTTCATAGTAGTCTGTAGTATATATGTTTTAAGTTGAACCTTGCTATAGTAAACTCGGATGTAGTAAAGTAAAACTGTGATCCCATTGCACCTTCCATAGGCGACTGTACATTTTTTTTTGTTTACAGTAGAGACGTCCTTAAAGCGAAGCTGAAACGGTTTTCAAATTGCATGAAACGCTGTGGTTGGGAAGAAGGGACTGAAAATCATGTGTGTAAATTTTTCCTCGATTCTGTTCGCAAAATGAGCCGCAATCGCTTGCTAAAAACCCGCCGCCGACACGCCCTCTTCGTTTCCGGAAGCGCCGAATGGGGGGACGGAACTGGCGGAAGAGACGCCATTCACGGGTAGTCTGCCGGCCGTCCTGCTTTGCTTGCTGCTTTTCGGCCCGCGCTTTGGTGAACGACGGATCCATAATTTGCAAAACGCAGTTCTCAAGCCAGCTGAAGCAACGCGCTAGGCAGCAACACAGTCGGTGTTGGCCGGAGATCCCGTAGATGACGTCACGACGATCCCGGCCATTCGCGGCGTTCGCTCGGCGCCCTGAGACTCTGGTGCCCGTTTTATTCCAAAAAACAGCTTTTTGCGTTTATTTCCGCCCTTTTCGAATGCGATATTCTTTTTCAGCGGACTAAAGACTATAAAATGCCGCATGGAACTCAATTTTTTCGAGAAGTGCTTCAGCTTCCCTTTAATAAAGAAGTGGATTTAGTAAAGAACCTCTGTCCGTGGCGACGTACTTTCGCCGAAATGACGACATCGCGGCAAGCGCGCAGTCTTGGACCTGTCGCACCTGCTGATGGGCGAAGGCGTCATCGCAAGACCAACAGTCGGAGGCAGATAAAAGTAGACTTTAAACGATAAAATGGTTTTTTTTTAGATGGCTTAACCACAATGTTTGTGAGCTGCGAGAAGAAGCCAACCCTTTGAAAGCTTTGAGGTCGTGAGGCAAAGCGCGCGGCGCGCACAGAAAAATAAAACTGGTTATGAGCGCGAAATGAAGACGGCATGGGTCGCTGAAAAAGATAAGAGAGTAAAAGTGTAGTGAGGAGTAGGGAAAAGAAAATTAAGGGCGAAAGTTCGTCGCATTGGGCCGCGCAAAGCAGCGTCTGCAATGCGTAGGTAGTTTTGCCGCGTTCCACTGTGTCGGGCGCGTTTCTTAGCTATTGCATCTTAAATGACACTGACGTCACGGAAGACGACGCCATTTTTTCTCTCTGGTTTGGGGGACAACTACGCGTACAAATATGCAAAAGATATTTGTTCTTCAAAAAAAAGTTTCTGATGATCCTTTATGACTTGCCATATTACAGTCACACACAAAGCTTTTTCCAAAAAGCTGGAATAATACCAGTGCAGAGCCTATATAATTATAAGTTAACGGTCGCTTTCAAACGAGATATAACAGAAAATCTAATGTTTCTACAAGAATTATCATTGTTAGAAGAGAGTGTTGCAACATACACAACCCGTCACAAAGAAAAGTCAAATGTTATAACTCATCGCACTAATTACCTTATGGAAAAACTGTCGTGCACTCTCCCAACACTCCTTAATCAGTACAGTAGAACTAGTATTGATCTTTTAAAAAACTAAACAAGAAATACGCCAGTACTGTGCACTCGTGCCAAAACTATCCCATTGACTTTTTGTTTTCATGTGTAGATTTCTATGAAGATTTGCATATTTATTATTGTTTTACTTTTAGGTTATATTTTAATTGCAGATGTTGTAAATATCGTAATTTTGTGTGTGACTCAGAAGCTGCCAATAATGTATTTTGTGTCTGTTTCGTTTGCTTACTGTCGCCTTGTAATAGATGACTGTGGGCCTTAATCAAGCTGCTGTTTGTTCGGGCACCTATTACCTGCAGCCCCCTCCATCTCTGTGATGGAAATAAGCTGTATTTATTATTTATTATTAGTATTATTATGTTCACGCAAAACTTAGCTTTTTTTATGGAGTCAAACTTCCCTCCCCCACCTCCCGTTATATTCGTGCGAATGCGGTACTTGCACAAGACTTGGACAAAAATTGGAGGGGACACTTAAGATCTGCCTTTAAGGTATGGCGCGATAGCGTATTGAGTTCACTCCCATTTATACAGAAGGTCCTTCACTACTTTGCATTCGTAGATCCCTGGCAGTCCTCATACCATTTCTGGCACAGTGGTGCAGCGGTTAAGCGATGTGCCACTGCCCTATGATGGCAGGTGCTCCCAGTGGTGGGAGGCCCAGGTTGCTCTTCCAGAGTGACCAATCATCAGTTTAACGACCACCTGAAATGGTGGGCAGTTTGCTCATTATACGGTGACCAGATTGTGATGATGCTGCCAGGTCACGTGACCTAGGTGGCCCACCTGCCTCCTACGTTGCTCTCTGGCACTGCCTGCCAGAGTCATGCTCGTGATTTTTCGCTCACAACGCCGACGATGACGTCGACAACGCCGACACCGGATTTCCTGGACAACGCGCGGCCCTTACCGCTGTTACGTTAAATGTAAAACCTGGTAACATAAAACGTAACAAGTGAAAATAAATCATCAGAACATAATATAATGATAAGAACAGAATGGAAGGTATTTCTGACTGTTTCTAGCGAAATTATCAGACAGGAGCCATCCTCAGAGCTATGCCTTCACCAACTACTGACATAGTAAAGGCACTGATATAGTAAAGAGTTTTACTGGTCCGAGCGACTTTACTATAGAGGGGTTCTACACTTCATGTAAAAAAAAAAAACAGAGATGAAACTTGCAAGAAACAGATTTTTGCGCGATGTGCGAAATAAATAAATAGAGTAAGGCCTTGGGAAAAAATCCGACTAAACATAGTCTCAGAAGCAAATAAACCTAAACCCCCTTTAGTTTTTAAATATGCGAGCTTTTTATATTTTGCAAAGAGCACCAAAGCACTGCTTGGTGTGAGGGTATAAAAATGAGTGAAATCCCGTTTGGTTCCTCATCAGTCGCTATAACTAAAGACGTCTTGTGTTCACTTCTGGGGAAAATTCTTTGTGGCTTCATTGCTATGATTTCTCGTTGGCAACGAAGCTAACACGAAGTTTGCTTGTGAAAAAGGGTTGTCTGAGAACACTTCAAATACAGAATCTCAGATTGTTTCCCCTGTCTTCACAGAATAAAAAAGAAGGCGATGCAATTCCTCCAACCACGGTTACATACATGCTTATTCTCAGCCTTGGTGAGGGGGTTAGGTCATAAGACTTAGTGGAAGGTGCAAAGACATCTCTGCCTTAAGGTGGGCTGCGACCTTGTTCTGTAAAAAAAAATGGACATTGCAAGTTTCTGTTGGAACATTACCTCAGATTTCAGAAAATATATTAAACTTGGGTATTTGCGACGTCAAAAATGCTTTTTTCATCCTTTCTTCATGGTCACGTCAAGCGGAAAGATGGGAGTGTTGGTATTTGTATCTGTATTTTTTATCAAAAAAGCATTTTTATAGCTTTATGTATCTTTTTCAGGAACTACGAGGCTTAAGCAAACAAACAAAATTTTACACAAATACCAATCAATGATTTTTACATGACTGGAACTAGAATCATTAGCCTAAATGAGTTCGCATTTTTATGACTGAAAAAAAATCATGGGTGGCAATTCTAGAGCACCGAGAAAGAAAAAATATATTTTCTTCGCTAAAAGAGCATAATTTTAGTCTTGGTTATGTAACAGAACAGGTTCTGCTATCTTACAAAATTTCAGGACTGTGCATCTCATAGATTTTGAGAAAAAAAAGTACAAAAGTGAAAAATAGAATTACAAAAATAAGCAATACTGAACAAAATTTCTTCTACTTCTGGGCTGTAATGCAAGGTTCATCCATTTAGAAGACAGCTTACGCATTTCATAGCCATGTCTTTTATTACGGCTACTCTACAGCCAATTTTTCAAAACCATTTTCCGTCTTGCCCCACATTATTGTTCGACAGACCGCTCGTAGTGCTCCCAGCGGTGGTAGCCTAACTTACCTCCTGATTTTGCATTTAGTGTCAGTTTTGTTTCATTATTCCTGGTAGACTACCCTGGTGACTGCATTGCAGCTCGCATCAAACAGTATTCATGGTGTGTAGACAGTGATGTCAAGAAGTTTGTCCAGCTTTGTAAAACAAGACAAATGCTTTATTAATTGCCGTTGCTAGTGAAAAAAAAAAGTCTAAAGCTTTGAACCATGAACATGAGAAATTGACCCAAATCAACATGTTGACGATTTCCAACTACAGACAAGAGAAATGATGACTCCAGAACATAAAATCAGTAGTGGGCTCTCTTCGATGACTTCCAGTTCTTTCCTGTGCTTCTCAAGGTATTCTCGCATATGCCTTCTTTGCATGCTGCCACAAAGCTGCAAACAAGTACTGTTAGAACAGCTAAACTGTTCTGTAATAATAAGAATTCAACTTGCGCCATTACACTTTGCACAGCTGTAGTCGGCTATGGAAGAAGCAAATACGTATCTTGCCTGGCTGTGAACGCTACTCTGAAAACGTTAAACGTTCATATCCTGTGCATATGAGAATAACCCAATGAAACATTTTTAAATAGCTGCATGGCGCTCCAGCTTTGCGCTAGAACTTTCACTTTTGCAGTGTTGATCGTCCAGCTATGCAAACTACAGAAAGCCAAGACGACATATAGTGCTCATTGGCCTCCTATGACAATGCAAAGAAGGTTTGCTTCGCTAATTAGGGCTGCCCTCTAATGCTCTCTAACCTGACCTGTTGAAGCCAGGTTAATGTGTGAATATGACAGTCACAACTTGCAAAGCAACTACAGAAGAAATGCTGAAATATGGGAACATACAGCAATAAATGTCAAACAGAAATGTATCAGAAGTGTATGCACTGGATCAAGATATGCAATGTTTATTGTCGTGTTTGCATTTGAGATAACAATAACAGGAGCAATTTGTGTATCACATCATGATGCATCGTGTCAGAAGGACCGCACAACAGATTCTGTGGCAACACTACCTTCATATTTCCAGGCTTGCTGCATACCTCGTGATATGTAGGCTTCAGGATTGAGGCCGCTGGACATAAACCACCGACCACAAGCATAAAGGGCCGATAAGTACAGTTTTAATTTCGAGAGCCCAGCTGAACTACTGTGACAGACTCAAGGTGCAATACGAGCTTTGTGATTTAAAATACCTGATAACATTGTTCAAATGGCATACAGACTGACTGCAAGGCATACAAGGTAAGGCACATCCTTTGTTGACTCAAAGTATTTTGAAGATGTACGCTATGATCCAAGCTATGGCAATTTTAACTGCTCACAAATCAGTAATGGTGAGCTTGCATTATTTAGTACAGATCCATGCAGAGTTTGCACAATAACTAACAAAACAAATGAATGAATGGCAAACCACTGTGACACGATATATTGTCAGAACTTTTGCCAACAACACTGAGGAACCACAAGGAGTTTGTTTGCTCAAAGTAGAAATTTCACGAGAGGTAAAAAAGACGTGACATCGCTTTTATAAAAGCGGATTTAATAGGTGTGCTGGTAATGACTATCCCGGAGATCACGTGAAGTGAAGCACATACCACATGCGAGCTTTTTATGTTTGATTAACAAGGAACAAGGAGTGGCAGTTAAATCTAACACCTAACAATATAATGCCAATGCTTGGATGATGGATGTGAATCAACGGATCAGCGTGCCTTGTACCACAATATGGCTGCCATGAAGACGATGGAAAGCCTTTTTCGCCAATTGTTGCTTGCTTGGTGCGTCCCCAAGAAGACGTGCACACCTCTTGACTACAAGTAGCATGCTAAAAACACTTCTTGAACGATTTATTGGCTTACTGCAAATGTACACAGTGCTCCGAGCTGTGACACTGGCATTAACCGCACAAGCAGCGATATTATAGATGAGCAATGGAGTCCATACCCGGCAGAATGTGCTGCAGGCTTCACAACCATGTTTTAATGCAAGATCACACTTCATCTTGGGGTATCATTTGAATATTGAGCTCTTGCTGTCTGGTCCTATGTGCTTTCACTGGAGTTCCCATGAAAATGAATGAAAAAAGGCGGTAAAGTGTAAGGCGATACACTATGACATGCCTTTGCTCTGTCTTGAGGGTCGACCTGCCTGCACAGGCCAACTAAAAGCGCGTGTACAAGAAAAGGCACATGAACACTGCAGCGACTGGACAGATTGGTACAGCAAAAGCAAATAACGGCGTGAAAAAGCTAGGATCATGGAAGTTAATTAAAAAATTTCTCGTCGTCCTCTTCCTCAATACAATAAATGAAAATAAGTTGCGAACTCTCACCATATTTGCGGAAGACAGTTTTTAATTGGCTGATAAATACATTATTACTCTTTTCAATCTTTTCGATGCTTACTGTGGTTTACAAGCTCAAAAACCCTTATAATTTAGCCCTTTTTCAAGTTAATGAGCACAGAAAGATCGTTAGGGTCGACTTTTAGGTTGGTGGCCAAGCATGACTCTGCTTATACATGCACGGATATATTTTATCCATAGGGCTGTGAATATAAGAGGTTGATCTGATGTGATTTATAATTGTATAATTATGAAAAAAATGCTTACATATAATACAACTACAACGCCTAATATGTGTGTTTATTGTACCATTGGGGGAAGGCATGCCTAGGACGCGGAAATGCCCACAAAAAATACTTCGCTTACGGCGACATATTTTCGTAACGCAGTGTCCATTCCTGCTAGGAGTGGCAGTCTTCTGAGAATGACACCGGAACGGCGTTCTAATCCTTCGACTTGATACGCGCAGCAACGAGCTGCCGTTAAATAATAAAAAAAATCTGACGCCTTATCAGAGCGATGGCATACGCCGCGAGCGCGCTTGTCGACACATCTTGAGGGATGCTTCTCACACCAAGCCCAAGGCAGAGAGCAGGACGTGCACCCCTTGGAACGCGAAATGGACGTGCTATTATGGGACAGCTAGGTGACACTCGTGGCACACAACTATAACTCTATGGGAAGCTCTTTGTTGAAAAAAGGTTATTTGTAAACGCAAGAACGTTCTGCTAGCTCTTGGTTGTTCGAGACAAGGACGTGGGTATTGCTGACGCACCGCATGTTATGCGTGGGGAGAGGAGGAGAAAAGGGCTGAACACTTGATACTTTTCTGAAAGGGGCTTCACCCGACAGTTGAAAGCAGCGGGGCTGATTTATTCAAAGCATTAGGGTTTAAGGACAGTGGAGAAAAATTAGATTTTAAGCGCGTAGAAATAACCGAGTGAAGGTTATCTGACTGGGGGCTAAAATCAAGACAAGAGCGAAATATCACGAGTCATGGCTAGGTGGCTTGAGCCACCTCCCGATTTAAAGAGTTAGACCTTATCCAACTATCCGTGAATCTGAACCAGCGGCTGTGCGTCCTGAATAATTCTACCCCCGATAGTACACGATAAGCGTCAATATGCGAACTCGGCAGCTTATTATCACAGAATATGGAATATGCATAGGTCTCAATCTAACTTTATGGCTATAATATCCTGTGGCTTGCACTTTCTTCACCAAGAATTTCTTCTCTTCTGCAGTTTTTACATCTAACGCAAAGAAAAGTTGGGCGGAGATAAATTGCCAATAAAAAAAAAGACAATAAACATCACAAACATGTTTTTCTACCTCCTGTCGTGCAATTTTGACCACTATGTCAGGATCATGTGGTGGTAGACAATCATGCATACCTTTGAATATATCGTAAAGCTACAATGATCTGCTACTGATAGGTGTGTCATGTTAGGGTTTTAACTAACTGAAGACGTATTAAGACACTGTGATGAAATTCTGATTCTTCTTGAAAGGAAAATGTTTCCAATACGGAGGCAAACAAGAATAAGAACAATGATGATATATGTTTTATCACTACTGCTATAGAGCCCAGGTCAGTTTCTGCCACACTGTTTGTTGCTTCGAGTTGGCGAAATTCAGAAGACAGGTGAATAATATTAACTAGTTAGCCGCTTAACTCATTTTCTATAATTAACTTTTTTACTGTTAGAGTTAGGCGCCTGGTTGCAATTAGAGATTTGTAGCCGGTCGTTAGTGATCGCCATACCAGTTTATATAATTTCGAAAACGCGATTACCCTCGGGGCTGTGGCTCGACAAAATTGGGCTATTTCGACTAGTTATGTGCACTGGAGGGGTTGCTTTGCCTTCATGTTCTACGACTGCGCATGTATTTTGGCACGATGTAGCCAAAATTTGTTCGGCCACATTGCTGAGGGTAATCGCGTTTTAGAAATTCTAAAAGCTGATATGGATATTACCGCAGCGGTCGCCTATTGGTCTGAGCATCGGCCTCGCATGCGGGAGGTGCGGGGTTCGATTTCCAGTGTCGCCGGGTGCCCACCGGTGATACAGTGGGTACAAGCTTTCCCCTGGTCTGGTGCTCGGTTTATTTAGAGTGAAATGCTTGGGAAACGGGTCTTTGGCGCCGCCTTGAGTAGATGAAAGTACCTTGTGCCATGGCGCTCATTGGCCACAGATGCCCTTGCGCCATAAAAATCCATCATCATCATCATGATATGGGTATAACTAATGACTGCCTACAAACCTCTAATTGCAACCGGCTGTTTAACTGTAATAGTTAAAAGTTAACTATCAAAAATTAGTTAACCGGCTAACTAGTTAACTTTATTCTCCTGCTTTCTGATGGCCGCCAACGCAGGTATTATTGTGCTGCAGAAGCTGCCTTAATTCCTTAAAAAAAGACTATTTTGAGCTTTTTGGAATAATGAAAATATTGTTACTCTCTCGCCACATCAGTTGGCACGAGTACTGCATGTTCTACTGCATGCTCCGGGCTAACAACACTCTACATAGATACATCAGTGACTGATCTTTCTCAAGTATCTTTCCCAGTTTCATTCTGTATTGCAGCTTGTGCTTTCCCTTACAGTTTGTAAGGCAAGAATAAAAGCAAGATAAGAAAAAAGCAAACATGCGTACGTTGATGCAGAACTCCTTTGCCAAAGTTGAGCGCCACGATGACCACATTGATCGCAAGGAGCAGTCGAACCACCAGGGCCACTGCAGCACATGCCACTGTGGATAGGTACAGTTCCGTCCATGATTCATGTTTATGTAGCTGCACAAGAGGAGAGCATCAAAGTTACTTAATATTGGATAGTCGTTTAAGTTTCTCAAGAGGCACTCTTCAAGTAGACATTCACCACTGGCTCTCAAACTATATGCACAATGTGCCGGGCGCCAAGTACCTCAAAATGACCACGCAACGTTTTTAGAGACATTTTCACTTCTGCCTTTTCTTTTTGGCAACTTTTTCTGAATTTGTGACATGTCAACAGTGTGGCTCTCGCAACTACCGTATTTACACGTATATAACCCGATAACGAATATAACGCGAAGAGAGAATTTGAGACCTCTAGAAAATGAAACAAAAATATATTACAATTTTAAGACGGACTCTGCCTATTCAAGCCTATTATAAACCGAGGGAACGCAAAAAATGTAGATGACACGTGTGGCACGTACGGAGGAAACAGATACGTCGATGTTATTAGAGATGTAACAGTTTAAAATGCGCACGATGTAATTCTGCGCAGTAATTAAGCTTTTGATACGTGATACGTTGATGCACGCACTCTCGTACACAGCAGCACCCGACGTCAGCCAGGCGAACGCTGCGTTTCGTGCTGCGCGAACTCTACGCCAGTTTGACGAATGTAGCGCGAGATACGTTCTTGAACCGATGAACGAAAGCTAGAAACTCGCGTTATATTAGAGTAAAAACGGTAACTGGAAACCAGCGATTAAGGTAGCTCTTTTGGCAAAACTGAGCTTTTATAGTGTAATGGACCTGCACACAGCTGTGGTGAACTGGCAAGTCGTCCATTTCCGACCCAGTACTGCACATCTTCTATACTGGCCGTTGAATTATGACACACTTACCTAACACTAGCAGTTAAACAGTTAAGAGACACATCCGACAGTCTAGCTGCTCCGACTCGTCAACCAGTATAGTCATAAAGATGTTCTGAAAAATACGCGACGAACGAGGACAAAAGCAGAACGCACACTACAGGACTAGCGCCAGTTTGTGTTCTACTTTCGCCCTCGTTCGTCGGGCCGTTTTCATTACGTCTTCAAGCATGAACCAACAAACCCAAGCAAGAGTTTTACAGTCACAAAATACCACCAATTTCACCTGCATAGGTTTTAACATCACAAAACACTCATGATACGAAGGGCAGAAATACTGACATGAGTTAAAGCCCAAATATACTTCAACAGAAGAAGATAAGACCTTTAGATAAGAGGATATACACGCGCCAATCTTACGGTGGTGCTGTGGAAAGGGCGATGTCGCAGTACAAATAAATAAGTAAATAAACGATGCACGGATGCACGGCAATTGCAATGCAAAAGGCAGCGTGTGGGAGAAATGTGGCACCGGAAATAGCTGGAACATGATTTTCCCATATGGTCCTTTTCGTTTGCTTGGGAAACGCACCTCACCTATTGGAAGGAATGTTTTAACTGCACATGTTAGAATGAGAAGCATGTGATTACTGCTCTTTTCCTACCGCAGGACACCCTCGTGCTTGACAGGATTATGAGCTTGCTAAAATAAGGAAATATTTATGAAATAAGGTAGAGAACACTCACATCTATTAGCAACTTTGTTACCATCGCCACATTTACTAACAAAGCCACGTATGCGTGTGTTAGGTAAAAAAGGAAAATAGTATGTCATTGCTCACTTGAAGACAGAAAGAATGAAATGCAGACGAATTACAGACTTCTGATACAATACTTTTTACATGAACGTCATGGCGTGAACTTCCTTAATTTCTCTGTGAACAAACGTGCCATTCTGAGAGCTCCCATTCTTCAAAACAGCGTCAGAATACTTGAAGTTGGCGATTAAGGCTATTTGATTTGAAGCCTGAATAAAACAATGAAACTACATGTAGAAAAATACATTGTCACTAGTCGTCTGCGCATTCTACTGTGAGTGAATGTGGAGAGATGGACGTCCACCTCGAACAGCGTGTAAACATAAAATTCTGTGTGAATTTTCGCAAGACAGCCACACAGACGTATGAGCTTCTTCGTGACGCCTACGGCAACGAGACATTATCGGGGGCGCGAGTTTTCGAGTGGCACAAGAGGTTCGTTTCGGGGAGAACGTCGGTGGAAGACGACACAAGGCAGGGACGCCCTTCAACCTCACGGAATGAAAAGAACGTGGCTCGGATCAGGGAAATCTTTCAGCAAGACCGCTCCATTACAGTCCGCATGCTATCATATGCTCTCGACATTAGTAAGACTTTAGTTCATGTTTTGGGCGTATATGTTCTTTTCTTTGTCTTTTAACAATATATCCTCGCAGTGCCTCTTAATTTTTTTTTCTACCTTGTCTTTGTTAACCACGCTTTGTTGTCTTCGTTGTATTTTTCCATGTAGAAGGGGGCCCGGACTCCTTCAAGTGAATTTTTTTCACTTTTCTGTCTGGGCCTACCTACATCGTCCTGATGTAAATAATGACGAACTTGAACTTGAACTTGAACATGCCACCTAATTTTGCATGAAAACTTGGGGAAACGAAAGCCGAATGTCAGACTTGTGCCGCACTCCCTCACACAGGACCAGAAGGACAAGCGTGCATCAGTGAGTGCTGATTTTCTCTCCGAGGCAGGGAAGGATGCTGCATTCGTCGACAGCATCATTGCTGAAAACGAAACATGGTGTTTTCAATACGATCCTCAAACAAAGAGGCAGAGCGCCGAATGGCGGTCCACAAGCTCTCCGGCGTCGAGAAAGGTGCGGCGACAGAAGACCAAAACAAAGACGATGCTGATAGTTTTTTTCGATGCCAGAGGTGTCATACACCACGAGTTCGTCCCACAAGGGCAGATGGTGAATCAGGAGTTTGATATCCGTGTGCTCCAAGACATGCATGATGCACTGCGACGCCTTCGCCCTGACTTATGGGCATCTGGACAATGGAGCCTTCTTCATGATAACGCAAGGCCGCATAATGCTCTCAGCGTGACAAAATTTCTCGCCAAGCACATCATTACTCTACTTCCCCATCCGCCATACTTGCCTGACCTCTCTCCATGCGATTTTTTTCTGTTTCCTCGTGTGAAGAGATCCCTAAAAGGTCGCTGGATGGGGAGCGTGGAGGCCATTCAAGAGGCCACGACAAAGGAGCTGACAGCCCTGCCAAAAGAAGCGTTTTCCAACTTTTTCCAAGACCTCGAGAAGCGTTGGAAGCTGTGCGTAGACTGCAAGGAAGTCAATTTTGAAGGTGTATGAGGCTCTAACTATACACTTATCTAACCAACGAACAAAAGAATATTGGATGTACAGTCATCCCCGGTGACATGTTTTTTAAACTTGATTTTTAAATGAAAGAACAGCAAAGAAAGTGTTACTGCACACTGTTGTAAAAAAAAAAAAACAACCTTCGGTGTACCTTGGAGGACACAGTGCATTCCTTACACAGAAGGAAGTAGGAGGTGATACTGTCTAGAGCTTCTGCTGTTAAATCATAAAAGCTTTATCGATGTTGTGTCACGTAAATTGGTTTAAAGAGTGATGGCAGCACAGCAGAATATTGATGATACGATCCCGGTTGATACGAATTTCGGGACGATATGATTTCGCGAAGTTACCTCGCCAGAGTGTGTTATGAGTAATAGATTTTAGTATTCTGAACACTCTGCCGTGCCACTACGGATGACAGTAACGCGCGGGTTCGTGACCGCACCCTTGAGCGCTGAGTGGTGGTTGCATAACTGCTGACGTCGCAACGGCCAGTCACACGGTACGCACGCGGCCCATAATTTTTTTTTTATTGCGACAGTGTGCCTGCTGGCTTCGCCATCGTCACAATCGTCAGTCGCGCGGTCGTATGTCAGCTGTGAAGAGACCTGTGTGAGTGGAGTTACTGTGTTTCTACCCACGGATCTTGTTCGTTTTGTGAGACGAATTGCAGATGATACGAATATTGTGAGGTTAATATCTTCAAGATTCTACTGTTATGTGGTGACACATGGGCTACCAGGGACGCCGTAGGGAAGGCTCCGGATTAATTTAGACCATCCGAAGTTATTTAAGGCGTGCCAACATCTCATAGCGCAGGTACATTTTTGCATTCGGTCTCCGTCGAAATGCGGCAGCCGCGGACGGGATTCGATTCCGCGACGTTGGTATCTGAATTGCAAAGCCGCTGAGCCGCATGGTGGGTAAGGTGCTTGAGAGAAAACTACTAAAAGGCGGGAACAAGACAAAAGGGAAAAGCCCCTGAACAATTTGTAAGCACAAAATTTCAAAACTATGTGCTCTGAAAAAATAAATAAATGTCAGGCTGCACGCCTTTCAAGCAAACTTAAGTTGCTTCTCTTTTCTGGAGTTAATGTGCAGTATAATTCAATCCAAAAAAAGATTATAGCATTCTACTGGTGCACTGTGTTGGGAAAGTATTTGTGGTTAAGTGTTTTCACTGCTTTATAAAATTTTTTTGAGGCGGGGGGGGGGGGGGGGGTGCAGAGAGGAAGGTAAGTAACTCACATAGTAGAAGTTGTAACATAAGTAGGCGAAATTGAAGGTCCACAGCAGCCCAAAAACACAGAGACAGCCTTTCTTTTCGTTGAATATCTGCAGTGAACAAAGAAAAAAAAACTTATAATATACTTTAGCGCTCCCACATCAGATTCTTTACTAATTTACAGCCTCTGTAGAAACGGAATTCTGTAATTATGTGCATGCGTGCAGTGGTGGAGTTTCACAAGATTTCGAGACAAAACTAGCTGATGCTGTAAACAATATAAGGGCACTTCTTCAATAGAAGGAGAAAAAAAATTTGAAGCAAAAGACAATATGCAATACACATGCAGAGATAGGACTCGCTAGCATGAAAATACAGCGGCTGCATGCACCAGCAGCAATAGGCTCACTTTACCCGTGTTTTATTTTATATTAACAATCTCAGAGAGATACTAGCAGCCAGAGTGACGTGTGCCCCCAAATTTAGTCAAAATCGCATGGCTGTTTCCAAAACATGGAGCTTTTAAGCTTAACATGTCGACCACTATAAACTCCTGCAATGCATAATGCATGGGCTAACTCATTTTCTTGGGTGGTAGCCGGTACATTCTTAGCTCAGCAGCTTTGAAAGCACTGGCTTCGATATATGCGCACAAAGAGAGCCTACTTTCATAATCCTAGGGCTTCTCCGCTGCCATAAAGAACACAATCCGAAAGAGAAGGCCAAAGGAGTTTCTTACGAAATTCTTTGCGTCAAGTACCCAGTGTCATACATAGGCAAAAAAAAACTTGAATTACGCAGCGCAAATGAGGTGTTCAAAAGGTGAACCAGCGGAGCAACACTGTGGAAAAGCATTGCGAGACATGCGACCACAGAGATGGCTTCAATGGGACAATTGGGTTTGAGACCGGGCTGAACCTACGAAGAAGACTGCTGCTTTTATTATGGCCCATTCAACAGATGCAGGTCATCGTTAATCGTACTCTTAGAATTGCCCCCTCCAGCCTAGGAATGAATACTGAACGTTGCCATGTCGTTTTAGCAGATGGCACAAGATTGACCAGCGTTTTGTCAGTATACTTTTAACACTGTATCAGTGATGGCAAAGCTAGGCCAACATAGACAGCTTTCTAAAATGGCATAGCCGGAGCCCTCCACTCCGGCACCCCTTTCTTCCTTTCTTCTTTCACTCCCTCCTTTATCCCTTTTACGGCGCGGTTCAGGTTTTTAACGATATATGAGACAGATACTGCGCCATTTCCTTTCTCCAAGAACCAATTATTATTATTATTATTATTATTATTATTATTATTATTATTATTATTATTATTATTATTATTATTATTATTATTATTATAGCCGATTCTGGCAAATATTGGGGGACTGTGGCTAACACGGCCCGTGATAGTCATGATTCCAAGATAGCACAGCCAGCAATGGCAAAGAGTGGGAGAATTCTGGCTAACGTGAGCCATGATAGCTATGACTTGATGACAGCACAGACAGTGCTGGAGAAGCGACGGAGAACCAGGGCCATCATTGATGTGTTAGTGAGTGGTTCAGCCACTATCAGATGATCATTGGGAACATTGGGCCCACTTAGGGCCATGCTTTGCCAACGGATCTCTAATATTGGCCCGCTCTAACGTGCTACCCGGGTTACGGTGTGCGCATATTTTAAAACCCAGTTATGCCTTGCACATAGTCACCCCAGTCAAGGTGATTCCGAAATGCTGAGTTTCTCACGAGGATTTACCAATGCTGGTGGCATTTCTTTTATTGCATGCGGATATGCCTTTCTCGTCATCTCGTGTTTCAGATGGCCGTTTGATCATCACAGTGGCGTTGTTACAATTTGGAGAAACAAATTTGAAAATCATGCAAACATACAAACAAATAGACATGATAGAATGCCATTTCTAAAGGTCATTGTGAAAAGGTGTAATGTGTTGCTGACGACAGCATTTTTCTGGATTGCACATGCTAGCCATAAAGAATGACGCGCACTCCACAGGCAATGTTATGAAACACGGAGCTCCTACAAACTAATAAGAGGATTCCATGATACTTGATACAATAACGGCAGGTGCTTTACACAGCCGTAACTTACAATTACATGACCAATGCAAATTCATGTAAGAGTGTAAGGGTTCTGGGGCGAAGTTATCAAATGCCGACTTAAACTGGACCCGCAGTGAAGACAGGTTGAAACATAAATCCAAAATTAAGTAAATGGAAAACGATTCATGTCGTATATGTTTACTGCAGACGTGGACGCTTGTGGGCGCATAATTTTCGTTTCTCAGTGGCTGCACAATGAGTTACCGGCCAGCCAGTGTGGCCAGCCAGAAGTCATGTCTAACCAATTTTTGGTCAACTGCTCAGGGGAATCCCCCAAGGTGGAGTAAATTTGTAATAAGGGAGTAATTACTAATTTGTAATAATGGAGTAATTGCTTTCCGTGGTAGCCGTATGGCTGCGTTCGGGTGGATGGCAATGAGCAATTGCTCCCTTATTACTAACCAATTTTGACCATGCAAAACGGGCTGACGAAATTTTCATAAGGCAAAACATCAAGGATATAAAGAAGAAACATCACTCACTGCGTAGTTCCCAATCACAGCAAAAGCTATGGCCACTGGTACCCCCACAGACAGCACAACGATCTCTGTCGTGTTCATAAGTATGCCGTCATTCATGACGAAGATCAACATGGTGATCTGTGAGCAAAGAGTAACAGCTGTCAAAGTGCATTTGGCCACAGAACCCTAGATGGCCAAAATTAGGCCAGGAACTGTGAACTGAAAAAAGAATCTGCAAATTTTGGCCCTTAAAAACAAGAAAACAGGCAGGGTGCTTGCACAATCAGCCGCTGATGGGGACACCTGCATTTTGATTCTTGATCTTCTCTGGCTTTTAAAGCTTCGTTTTTGGTGAGAGTGGTCTCTTTGTGATTAGAAGGTGATATCACATCGATACAGGCCAACTTCACTTTTTCCTCAGTCATATATCTGTGCAGAAGGCTAAGGTGGGCAGTGGTGCCCCTAATAGACACAGCGAAGAACGGGGAGCAAATTTAGTCCCGTATTGTTCCCTTCTATACAGAGGACATGAATGGGTGCTACTATGAATTTCGGCTCCACCCTTTTGAAGAAACCTGTGCATTCTACTGTCCTCAGTGTACCTTTAATATTGCAGATGGGGACAAGTGCCCCAGACTGCTTTTCCTCCATCATCTTTCATAACAAATATGTCATAATGTTTGCTAGGGTTGTGCGATGTGCAGTGGTGTTAGGCTTGAATAAAGATACAGTACTCACGGATTGAAATAGGACATTCGGAGCGCGTGGCCGTCGCTTCATGGAGCGCTGCCCGTAGACGCTCATGGAACCAAGGTGGTGCATTGTGGTATGGCGCGAGAGGGAGAACATCTACAAAGCAGAATTGTTCCTTCCAGTAGCCAATGATCCGGCCTGTGGTTTACCACATGCCTGCGTGGCACTGCAAGGCTAGCGCTCCGAATGTCCTATTTCAATCCGTGAGTACTGTACTCTTTTTTTACGGGTGTTAGTTTGCTACCAACGCAAATGACAAGAAATAAACTTGTCGTAAGCTTACTTGCAGCTGCAGATCGAAGAAGATGAGAGAGGAACACAGGAAAAGCATTCCAAACATTTCCTGCATTTCATCGCTGGCATTGATTTCGAACATCAGCCAGCGGTTGTTTCGATAGGTATGAGCTGTGCGCCCACCCAGGACCAGGATGAGGGGTAAGAACAACACGAGGGCAATTCCGAGTCGCACCTGCGTGTGACATGCACCTCATTCACATACAAATCATCACTGCACAAAAGATTTCAATAAAGTCACTTCCAGCAGAGGCAAAAAAAAAGAAATTAAGAATACAGTGACTGAAATGGAAAACAGCACACAAGCTCAAAACTCTGTAAATATCCTAAACGGAGAGCAAGACATCTGGAAAACTACAGCTGGGCAATATCTCCAGTTTTTTTTCTTACATTTAATGCGGCAATTTTGTTTGTGAAAAATACGCAAATAGGGAAAGATTTGATGGATATCCGAATATGGCAGTGTGAATGATGCGTTTTTTCAGTTTCATGGTGCAATGGCTGCATTTGAGAAACTAAAAAAAAACCAAGGCATAAAACAAGAAAAATCTGAGAACAGTCACCGCTGTGCAACGCGAGATTCAGCGACAGCTGTTCGGGTATTTACATTTTACGATACGTTGAGGTAGAGAATATGAGAGTGACTTCATATATGTTTATTTATGGTGCGATATTTTTTAGTTTTCCGCACATATTAGGTTTTCGATTAGTTCTCCCATCGGCCGCTCTAGGCACGCGGCGCCACCGGTGGCCCTCTCCTCGGGCGGCTCGCTAAAACAGCAGCTGCCACAGATGGCCGGTGCTACATTCCTTTACTCTCATCATATTCACCCTCTTCCTTCCACGCTAACCACTATCCGGTTATGTATTCCTATGCTCTCGACGTACCCTCCTCCTCCTACCTGGGTAACTACCCTCCGGGTGGTTCCCATTGCAGTCAACCTCCGCTTGCGCCTTGCACTCTAGCCATATAACTTCCCCCTTCCACGGTAACCATTCTCCTGTTAAGGTTTCATATGCTCTCATCATACCCTCCTCCTTCAGCGGTAACCATACCCCGCTTCGCGATTCCCCCGTTCTCGCCACATCCTTCTCCCTCCACGGTAACCACCTTTCATACAGTTCCCTTGGTAACCACCAGCCAGTTACGCCTTCCAACGCTGCCGCCGTACCTTCCTCCTTTGGCAGTAGCCATTCTCCTCCTCGCAGGGTAACTACCCTCCAGCTGGTTACCTTTGCAACCAACCATCGGTCGCGCCTTATACTCTCGCTGACCCTCCTCCTTCCATGGTAACATTTTTCCGGATGGTTCTCATAGTAAGTACCCTCCGGGTATGCCTTCCTACGCTCTCGCCATATACCCTCCTCCTTCCAGGGTGTCCGCTCTCCTGGGGATTCCCGAGGCAACAATTCACCCGTTGCGCCTTCTTTTACGGTCTCGACTTCCGCGGTAACTATTGTAACTATTGAACAGTAGCTAGACATAAGAAGTTGCGGTGGTAATTAGGTGGTAGCCTGGTACCACCTAGCAGGCCGTAGCTCCAAGCGACACTGGACCACATGCTAGCGTACATATCCGCATTTGGCCTAATTACCAAATCGACTGACATTTTTTTCAACATTATATTCATTACAATAATGCGATGTTTTATGTACATGAGCTATTTACAAACATTCAGACAACGGTGGCAAATCAACACACTTCAGCAATGAAGGACGCGAAAAGAGTCAATTCGGAGCACATAGCTAATAAATCATAACATGACACATGTAAGCAACAACGAACCAGAAAAAGGTAATGAACAACACAGCACTAAGGGTAAGTGCCACTCCGGTTCAAACTCGGTCTGGGCATACAATTATTTAGATGCAATACTCTTCTGGAACATCATGCAACGGACATTGAAAAAAAAGGCTTAATTTGACGCCGCATTCTGTACGATATCTCACTGCACTGTCATTTGTTGATGAACCCATAGATATACTATTTTTAATTGGATTACACAGCCTCTGGAAAACACGCATGATGGATCGAAATTGTGAATCTGTTGTTTCTGCTAAAGTCCATTTTAGTAGAACGACTACTAGGCTATCGCCGCCACCGCACACGCCTGCACCACACTCTCGCGCTATGCATTGCGGAGCGTCGTCCAACTTCCATGTCCAGCGCGAAGTTATGCGCCTTTCCTGTTCTCAAAACCAGCGCAAGGTTTGGATTCTTTTGATTATGGGAAAAGGAAAGGCGCATAACTGGCTCACCTGGGTCAGCAGACACCTCGATTGCGCTTTGAGGTATGTGGCGGTTGTGTCCACGACTCCACGTGCAAAAAAGAAAAAAAAAATAGAAGCGAGTTTTCGCGCAATAATTCGTACTTGACAATGCTAAGCCACCAGTCTTTTTTTCTTCTTCCTATCTTAAACCATTGTTCAATCTCTGTTTCCAATTTGCACTACCACGCACAAAAAAATAAAAAAATTAACCCACCTCCATGCTTTCTGTGGTCGCCATGACTGTTGGCTTCTTTTACAACTATCGACAACATTCATGATTGCATTTTTCGTGCTGCTTATTGTGAGATTAGCTTGTATTTACCAACACAGGGCGCCCCGATGCAATCTGACTGTGGAACCCTGTGCTGTATAACCTGTTTCCATAGTAAAGCATCAAAGAAAGTGTATTGATTGATTGAAAAATTTATCCAAACTAGCCCCTCAGTGCCCCTATTCGTGTCTGCTGAGCGCATTTACTGAGTGCATTTACCGCTTTTTGAATGAATGATGCACCAGATCCATGTCCAGAGATCACATCAGAGACCACATTGATGATGAGATAGACGGTGAGGAGAACAGTGCTCGCCATGAAGACAGCAATCTCTTGGTATCTTTCTTGGAGCATGCCATGTACAACGTAGAAGAAACAGAATACTGGAGGAAAAAAAAGACAATATAAAACACTAACAAGCACACACTAAACGCACTAAGAACAGGTGCACCTCCACTTAAATCCTTAAAAAAATTATTAATGCATTCTTACACTGGCTACATCGAGGGCGCCCATGAGGGACTCGGAAGTGGACAGGCCCATGTGTCCCATCGATGATTGCACGACTGTTTGTCTATATTCGTTCACCTGTGCGTAGCATGTACAGTCTTTGTCAAAAATATACAGTCCAAAGGGTCTGCTTCTGAGCCCTGCCGCGCGGCTCCTCTTGCATACCCAGAGACCCTAATCTCACGAAGCCGAGACAAACATAAGTTCAGCGCCTGTGTCGTCTTCTCTTTCCTAGGTCCGTTGTCCGCTTTGCTCTGTATCACAATATGAACTTAAGTCGTCAGCCCTCCCAAGCTTAGGACTTTCAGATGTGCTTAATAGCCGCGCTACACGGCTTGGAAGCAAATCTCTTGGACTGTATATTTTTGACAAACACTGTACTTATCACCAAAGCCTGTTCCCATGCAGGAATTATTGTTACTTACACTGTGAGCTACCCATTGCGCCAATTAAAATGCAACATGAGGAACTGAAGCAGCAGACACACTTGTGTGAGTGATCCACAGTTCATTTCTTTTAAGTTGTGCAGATTGCGAAAGTAGATGGCGCCTCAGTATGTGCTGTCGCTCAACATCACCCTGCTGCTCCAGTCGCATATAAGAGTTGTGACTGGAGCTTACTTTTTATTTTACTTTGCCACAGCAGTAAGAGACGAAGGACGAGGAATGGATAGGTAAGAAGGTAAAGCAAATGAAGGTTATAGTTGCCTGCCGTTCACTGGCTGAAAAAAAAAAAACAGAACGAAATGAACAAGCGTCGATGGGGCGAACTGAGGGGACCTCCTCGACACTTCCTATTTTGTTTTGTGTTGTCCGGAATCCCATTTTCCTGCCTTCTTTCTACAGTTGAACAAGGTAACGAAGGAGAAAAAGAGAGGAAAGGAAGGAAGAAAGAATTGAAATGGTTGGCAGGAGAAGTTCGCAGGAAACGTCGCGAAAAAACAGTGTGGTAAAAGGAAGACATTAACACACGCGCACGCTACTTTTAGCGTCATTTCTTGTTCGTGAAACCATGTACCATCCTGGCAAAACAGCCACACTTCTCAAATTTGCCGCACCATAACAGCCTGTCGCTCTCCATTAGTGCACCTCTATAGTAACGTGTCACAAGAGTTCAGGGCTAGCGATCAAATAATTCTGTTATCTCTCTGCGGGAAGCCGTACAGATCCTCAAGAGCAATGTTCACGGTGTTCACATAATTCCACACTGCGGGAAGCCTTACAGAGCATCAAGTACAATGTTCACGGTGTTCACATAATTACACACTGCACCGAGCACTCCTACTACCTCACGGTAGGGTACATCAATAGGTTAGCACCGACAGCTTGTTAATGCGCTAGCGTTAAGGTGGTGGTGGTGATGGAAACATTTATTGCCAATACTACAGAGGGTCGGGACGGAGCCCCCTGCATGACACTTGGGAGCCCTCCCCGTTTAAGGAGGGCCCTCTTACAAATCAAAGGAGAGCCCTTGGAGGGTTATCCTACAGAGAGTGTTAGTAATGATCTTGCGCTGGTCCCGAGCTGAGGTACTGGCGAGTTAACGCTCCCAGTAATTTAGGGCCACCTCTGGCACAGTAGGATGTGGGAATGAGGGGGAAGTGAGTAGTATGTGTAGAAAGTCTCCAGGTTTGCCACAGAGCTTGCAGTTAGAGGGAAGTCGATCAGGAAAGCGTGCGTTGAGGAGGATGAAGTGTGGGGCTGTGCGTGTTTGTTGCGCCAATCGGCGGCTTGTGTGATGTGAGGGTCGGTGCATGGACAGCGCAGGTTCTCACTTTTTGCGGTAGTAGGTAAGGATGTCACAAAAGGACAGCAGGTGCTCCTCAGCATCCGAGGAACGCCGTTCCTCCAGAGCCCGGAAAGTAAGACCTCGGGCCAGCGAGTGAGTCTCCTTGTTAACTCGAATGCCCGCATGTGCGGGTGTCCAAAAAAGGGGTTACGGATTGTCGGGCTGCCAAGAACGCAAAAGGCGGCGGGTGGTGGGGCCACAGTGCCGCTGGCAAAGTTAAGAATAGCCGTTTTAGAGGGGAATGTTTCTATTTTTTTAATTTGTAGTGCTGAACAATGGAAGAGTAATACTTCTATTCATTATAAACCAGCAGAAAAAACAACCATGTAGCCGGTGGGATCCGAACTCACGACCTCCGAATTTCGCGTTCGGTGCTCTACCAGCTGAGCTACGCGACGGTTGTAAAATCTGTTCCTCTCGTGGGTATTTACATTTTGCGTGTAAGCGAACCTTGAGAGTGTTCACTAGCGTCACCCTCGTCCATAGCGGTGGACGTAGTACGTCCTGTATTACCGCGAGTGTGACGTGGAAGGTCATCTGACACACACACACACACACACACACACACACACACACACACACACACACACACACACACACACACACACACACACACACACACACACACACACACACACACACACACACACACACACACACACACACACACACACACACACACACACACACACACACACACACACACACACACACACACACACACACACACACACACACACACACACACACACACACACACACACACACACACACACACACACACACACACACACACACACACACACACACACACACACACACACACACACACACACACACACACACACACACACACACACACACACACACACACACACACACACACACACACACACACACACACACACACACACACACACACACACACACACACACACACACACACACACACACACACACACACACACACACACACACACACACACACACACACACACACACACACACACACACACACACACACACACACACACACACACACACACACACACACACACACACACACACACACACACACACACACACACACACACACACACACACACACACACACACACACACACACACACACACACACACACACACACACACACACACACACACACACACACACACACACACACACACACACACACACACACACACACACACACACACACACACACACACACACACACACACACACACACACACACACACACACACACACACACACACACACACACACACACACACACACACACACACACACACACACACACACACACACACACAATCCAGTGAAAAGAGAAATCCTGGCACGGTCAGTAGTAGTAAGAACGTAGCCCAACGTTTGAAACGATATATTGGCGTGTCAAACGTTGGTGTACGCTATATATATATATATATATAGACAAGGTAAAGGAAATGGGGAAATGGCCTCGTTTGACCAACATATGAAGGAAGCCAAGTCACCGAATCCATGGTGCATTGGGGAATGTTTCTATTTTTTTATTTGTAGCGCTGATCAGTGGGAGAATTAAACCTCGACTAATCCGTCGCTTAAAGAAAATGAGTTATAAAGCAGCAGAAAAACAACCATGCCGCCGGTGGGATCCGAACCCACGACCTCTGGATTTCGCGTCCGGTGCTCTACCAACTGAGCTACGGCGACGACTGTCCAATCTGCTGCTTTATAAGTAATTTTCTTCAAGCGACCGATTAGTCTAAATATTATTATCCCACTGATCAGGACTACAAATAAAAAAATAGAAACATTTATTTATTTTTTCCACAATACTGCATACCGTCATTTGAGTCCAGGCAGGGAGGGCAGGAAAATACATTTACTCAACACAAGAGCAGCTACATAGTAAAGCACAGAACAAAAATTTGTCTAATGTAGTACATAGATCTAAAGTAGCTCCCAGAGTGCCTCGTCAAAATCAACAGCCGATATCACTCGTAGAGGCAGGGCGTTCCATTCGTCAATCGTTTGCGGAAAAAAAGAAAATTTAAAAGCTTTAGTTTGCGCGAAGTATGGTGCTAAAGTGTGATCATGATAACGACGAGTTCTACGCGTTTCTGAAAACTGCACATAGGGGATTGGAGAAATGCCTAGTTTTCCATGAATTAGTTGGTGAATTAAGGATAGGCGGGCTATCTAGCGTCTGACTTGAAGTGGTTTAGTATCATTTGCTGCCATTAACGAAGATGGGGAATCAGTTCTATTGTACCTATTAAATATAAAACGTGCTGTACGTCTCTGTATATTTTCTAATTCTCTAATGTCTTTTTTTTTGCATGGAAGTCCCAAACGATGGCGGCATATTCGAGTTTTGGTCTTTTAAGCTATTGTAGGCTAATAGCTTGCAGCTGCTAGGTGCGCCCCTAAGTTTATAGGGAAGAAAACCGAGTTTACGTAAAGATGAGGATTTAATGTGGTCTATATGGTCATTCCATTTTAGTTGCGAGTTTATTACAACACCAAGATACTTATACCTTGGCACTTCTTTAACTGCACCCAATGCACCCAATGCACTTTGGATTCGGTGACTGTTGGCTTCCTTCATATATGTATCTGTGGTTCCGGCAATTGATGTGTGCTCGCGCACACACACACACAAACGCGTGAGCATATATAGAAACTGATACGCAGTCCGACAAACGCATATGAAGTACACACAAATACGGAGACACAAACTTAGACAAAGAACAATACTCAGGGCATTAGTAGGGTTTACCGTTCTATTTTACGTACAGCAAACTTCATACAAACTGATACAGCAGTTCTCAACGAGAGCGCCTCCGTGTTGCCTACATTTATGGCTGAAAAAAAAAAGAAACTGTAGACGGACGAATATGCAACTGCTAATTAAAGCCCTTATAACTGCTCCTTATTTCCTGTTTTGGGGAGGGCAGGAACGTTATAACGCAAGCATTTACTACGTGTCATTACTGCACTGATTTTGTTGATACAGTTTGTAGACTTCAAACTGGTGGTTGTAAAAGCCCATAGTATTCAAATGTACAACGATATGAATAATAACCTCCACTCTGGTCTGCAAATTTTATTCTCCGACATTAGTAAAAACAAAGAGAAAACAAATAAAACTGAAAAACATCAGCTGTGGCCAATGCACTGGGCCGTAGTCATTAGGAAGTTTGAGCGCTATAGTGCCCCGAAGCATTTCGATTAATGCAAAAGATACTTTGGTTGCAGAACGTCTACCGTTTGAATGCACACCAGGCATTTCAGCCAAGGTGAACCAGAATTTTTGAAAGTAGCCTCGTTGAGGTATGGAGGCGTCTACTGCGGCGCAATAATACCAGCGCTGGTGGACATCAGAAAACGGGTGATTAATGTTAACTAGTTAGCCATTTAACAATTTATGAAAATAAACTTTTTTGCTGTTACAGATAGGCACTTGTTTGCATTTGGAGTGTTTTAGCCGGTCTTTAGTAATAGCCATATCAGTTTTTAGCAGTTCCGAAACACAGTTGCCCTTGGCAGTTGGCTCGACAAAATATGGATAGTTCGACTAGTTACATGTACTGGAGAGGTTGCTCTGCCTGTAAGCTTTTGCTTTTCGAAAGCCCATGTATTTTGGTATGATGTAGTTCAAATCTGTTTGGCCACAACACCGAGGCAATTGCGTCAATTGGGTTTAGAAATTCTAAAGACTTATATGGCTATAACCTACGACCGGCTGCAAATCTGTAATTCCAATCAATATCCTAAACTGTGATAATTAAACGTCAATTATCAGAAATTAGTTAACCGGTTTACAAGTAAACTCCATTCACCTGTTTTCTGATGTCCGTTAATGCAGGTAGTATTGCGAGGCAGAAGCCGCCTTCATACCTCAAAAATGCCTGTTTAAAAATTGCTGGTTCACATTCGCGGAAACAACCGGTATATGACGATAATCGCAACGTAGTGGACTGTTGGTTTTAATATTGAGATACTTCTTTTTCTTTTGAAGGAATAAACATAAGCTTTTTTTTTTGCGTGAAAAAAGAGTGACACCTGCGCAAAAAAAAAAAAAATTACAGACCTAAATAGAAACATCTCGAAGGGGGATAAATGCGATGATTAAAAATTCTAGACATGAATTTACCAAACCTCCGTCTCAAAGCCGACAACTGCATTATCTGATGCAGTAAATCAAAATGTACAACTTACTTGACGTGAAGCACAACATGATGGCAAAAGTGTAATCATCCGAGGTCTTTGGCAGGGTTACCAGTCGCTCCACCGTGAAGCCCAAAGACACCAAAAGGCTTAACGATGAAACGGCAAAAAATTGCCATTCTTCTTTAGTAATTTTTCTCAATGACTTAACCTGGAATTACAAAATAATGAACTTATTAATATGCAGCCTGGTAAATTGTTAACGTAAGGCAGTGCAAGCCACCCTTACTCGGTCACTGGAATAAAAGGCAGTATTTCATAAGCACCACATTTTGCCTGCAAGTGGCTTCTTCAAGTGACATTCATTACTGGAAGAGAACACAGTTTTCCTTACGCAATACATTTCTGCTGGAAAATATTATTTCTTGAATACATGTGATGGTACAGTTACAACTTTTACAGTGACACGTGACTTGAATAATTATCTTGGACTGTGGTATGTTGGCTCGCTGCATGGAAAAATGCAATTCCATGAAAGGCAATTAAGTGAAGCAGAAAAACCTAGTGGAAAATACAACTGCTTTCTACTTATGTGTCACAGACAAAACCAAACCTCTTGAGGACGTCCTTAAATGGTGCAAACATCCTCATCCAAAACAGGACGTCCTCGAGACCTTTTGAGTGCATTATGTCCAAACGTCAAAACGATGTCCTGCGTCTGTACGACGTTGAACGACGCGAGGATGAAAATTTCTCAAATGTCCTATATACAAACGTCCTGTCGCTGAACAATGCTATGGCATTGCACTGAAAGTCCGCTCTATCTCGCACACGCGGCGCTTATTACATTAAAGTGCAGGTTTAATTAAAATAAATTTGTATGCGATAGTGACATAATAAAGAGAATAATTCTGATTTAAGAAATAATAGGTTTTCAGGACGCATCTTAAAATACAATTGCTGTTTAACCAGGATTTCTGTCGTTGGTTGGTATATATTTATACACTTTGGCCTACACTAGTTACACTTGCCCCAGTGACTTTGCCATTGAAGTGGTAAAATTGCCATTGAAGTGGTAAAGTCTAGGGAGAGCTGTAGACGCCAGTGTATAAAAAAAAACTGCACAAACAACCCGTGGGAACAGACAAAGGTGGTAATGAAACAAGTCAGTACTGCCAAGCGGGGTCCAACTTCTGCGTAATTAGTTTTTGTCAAAATCCGGCACGAAAGAAGGAAAAGAAAACCGTTTCGCAGTTCTTGCGAATGCATGCCCACAGAAAGTAAGCAAATGATAACGGGCATTCTCCGCGCCGTATCATCATCTCACGTCCCGAAAACCTCCGCGGCAATCTTGAAGACTTTCCGAGGATGTTGAGGACGAACAACAGGACCAGGTGAGGACATCTAAGGAGGACGCAGCGTCCTCAGGAATGGACTCTCAGAACGTCTCGAAGGCGCATTTGTGTTCTTGCGGCCATCGGCTAAACCTTTTGTAAAACAAAAATTATTGAACGGAACTTGAAATTTGTCAGTCAACACAAGAGTTTGGCATTCACGAGCACGGCAAGTGAAACAAGGCAATCCTAGATGACATATTGCGCGCGCGGGTACTTTAATCGTACACTTGTCAATAGGACTACTCGTGGCCGATCATGCGGCGGCGCCATCACACGGGGACATTTCAAACGCTACAGTGATCGTGCGAATGCGCTCGAAGGCTAGAAACACGCGCGCTGCGCGACATTTGAAAACTACGTCGTCGAGCGTGCGCCTGACGCCCCCGTAACTCCGCCAACTCTATCAACAGCAGCTGTCGAAACGGCAAAGCACGTTACCGGTCCGAAGAGCAACATGATCTGATGTTCCGCGCCAACCGATATTCCCAAGTGGATGCTAGTGGCCGGTGGGCTCTCTCGTTCTGTGGTGCCAAGTTCGCCACCGGCGTCGGCTGCTGCCTATTCCAATGAAGGTACGGATTTATATATCTGCGGTGCGCGCAACCACTGATACCGGCGGCGATACCTCCCACCTGCGGCTGTCGACACTTGCGTCATGCGCCGAAGCAGAGGTAGCAAGGGCACCAAGCCATTGGGGGGGGGGGGGGGGGACAAAAACCAGGAGTGGAGGAGTTAGTCTAGCGGAGTGTCACGCCCCTGCGCGCGCTCGCACTCCTTAGAATGGCGCGTGTTATCAATCGGCCCTAAGTCGCGATGGCTCTCTAAAGATAGCAGATATGGCCGTGAATGATCTCTGGTCGGTGTGGGAGAGGTTTTCAGTGGTAGCTACCACCCGTACTGCTCTGTACGTTCCTGGGCTTGCGCGATGACTTTCGCAGTGACTCTGGTGTTGCCTGCTGGCACCTGCTGGCTTACTCTGGTCGGCGGTCGGGCCGTCGCTTTGCCAGGCTCCGAGCGAAAGCTTCTGTTGGGCTGTGCGTCGATTCAGAAGTTTCGCTCGACAACTGGGCTATGCCGATGTGAATGGATACAGGAAAGGAAAACAGAAAGCAAGCAAGCTGTACCTGCCAACACTCTGAAGCTGGGCGAGTGCGCTCGTTGCTGTGTGCATGCAGGGCGCTTGGGCACCGTTATTAGGTCCACCGCACAAACTTTCAGCTCTCGGAGTTCCTGGTGTAAAAAGCACTTTCTTTTCATAACTTTTTTCCAGGAGGCCGCAACGTATGTATATAAAAATTTTAGTGCTTGAAGGAAAACTTAATGAAGAAGGTCCTTTTGTTTTTCATGAAACCCACACCATTGCTCTTTTGTTTGTACCGTGACCTGGAAGCAACAAAGCGGCACGTTTTGCTTTCGCATCTTCCAGGGACGGGCGGTGTGCAGCCTCTTTCTAAAGCAGCGGAACAGTAACCAGCTTCTGTAGGAGAGCAGAGCTTTTAAACTCGAAGATGCACGCCAAAAATTGAATAATCATTTGAGAATCAACGAAGCTCCGGAGAAGCAAGCTTTGTCCCCGTATCCTGCATCCAAGAACAAGTAGAGCTTTTGAGTGCTCCTGCTCTGCCAGTGGAATGCGCCATTAGATTACACAACACTCATGCGACTGCCTATCGAGTATGGCTGCATTGTATGGAATCCCTATGAGCAAACAGACAAAGAGAATCAAATCTGTGCCGAAGAAAGCAGTTCGTTTTATCTGCCGTCGTTACGTCACAATTTATAGCTTTCGTTTATTTTTGAGCAGTGTCTCTAACCCCATTCCGGAACGTCGATTCCCCGATTGCCTCATATCACGCCGATTAATTCGCCACGCCTCGTTACATTGAACACCTAATTGACATTTTCTAAATTGTTATCAACGAGGTGAAACAACCGGCTATATTCCTCCTATTTACGCACGCACTATACAAACTCAGTGATGTCAAGACTCAAGGATACCCTGACTAGCTTCTGACCACGTGAGTAATGTCAATAGGCCCTGGAGTAGGCCTTCTTAGTGAGTGGAATGTGGCAGCTGTACGTAATCACCGCTATCAGGTCAACACCTTTGGGGGAAGCGAAAGTGTCCGCTTTGTTTTGTCTGCGGATAACCAGCGCGATAACCGACGCGAACCCAGACTTCACGCCGTCCGGCTGTGCCGTCGAGCGGCACAACTCGTCGTTCCCATACGCCTCGCACTAGAGACGACACACACCCGCGAAGCTGACTGCACGTCATTGACAAAAACTGAAGTGGTTAATAATCTGCCGTACAATCACATTTTAAGTACCGAGGTGCTAAACTTAGCCGGGGCATAAACCTATAAGCGATTTTTATGAAATGGATGCCGAGCTGCTCAGGCACCGTGAATAAAGATGCATTAGTACTACTGCTAGTCTAAGAAGGATCGGCGCGCATAGCCTTGTCGTTTGGTTCGTGGACTGTGTGGTTCGCCGGCACATTCAGGCGTTGTTAGAATTTTGCTGCGAAATGTTTTCTCGTGAGCGCTGTTTTCTCGGGGACGCCTGCTAGGTAACGAGACAGAAAAGCCGCTGAGTGCCACTGCGTGGTTTTTCTGGTGCCGCAGCGGTGACTCAGTGGTTAGGGCGCTCGACTACTGATCCGGAGTTCCCGGGTTCGAACCCGACCGCGGCGGCTGCGTTTTTATGGAGGAAAAACGCTAAGGCGCCCGTGTGCTGTGCGATGTCAGTGCACGTTAAAGATCCCCAGGTGGTCGAAATTATTCCGGAGCCCTCCACTACGGCACCTTTCTCTTCCTTTCTTCTTTCACTCCCTCCTTTATCCCTTCCCTTACGGCGCGGTTCAAGTGTCCAACGATATATGAGACAGATACTGCGCCATTTCCTTTCCCCCAAAAACCAATTATTATTATTATTATTACAGAGAGAGAGCACGCGAGCAGAGGTTTTGGTGTTGCAGTGAAACGCTTTCAGAACCATGAAGGCACGGTTTTTATGAGGCACCCAGCCTACATTTCTGAAAAAAAAAATTAATTGAATGGCCTGTGTGAATACGAGGCGCTATATGTTAAAAAAAAAGCGCCGCCAAGCACACGTGACTAGCTGGCACTTTTCAAGCGCGAAGATTTTTCTGCACGACTGTCTCCGTAAATGCAGGCCTTGTTACGACATGTGTGTGCGGAGATATAAGGTGGTTTCTTATCCACGGACTTGGAGTGGGGAGCGATATAATGATATCATCCGAAGTACATACGCTTTGTTTATTTATCGACTTCGATTGCCCAGTGCCCCAGCTGTCACTGGAATCAAATAGACAGACGGATGAGAAGAATGGACTAGAATTGAAAGAAAATCATGTTATCACAGCGGCCTTACATTCATTACATGCCTTTCATGCGAACTGAGGGTACAAGGCGCGGTTAACTGCTCCGAGAGGACAGCGCGCGGGAAAAGGCGACCTTATTGCTCTCAATAGAGTAAACTGCTGGGCTAGTTATCGGTGGTTCCACCATTACTGCTCTCGCTTTTCACCTGTACACATATGATTAGAAATCTATGTTCATTTAATGGTGCATATGTTTAATAATATTTATGAGCATGAAAAACACGAAAGGGCCCAGCTTTATCGGTTAGCACCCAAGCTATAATCACTGCCAAATTTTCTCGATTTTTTTATGCGAATCACCGCGGTAAATTAAAAAAAATCCTTGGGCCTTGCTTACCTGACGTGCTGGTTTTGGTAATGTTCTCGCCTTGCATATTTCCGCCCGTTTCTTGGGCAGAGCTCTTGCACCTAAAGCAAACGAGTGAGGTCCATGCGCCATCAGCTTGTCTACGCAGAACATCATCAAGTCTGGTAAGTCGCCCGTAAATCTCCTCAATCGAGGAGATTGGTGGGTGGCTTACCAGACTTTGAAAGTGGTATGATCGCCGCTAATTTCCACGAAAGCGGGAGCATGCCTGTTAACCAAGCAGGGTTTGTAATTTATGGGAGACATTGGAAAGAGTTTTCAGGTAAGTTAGTGAGCACCTTGTTAGTTATCTCGTCTTCACCAGGGGTGACCGCTCGGCGGAGGATAAAGATTAATAATAATTAATAATTGGTTTTTAGGGAAAGGAAATGGCGCAGTATCTGTCTCATATATAGTTGGACACCTGAACCGCGCCGTAAGGGAAGGGAAAAGGGAGGGAGTGAAAGAAGAAGGGAAGAAGGAGGTGCCGTAGTGGAGGGCTCCGGAATAATTTCGACTACCTGGGGATCTTTATCGTGCACTGACATCGCGCAGTACACGGGCGCTTTACCGTTTTTCCTCCATTTAAAACGCAGCCGCCGCGGTCGGGTTCGAACCCGGGAACTCAGGATCAGTAGTCGAGCGCCCTAACTACTGAGCCACCGCGACGGGTAGGATAAAGATCGCAGATTTTAATTCTGATATAATAGACGGTTGATCTGTGTGAGAGGCAGTAAACAAAGGGGAAGGAGGCGAGTTGGGAAGGACTGTATAGAGGCGGTAGGCTAGGAGTGGGTAACAACATCTACCGCCAGAGTTAGTGGTACGACGTTCTGATGTAACAGAAGTGTGTCCAAAGTGTGAGGAGTATTCGACTGGCCCAGAAGTGAGCGAAGGAGGGCCCATGCTTTACTAGTGTCAGTCGAATGTCCAGCTTCTTAGCATAGAGCCATCAAGTTATAGGCGCAGAGTTGTGCCGCGTAGTCTAGGGCTTCCTGACTTAGGGACTGGATGTGGCGGCGAATTTTTGCTTTTTCCATCGGCGTATTACAGCATGTCGACGGTTACACAGGGAAGTGAGATATGGGTCCACTTCGAGGTGATCTTCCGTGGGCTGCAATATCTTGCTGTGCTTAGTGCGAGCTGTCGGGTTCGAAGAAATCCACCTCCTCTCCCAACTTTACCATCCCCCTCCCACTCACGAACAGCAACGCTGAGTTAGCATGCTAGAGTGTGCGACGGTGGGAGGAGGTAGGCTGTCTTCTCGGTCTCCGACCCCCTCGTCTCGATTTTAACGAGATGTAAATCCCCTGCATGAAGTACTTCCCTGTTTTCCTATGCGTAACCCCGTCACTGGCCTTCTCTTTCCTACTCCTACTCCGATCACGCTACCTTTGTGAATCCCAATAACTCCCGCCTACCCATCCAATACCCGCGGGCAGCGAGGCGTCAACAGAAAATACCGGCTGTCTCGGAGGCACAGTTGTAGGCACTTCTTGCCGGGCTTCGTTGCTGCGCCCGGTTTGGTGCATGAGTAAACAAACTTTGGCTGACCCTAAGTGTAGGAGAGCATTTTAATGAAAGTAATTTCGCAAGTAAAGGTTTACTTTTACTGCAGAGTTATTGTCGCCAAGTGATTGATTACATTATTAAGTTGACATACCAGAAAAAAAGATATCATTACGTTACGAATTACCCAGGAAAGTAACTAAATTACAGAAATTTCATAGCAGTTCAATTACTGTCATATCTGCCTAGGAGACCAGCTCTTTTTGTGACCTCCCATTTCGACACAGATCTTTTCTAGGCTTCTGACTACCTCATCACCTTGATTTGCCGTTTACGGTGACAACTCGGACCGATAAGACACGAGCTTATCTGAATGAAACGAGGAGAACCTTCAAAGCTTCGCGCTGGTGAAGTAATGAACAAACAAGGGTGACATAATTGTAACCGAAATTTATCCGGCTGCAGAGTTGTGATAGCTATGATGCACCTAGGAGAATGACTCTTGCTGTCCTCACATTAAGGCACGGCTCTTTGTTAAGCGGTGACGACCTAATCGACTCGACTTCCTCCTTCTTTCCGGCGATAATTCGGACTGATAAAACAGGCGTTTGCCTCTACAAAGTGAGAGGCAGCTCCAAGGCTACGTGCTGGCCCGAACTTTGCCAAATAATGTTGACGCATAATCGTGATAAAAGGGGGCACACATGTAGAGCCGTGACATTTGATGCGATACGGAAGACTATAGCACCCTTTGTAATATCACATACCGGGAACTGTCGCTATTGTGAGCTGTTGCCAACCTCATCCCACCGACTTCCTCTTTTCAATGCTGGCTCGAATCGATAAGACGTCTGCTTATCTGGACAAAGTGGAAGGCAAGAGGAATTTACGTGCTTTGCGCGGCCGCGTGCACACAAAGCTAAGGATTACCCTTAAATTTTTTTAGACACTGTCCACAGACTTTTGTCTATAAAGTCTAAAGACTTTCTGTAAACAAGCTCTCGAGAATAGTTTATAAGCAATAAAATTCCTATAGATAGTCTATAGACAATCTATAGATTTATGGCCATACACTTTTAGTAGACTTTTGCCTATAGACAGTCTATAGACTATGAATAGACAAAAAGGAATATCTATAGGAAGGCAACAGAGTCTATTAGAAGTCTATAGACCATTTTTGTATGGTTCAAATTTTTCCATGATGCTTAAGTAGCACGAAAAGAGATCAACATGTCTCTAAGGAGCCTGCGAGACAACCACCCAAGTCTAAATAATCACCAAGAGGCGTAAAAAGAAAGCCAATTCTTAGAACTCTGAAGTGGTAAAGAAGGCAGAGAATTCGTCTTCTTAATGTTATCAAGAATACTGCCTAGAAATAAGCGACAGCAGGAGCTTAACACTCCGAATATAGGTAGATTTGGATATCAACTGCACACTCACTCAGGATTCACTGCGTATGTCGACAATCTAGTGTCACTAGATTCCTCGGTATGTGTAAGCGATATTTCATAACAATAAAATAAACAATATTTCCATAACAGGGTCTTACAATTTTTCCATTTTCATTATTTTTCCCTGAGCAAGCTGGACATGAGTTCGACAAATGCTCAAGCACGCTACAGAAATATTGTCTCCAGTCCACGCGTACTTCTATGTTGCCACGTTCTAAGACAACCTGATATCACGCTTCAGAAAGGAAGGCGCTCTGTCTGGAATTAGAGCGTTTCCTTCCTGATTTCATTGTTTCGGCTCTATTTCACTCAGTGATTGTTTTGTTTCCATTTTTTTGTCTCCAGTGAGCAGTCTCGGTTGCCAGGGCTTCCGGGAACTTACTCCTTTTCCCTGTTATTTCCTGTCTACCCTGTACCCTGTCGTAAGCGTCATTTCCCTCCCACGCGTGTCCTCGTTTATACTGTGCGAGTATCTGAGGACTTTGACTGCCCGCCTCTTCTCATCCATTTTTCGTGTAGCCTCTCCGCAAACGACATATTTCTCTGCTTCCCAGGCTTCAAAGGACGACCAACCCATATCTCCCTGTACAGCTTCGTTTGTTGTCTGCCCATAAGCACACAGAGCCGTACCTTCAGGCTTTCTCTGGTTAATCTCCAGTTTTTATTGCAGATCTGATTTCAACTACAACAGCGCGTTCTCAAATTTCAGCCCCAGAACAAATACACCTTTCCACAGTGCTTGTATTACTTCATGTCTACTGTACCGTACCTCTTTGTGCTCCTCTTTCCTTTCGTCTTGATGTGTTCTGCCATGGATATTTAAATATTACCTTCCTTCATCAATACACACCCCGAGACAAATGCAGGTCTCTGCGCGCGGAACTTCACGTCCCTGTGTTGATAGAGTACTGTTAATGAACGGCACCAGATGGACGTCGGTCTTGGTGTGATGCGGGAAAGGAGGGGGAATAGGGGAGTGAAATTTTTGGTAAGCGTGACGCCTGTGCTGCATAGCTTTTGATGAAATTTGTATGAACAAAATGAATGATATGCAGCGGTGAAATACTCACTTACCAGTACATACTCCTCCGCAACAACCAATAGTGAATGGAAGCAGGCAACCGTACCCGCGGTACCGAATTTACGAAAAAAATTCTCTGCGATGCATATCGGACTTTGAAAAACACTGATTATATATGTATCACGTACGTACATACACAGAGGAAGAATACACGGGGTCCACAGCCTCAAGATGCGCGATGACTCAAGACATGCGATCAGATCCTTCCGACTTAACTACCGCCAACATTTGCCATAGCATTTCCTGTTTACCTCTTCCTGTCCCAATACGGCCCTTCAGGCCACTCTGAGCTGCTTTGACGCCCATCGCCCGAATTCATTTGCCTGTTTAATTTCCAGATTCCACCAGCTTCGTGTTTTTTTTTCTGCCTTTGCAATGGCTCTCGTGTTTTGCCTTTCCCTGTATTCCTTTGGTGCTGAAGCAAATGAGTTCGTCATAGCACCAGTCTTTTGTTGGGGATTATGTTACTATTTCTCTTGCTTGTTGCATGTCCGCCACTTGTATTGGTGGTCAGAAAGTTTCTGTGATTAGGCTGGTTTAACTCTGTCGTTTTGCTTACGTTGCACCAGTAGATGGTAGTAATTGTTTAAGGGCTGTCTCGACTCTATAAACAGTACTAACCCTGTTCTTACATTTTAATTTTCCTTAAGAAGCAGTGCTAGTTCAGCGCCATCTAGTTTGGCGCCACACAGGCCGAAACAATTGGCTTTGAAAGTATGCTGCGAGGTGGCGTTACTAAGTCTTCAGTAGCCACAAAGCCGTTTTTTGTTCTCCTTCAGCGCGCTTCGAAAAACCAGCTTCTGTAATTTGTGTCTATTCTCCGTTAGTATGGTAATTTGAACCACTGAAAAGAAGTAAATATTACAAAAGTGAAAATATTAACCGGAATAAGCTGGCTCTCTTACTCAAAACGAAACGAGAGCAAGACTGGGAATGAATAAAAAACATATTTTTCGCTCCTCTGCCACCTTTAAGAAAACGAGACCGCTTGGTCAAACGGAGCTTTGCCGTCGTCGTCACATTTTATATTCCGAATACCCTGTGTTTTTCACTAAAGTAGGATACAGCTTAAGAAAAAAAAAAGCAGTTGATAAGAATGCGTCACGATCCGCGGCGTCCTGTGTTACGCCGCTGGCGACAAATCAGCAGAGTAAAAAAATAATCAGCTTTTGACAACAACAACAACAACAACAACAACAACAACAACAACAACAACAACAACAACAACAACAACAACAACAACAACAACAACAACAACAACAACAACAACAACAACAACAACAACAACAACAACAACAACAACAACAACAACAACAACAACAACAACAATGACTGGGCTTCACAGCGTACTTTTGTGCTGTGCAGGAATTCGGTGTTATGATTCTGAATGTTAGCAGAGCGTCACTGCAGATTTAAGCTGTATCCGACTATAAAAGGGTAAGCCCATTCAGACACCTGCTCCTCAAATAAACTCATTTTTTGTTCACCTTATCATTTTCTTCGCTTCTCTTCTTTCACGTCACATCTGTTCATGCTACTATCTCGCTTCAATTTACTATTCCGCTGGCCTGGAATAACGTGAGCTACAAATGATGCTCCTAACGTCGAAGGACTAAAAGCAGTAGACCTCCCCCTCATACTCACACTCACACTTAGGCGGGCCTCACATTCGGACTCCAAACGACTATTCTGATCTCCCGCGTATGCCCTTCAGAATAGCTTGATAATTTACTGGAACAGCTCCGTTTCTCGATCCATTCTTCCCCTGAACGACAGCTGAAGACTGGAAGGGCCTTCCTCGAGACGTAGCTGCCGTCACCTGACCATCGACGTTCTCTAAGACCACAGCTGCTCATATTCTCAACTTGTAATTGTCGTCTATTTACACTCCCACGACTTATGCAGTAGTCGTTCCTCGTTGGAAGCACAAGAAACATACACTCGCCAAAGAAAAAAAATATTTAACACATGACGTTTCGAGACACGTACGGGTCCCTTGTTCACAATGAGGATGGGCGGAATGGACCGCTACTTATAAGCGGACTTGACTGCACAGTGAGTGGGCGTAGATATCGGGGAGATTCCCTCTCGTCCTGTTGATAGCATTCTTGGTCGTCTGTATGTAAAATGATTCGAGAAGTAATCGTGAAGATAAAGGTTTCTTCGTGTCCAAGATTGTGGCGTTCTCCCAGTCAATGGAGTGCTGCATCATTTGGGCATGCAATACAAGTGCGTTGGAGGAAGTGCGACCTTTCTTGACGTCATTCTTGTGTTCCGTTCCCTTATTTTTCTTTCAGGCGATTTTAGGCAGCTCCCTAGCTAGGGGGCTGCCTCCCTCGATCCATCGACTCTCGCCGCCCACCTCCATTCTCCAGAAGCGCCAACCCACCGAACCGCCCGTTCGCCCACCCACTTACTTTAATGGAACTTGGCATTGCCAACCGTCGTAATCATCTGTAATTTTTTTTTGGTACCCTTAAGTTACGACCCACTGTTACTGACGTATACGTAGCTCTAAAGAAATTATCTTCCAGCCATAAAATGAATGCACTATTATTTCTAGTTGATCAACACTGCAAGTAAAAAAGCACAGAAGCATTCCGCTATGCATTCCTTGGTTCCGGTGACTGTTGGCGTTCTTCATATGTTTGTCACAACAAACCACTCATTCTCCTTACCCTCGTCTTCTCATATCACTGGAAGCTCCTCAGTGTTTCCTGACACACATTGGGCACATTTAATCCTCCAATGTCCGTTTTATTTGCGCACTTATGATACGTTTTTCATTTCTTTAAACACCATGCTTCGACCGGTTGCACCATGTTCGAGTCCAGCAATCAAAGGCTCGCTATAAAAATTATCCTTAAAAATTAAATTTTACTGATAAAACAAATCTTATCTGTCCTCTTTGAAATGAACGAAAAATGTACATGGCGAAACACAGCTGCCGTTGTCCGGGAAGAAAGAAAACGTGTGTTGGGAGCCTAACAGCGCTTTCAGGACTATGCGCTACTCGAATGCTTCTTTGCTTTGCTCCTTACTCAATTCGAAGTACTCAAATGTACAAGTACAGAAAATTTTATGCCGTCGTTACGTGCTGCACGGCAGTGGGATTTTCTCCTTTGCTCGAGTAATGAGCCAAGAGCACATAACTAGAACAGAGTGCGAAGTGCAATATGCCTATCTGACACGCGACGAGAAGAGACTGACCTTACTATCAGGAGGCTAAGACGGCGGACACGAAATGAAATCAAGTAAGAAGAAAAATACCCGGAAAGAAAAACGCCTCAACGAGCAGTAAAAAGAAAGTGCGTCAGGGGGGCGGGGGGGGGTGAGGGGGGTGAGAGAGAAGGGGGGAATAGAGGTACATTCAGCAGAAGACGCCACGCAGTCCATCTATCGCACGCACCCCTCCGCGTGGTTACAGCATCAGGTTTCAAGTGTTGATACTCTCCAGCGTGCCAGCCCGCAATCAGAGCACGGAGCAGAAGCGCAGACGTCCCCTGACTCGGACGCCGCTCGCTCGCTTCTCGCTGTAAGCATTCCTCGAATACGGGGGCGCGCATCTCTTGCAGTCGAAGAGCTACCGGATACGGAACTCTCTTGCCAGAGGCCCGATTTGCTTGGGACGAAAAAGCTACCGCGGCGTGTGGTCCTAATAGTTTGGCCACGACAACAGTCAGGATGGCTCCAGGCCGGACTCGGGACCGTTAGGAGCACCGGAGGTGCGCTGTTCTAGTGAGTTTATCAAGCAGGTTTTACAGACGAAGAACCTTACGAAGCGGAGGCGCCACTCGGAAACGGACGACCGTACATGATGAAGAACAGTACCGACGCGACCTCGACCTTCAGGTCGTTCGAGGCCGTGTATCTGTTTATGGCGGTGTTGTACGCCTTGACGGCGACGAACCTGTACCTGACCCTCACTAGGGACTCGTCCTGCAGCGGCCAACGGAGCGAAACATGTGTTCCGGTGCCAGATCCTTCTCCCGCCGCTGTCCACGTGTCCGCAGGCTCCCGTGGCGATGTCGGTAGTTCCGGGCCACGAGCCAGGCGCAGCCCGACCGCGGCGGCCCAGCGGCCGACCCGAGCATCCGAGGAGCCCGTGTACGCGAGGATGTCGTCCAAGGCGGCCGCTACACCCAACGTGGAGTTCTTTCCCCGCAACGACATGAACAGTCCCGACGGCAACACCATGCTGGTCAGCTCCTACGCTAGGATACCGGTCAGTCATCCGCTCATTGTTTTATTGTTTGTATATTTGTTCTAGAAATTTAGTGCCGAGCAAGGCAGGCGGGAAGAGCAACGCAGACACACACACACACAAAAAAAAAACAACTTCGAGCAGAAATGATGACAAGTGCTTGTAATACTGACAAGCAAAATGAAAAAAAAAGCGTGGAAACATTGCAGAATTGAGAATGCCCGGATGACCTTTGCTTTAATACCGAAGCGGTCCCTGAGAGATGAATAGTAAGTGCTTAAATGCATAAGAGCAACGGAAAACGTATTCTGTCGTTTCACCTGCTATGTGCGCATAGTAAATCCGGTGTATTCCTCGCAGGCGAACACGAAGGCACACTCTGAATGGCGGTTCAGTCGTTTGCCTTATCCGACTATAGACTCAACGTTCGTCCTCTTGTGATTTGAAAAGGAACTACTCTTCGAAGTGGCTGCTTTGCCGAGCAAGTCTGGGAGCGTTTCACTTATTGTCACACATGTAATATCGGCACATGGAAGCGTATATCATTCCTGAATAGACTGCTCAACAATCATATAATGCTTAGCGAAACTGTAGCTCAGTGCTGGTCCTTTGATAATATACGTGCTCTTGGTCGGAAGGGAAGCTACACAAATTTTGAGCAGATTATGCGGACAGAAGGAAAGACCTTACATACAGAGCAAAAGCAGTTACATTAGTTGGTCAGCGAGCTGTACCCACGGTATTCTTTAGAAGAAGAAACAAAATGTTTCTTACGTGTTGGAGTCTATCGGCAGTCTACTGCTTGAACCGACGATGAGTCTTTGGTTAAACTGTGCTCTGAATGCTTTATTTTTATCGTATATTTTTTGTAGTCGTTGCAAAATTTTTGGAGACAAAAGAAAGTGCCGTCATATTTCCACAAATTCCATTCTCCGAGTGTTATTATTTTTGTCTAAAGAAAAATGTAACTGAACAAATGATGTCACTAAAACTTGAGCAATAACGCAATATTCATTGTCATTTTTTTTTACTACTGAGCAGCCTTTATGTCCCGTAGCTAGAGGTCAAAACATTAATATGACTGGAATACTGGCATGACTGGAAGACCGCTCGAATCGCCCCTGTATCTAAGAAAGGGGATCGTTTAATGCTATCAAATTACCGCCCATCCTTCCTTATTTCATCTTGCTGTAAATTAATTGAACACGTTATTGCTGGTCGCATAAATGAATTCCTAAATCGAAACTCCATTTTATCCAAATTTAAGCATGGTTTTCGTAAAGGATATCACTCGCTTGCATTGACCTTAGACAGCAATAGCCAAGTTGACCTAATATTCTTAGATTTTAGCAAGGCTTTTGACAAAGTCCCTCATGATAAATTAATTCTAAAGCTTAAATCTATTGGCCTACCTGAGATATTAGTTACCTGGATTTCAGACTATTTAACTAACCGTACGTAAGCAGTATGTCTCAATTGATGGAGAGGAATCGGACGCTCTTGCAGTAACTTCTGGAGTGCCTCAGGGGAGTGTACTTGAACCTTTATTATTTTTGCTGTATATTAATGACATCGTCGACACAACTGTTCCGGGCGTAGAGATTCGTTTGTTTGCGGATGATTGCTTGCTGTACCGAGACATTACATGTTTTAATCACCAGATTGACCTAAATACCTATCTAACTAACATCCTTGCATGTTTCCAGCAATGGGAAATGGCCTTAAACAAAGAAAAAACAAACTGCCTTCGTGTGACACGTAAACAAAATATTTTTGGCCACAGGTATCATCTTGGAAAAACACCACTACATGAAGTTTCCAGCGTTAAATACTTAGGTGTAACATTAACTAACAATCTGCCCGGGAATTCACATCTGGAAAATATCTGCTCGTCTGCATTTCGCAAACTATGTTTTTGAGAAATACACTTTCCAAAGCCGCCGTTCAGGTTAAACCGCTCGCGTATAACTCACTAATCAGGCCTAAGCACGAATATGCATGCATGGTGTGAGATCCTTATACTCATACCAATATTAAGAAACTTGAAGGAATCCAAAGAAATCCGTAAGATTTATTTATTCTAAATTTTCACCGTTTGATTCTCCGTCTGAGCTAATGAAATCAAAATGTATCCAACCTCTTGAGGCAAGGAGAAAAATATTCGACGAGAATTTCTTTCCTTGCTCATAAATAACAAATTGGCGCTTGACCATGCACCCTACTTATCATTTTTAGCTACACGCATCACACGCCACCATCATCTCGATCACTTAGTTCTTACTTTGCTAGAATTAACACTTCAAAATTTTCCTTTTTCCCACATACCATCAGCGTATGGAATTCACCGACACGATGAATGTCAGTGCATTGTCATTCTGCACGCCTTTTTTATTTTTATTTTTATTTTTATTGTTACTGGTTGCCCTTGTATCTGTAACATCTAATATGTATTTGTTCTGCTTGGATCTGTAACATGATCTGCAGTATGAAATAAATAAACTAAAAAATGAAAATATGCAAAGATAACCTTAATTGTTGTACATGTAGGTCTACTAAACAGAGGTCGCTTCCATAATCCACTGGCCGAAGTTGCAATTGATCTCGGCTAACCTAACTCACCAAACGCGTGGAGCTCGCCGCAATCCAAGAACCCAATGGACTTGGCGGTCAAACCCCTTTCCACTATCCCCTGCCCTTCTTTCTTTGTCAGCCTGCCGATAACGTCACACTTCACGCGTCACAACCGCTGCGGGATATGCGGTGAGCTTTGTTACGCAACGAGGAGGACTCATTGCCAACTCCGGCTTTGGATAATGGAAGCACTTCCTGACTGCGACATTTTATAGCTTCCCTCAAGTGTGCGATGCAAACATATGAGGTTGTTTCCATGGGTCGTATCGAACAGTAGAGACTGCCATAGAAAACGAATGGGGAACGCTTTTGACGATAGCAAAAAAAAATGAATAGAAAAAAAAACTACAGGACTGCGGTCGGATGATCTGCAGATATATTAGTTTTTATAGTGAAAGCTTTCAGTGTATGAAAAAATTGCGTTCATTAATGGTTTCCCGCTCAAAAACGCTTTTGTACAGAATTGCTAGGTATGCGTGGACTGCATGCTGAAATTGCTGAGGCGAATATCGTTCCAAGACCTCCTGAAAGCAAGAAAAAGCAATGAATAAATCGGAAGATGTTACAAACAGAACTGACGAGAAAAGTTATGAGAAAAGATATCAACGTAAACTACTGCAATAAATATAGGATATCAACGTATTAAGGAACATTTTAACATTAATTCAGCGCCGATAAAGCCGTACGAACAGCACAAAAGGAAATTAAATATGATACATCATTGACGTCTACAGAGTGAATAAAATATGAGCAGTGGGAATAGGAAGGAAGAGATCTGATAAGATGCTGAAATAATGAAATAGATGGTGCGGGTTTTACGCTGACAGGTAAGTTGTTCCAATTACAGAATATCCACCAGTCTGCTCTCCATAGCTATTGCTCACACGCTGAAGTAACAATTTACCGATAGTGCTAAAATAGGCGAGTAAACAAGAAAATTCTTCAAGGTATTTGTCCCTTTGGCAACTTTGTTAATCTCTCTTCTTTCCTGAGATGAAATTGCCCCTCTCATTGCCTGTTACGAAAATTCTCACCATATTTGCTCCTTTGGCAAATTACTTTACCTATTTTTTTTTCTTCTGAGATGGCTTTCTCTCTGTCATTGCGCGATTCAGGTGCCAGTTCTGGAAGAATTCTGCTTCACTTCAAAGGAGTACTGCGGTCCTGGCGAGCAAGGACACCCTGGGAAACCTGGTGACGTATTAAGCAGATGCGTTAAACAGCGAGAAGTAATGAAAGCGCTGTGCAAAACCTTGGTAAATATGAGATGAGGGCAAAGACATATGGTAGAACAAGGTTATCGCATTAGAAACCTGTACAAGGAGACTCGTCAGTAATAAAAAAATACGGTCGGAGAGAGAACATACTTCATGCTTATAGAATTTGAAGGGTCACAAGTACAGTACAGTACACGGAGCAGTGCGCTGGCTGTGCCAGAAAGGAAAGAAATGCCATCACATCTGCATATCAGTATCACAGCCATGTGTCGAAAAACGCCTATTTCGATATTTTTGGACTCTGTACAATATTTACAGATTAATATTATCGCATATACTCGAATCCGTGATCATTGGCACTAAGGACCTTTTGGACACATGGATCACTCGGCTCTTCATGTCTTCTATGTTTTTTGTTGCTAATATAGAAGGAAGCTAAGCCTTATGTGCGTCGGCTTTTTTGCGAACCTTGACACTGACAGCGAAATTAAGTTCCTTTTTACACAGAAAGGGCAAGGATGATGGTGCATGTTCCTCGAGAGCCAGAGGCTGCTTGTTCTGAACAGGCAGATGAGATAGTTAGCCTTTAATTACACCTGCTTAGGTGATTAAGATGTGTTGCCGGCGCTCGAGGCTTACCCGAGAAATAGAAAGAGATTTATTTTGTGGCATTCGGAATACTTGCCAACTCACCAGCTATTTCTGTCCACTAGCTGTGTCACGCCCGACCAAACAAAGGAGAAAATGCTTTAAGCAGCGGAAGTGACGGCAAAGCGGAAGCCTCATCTGCCAAGCATCAGCCTGCAAGAAATGCCTCTGATCTGGCAGTTGCTGCTATAGGCTGGCTGATATATGCTTTTGTGAACCGACAAAGAACAGGTGCAATAACATCAGCAGTATTGAGTGATCGTGGCAGTGGGTGCCCGTCACATGACTTCGTGCATCTCGCTGATGCTGACGGTGCGCTCTCTCAAGTGCAGGCATTCCGGGCTATCCCGGGGAGAAAGGTGACATGGGGCTGAGGGGACTGCCGGGATTGCCAGGAATCCCTGGACCCGTCGGGCCCGTCGGGCCTCCGGGACTGAAAGGAGACAAAGGTGAGTTTGCTCAGCAGAACAGTAACGTGTGTAGGAGAATGAGCCACTGACACTCCTCCGAGCACATTGGTCGTCAAGCACTGAAACGTCACCCAGCACGCTGGTCGTGAGGCACTGACTTTTCATCCAGAAGATTGGTTATGAACTTATGATGTAGTGACGCCTCTCCAAGCACACTGGCCATGAGAAACTGAAGCCACATCCGGAACATAGGTCGGTTATTGTTCTGTTGTTCACGTCGCATATATTTTTTTTTATTACCTAGGATGCTTCTGACGGTTGAGCACGAGGCTTGCGTGAATCGCGGCGCGAGTTGTTTGCTATCTACAAGACGCTGACACTGTGACTGACATGGGAAGGACCACCTTTATTGCGTTGTGCTTCCTTTTATACACCGTGGGTCTGATCAACGACCACAGAGTAACTCGCGTAACCCGCTACATATCGATACAGTGACGCCGCGGTTAATAGAATTTTACGGTGACACTTGCCAGTCACCTGGGATTTCACGACATATACTCGCGGACAACTTTTTATGGCAATGCAGCAGAGGCTAGGCAAGGGAGAGATGGAGATGGTCCTTTGTGTCTGTGCCATGCGGAGTGGTCCCCTCATCACTATGTGACCCTGCGCCCTCTCTCCAAATTACTCCCTTCTCCCCTCCGAGCCCCTATAGCCCGCCTCCTCTTCTTTCCTGCCTAGCCTCTGCTACATTGCAACCGTGACGTCATCAAAACCGGTCGACGGCATTGGCTGGGGGGCCTCTTTTGAGCGGCATTCGCCGCTGCCTTCTTGACTTGTCTCCGACTATAGGTTTGATGATGCGGGCCGGAGCAAATAAAGAGAAGTTCGAGAACGTGATAGCTAAGCGCTCTCCCGTTGCCGGGCGGTTTTTAACGCAACGACACAAGGCTTCTGCTCTGCACAAAATCCAGCGTCGTCGGCGTCGACAGCGTTATGATAGAAAAATACCCGAAGAACGAACCTGGTGGAGTCACCTAGATCGCGTCACCTTGTGGCGTCCTCACAACCTGCCCACCCGACTGTTAGCAAATTGATCATTGCGGTAGGTGGCAGTTAAATTAGTGATTAGTAGATTGCTGTGTCGCACAAACCCCATCGGAGGCAGCACCTGCTATCTCAGGGCAGTAGTGCATCACTTAACCGCTGTACCATTGCGCCAGGAGTGGTATGAGCACTCCCAGGGACATATGAATGTAAAGTCTAGAATGACTAATTCCGCATATATAGGCATTTAACCATTAACGCTATCACATCGTATTGTTAAGGCGAGCTGTCCCCTCCGACTTTTACTTCGCAAGGCCACTTCAGTCAGGGATGTGCAAAAGCGTGGCTTTTTGAGCTTGTTGGTGCATGATCAAGTAAGAGACTATAGCGCAGAGTAGACAGAGTAGACGTGTTGTTCGTTTCTTCTGTGTCCTGTCTACTCTGCGCTATAGTCTCTTGCTTGAGGGATGTGCAGTTACAACGACCTATATCCATGGCGAACGTTTCACTGCTAAGAAAGCATTTTGTCTTTACTGTTGCTTGAGCAGATCTTGCTGGTTTTCGGAAGTCTACGATATAAACGTTCTGGACTCGCGAACTTACGCACTAGGAGCTGAGGATCGTGAGTGAGCTTCCCTAGTACTCATCGCATCGATTTCTGAGGCAGGTGGCATTATCTTGCATTACCTTCGGTCGACTCAACGTGCCTGATCATGGGCCAGCAAGTGACTGGACTAGAAAGTAAGGCGCACTTGAGTGCTTGATGACTGATGTGATCAAAGAACTTTTTCTGCACGCAGCACCCACCAGAAAGACCGAAAGATTAGAGGACAGAAAATTCTGACTACAGATATGCCACGGCGGCCGAGCGTGTGGGTTCTAGAAACTTTAATATCGAGTGATGACCTAGAAAGAAGGAAGGGGTGCCTATGAACTGCACTATGCCTAACTGTAGCCGATACTCTGCACTACCATCCTATCACCGTACTATACTCTATCACTATGTCCAATGCACCTTGTCACAAATTGTCGCGACTCAAGTGAAAGCTATGAGACGTACTCAAGCGTTCGCAATGAGCACTTGAGTTGTTACGATTGTACTCTTTCTTCTCCTTTATAAGCTTTCCATTTCATAAGCATTTATAGAGCCGAAGCAATATAAGTATCTCATAAGAATCCCGTTTATTGTTTTTTGTGCCTAACGATGCTCTACCTCAAGGGAGGCGCGTCGCACAGAAATACAGTGCATTAGAAATATCAGCAGCGCGCTCTTGTGATTGTGAGGCAAATCATAAAGCCAGCCAACAAGATGAAGTGCGCGTGATGCTACGTTATGTCACGCAACCACAAGAGACCGAGTACGTTCGTTTCAACGGTGAACCGTGGGGAATCTATAGAATAATAGAAAACGAAAAGTCTGGCAACTACCGCTCTTTTGTCTTTGGAAAGTGCACGGATATTGCAAAGTTCAGCCCCCAGTTATGCGAACTGAATGCCTGTTTTCTTGCATTCGCATTGCTGTTACGTTGCGTGCATGCAACTGTTTATACACATCACCCGTGCGCTCCTGATTTATTCCCCTTGACAACAAGACAAAGCACTTCAGTGTTAAACTTCCAAATGAGCATTCTGCCGTGAGCTGTGATACCGAACAGGGACAAAGCATGATGCGTTCCGAACGAATCGCACCCATGACTCGTTACAAAACGGCCTTTTTAATTTTTGTATTTCTTAAAAAAATAATCTGCAGACTTTATTGGAAAACGCCTGCCGAAATTGTGTGCCCGTCATGTAAAACAACACCCTAATGGGGTATTTGAGGTATTGAAAATAAATAAATAAATAAATAAATAAATTTTCTTCGTGCGCGTTCACCATAGCCTTCGCGTAAACAGTGTTTCTGTTGTGAGAAGTTTTCGTAAGAAACACAAGAGCCACAACTCGCAAGTCGAAGGTAGCGTCTGGCCTTGCAGTAGTGGCGCCGATCCGTTCGCCCTCTACAGAGCTTATCGTCAGCAGGGCTAAGTCCCACTCAATGGCGTCATTTCCGGTTACTCTCCCAGTATTGGTTGTTTACTTGGGCGAAGTTTGTTATTTACTGAAGCTTTTCAGGGGATTTCCCCGCCTGGTTATTACCCCCACTCTCACTGCCAAGAGTAATATCTGGAGTGAACTTCCGTCGAGAGTATAAAGCAACTAAAGGAAATGATGCATCTCGAGGCAGCCAGCAGGAGACGATGATAAAAAATAAAGCTGTGAGCCAAAAAAAAAAAACGGCCCACCAGCCCACACCGGGCACTTCCATAAGGCGCACGTGCTGAGTATTGTGTATGTGCGTTCACCGCGCAGCATCAAGTGCCTTTCCGTGTTTCGGCCCGCGGTCCGAGCAGCGTCGGATCGTTGGTGCACTACAGGCAGCCACGCTGGCCGAATGGGAACGACCTTATCGGCCGCTTGAATGGCCTTCGATGCACAACGCGGTCTCGGCGGCGTCCAGTTTCCATTCTACGCCGACGGCCTCGATGTGCTCTACGTGACGCGACGCTCTCCTGTTTCATGGCGGCCCATTTAAAGGAAGGGGGGGGGGGGGGGTTGATGCGGGCAGACCACGCACGCCAGGCAGCGTTGGCATGCGGTGGAAGCCACCGGTGTCCGTCCGCAGGGAACGATCCCCGCTGACGAGCCAGTTTCGCCCGCGTGTACCGTATTTGCAACATTCTGGTGGGATCCCTTCGAGAATGCGGGTTCATTAGCGCATGCCAGGTCCAACAGGCGGCGCGATCATTATTTTGTGTGAATTAAGTTCTATGGTTCCGGCACCCGACAGTGCTCCGAACTAAAGTACCCCGAAAAGCCGAAAGATGTCGGCCTGCAGCGTTATTTATATTTTTTTCTTCCTGAAAGCATTATTTGAATCCGGATGCACGGAAGTTTCTGTATGCGGCATCCAGCGATGTTGACGGCGCTTACCTGGGGTACCAGTTAAAGCCACAGACTCAGAACTAACAAACTTCTGCAAAGTTCTCTGATGAATGCTCCAAAAAGAGTGCACAGCGGTCATTTTCGCAAACAGTCTAGTCCGTATTGCGAATTTGTCATTCCCTTCGTACGCTACTACACAAGGAACAAAAGACGCGCAGACGTCGCCACACGCCATGCTCATAATTGCGATAACCCACGACTTCGCCCCCCGAGTCGATATTGAAGAAGATGCTTTAGCGTCACGGCGGCGGTGATGTGAGAATCGTGGTATGGATTTCTCTGTGTACCGCGGCCCGCATGTGCTGCTGCTCCCGGGGCCTCTCCCCCCTCGAAGCTGAATTCCTCCCGAAATCACATTTCGGGCTCGCCGTACCCGCAGGACACTGGGGGTTCTGATGCCGGCCGCGGCTATCGCAACGAACGAGACCAGAATGATTGTTTTCCGTTCCGATGGATCTCGGGGCCCCCAACTTCTTTTTTTTTTGAAATACGCCAGCGTAATGGCAAGAAGGCGAACAAGAAAGAAGAAAAGAATGAGACAAAAAACAACAACAAAACTATGAGCTGGCAAGTAGCGAAGATTTTGGCCATAAGGTGGGTCCGGGAGCCCGTCACCCCAACAAGAGATAAAATCTTGTCTTCTGTAAGAGTATTAGGATGCCATCGGCAATAGAATAGAAGAACGCAGACATTTTTGGGAGGGGAACTTGAAGAGATGAAAGCGATAAGGTAACTCCTAGGGAGCATATGGGAAAAGAAAGTTGAAGAACTTGGAGCGCCTCGGGAGGTTTCATATCGGCGCAAACACGGGTTTTTAGACCTGACCTGCTTTGGTTTGAGTTCTTCGTCGGAGCACCCTCGCAGAGCATAACCATACAGCGGTACCTCTAAGAAGCAGAAAAAAAAAATCAAGTGAGCAGCCCGTTTTCTCATGTGGTGCAGCACGGCGAGTCGTCTGAAAGGACGAGTTGGTTTGTCCATACGGACGTTACCTCTCGTGGTTGGGTGATATCTCGGTTGCATGCCAGAATGACTGCCATTTCAAGCGTGCTTTTGGGGTCCCCCATCTGTGCACGGGTGCATCGAGGAAGCATTCTTTCAGTAGTTTAGCCATACGGCTGCACGACGCAGGTGACCAGAATAGCGATAACCTTCGAAAGTTGTCCGCGGCCAACCTCGTCGGGAAAAGAGTCACAAGTGGAGCAGACGATCACACTCTACCGCAGCGGACAACTTTGATGGAGAGCGATACGTGAGCGAAGAGCTTCAAATCAGGGATGCGAACACGTCGATGACCGTGATGCGATTGTTACTCGAAAAGAGTGACACTGCTCCCACTGTAGGACTGCAGAGGAAAGAGATATGGCTTGGAATTTGTTTCATTCCAGTTTTAAAGGAGAGTGCATTAAACGATGATGAAAAGAACTGCTTGTTAAACGATGCACGTCGATGCGCGTTCTGCGTACGCTGTTCACCCTGTGCTTGCGATAATAGTTAATGGATTTATGAATGTAACCCATCATCACACAATGGAGCTGAGGTACGGGATTGTTAAGGTCTGCAGATTGATTCCAAGGTGGTGGGTTCGACTCCCACTGCAGCCGGTTACCCACCGCTCATGCTGTAATGGATACAAGCCGTTCCCCGGCCTGGTGATCGGATTTTTAGGGTGCATGGCGTGGGAAAGGAGCTCGCGTCTTCAAATCCCAACACTGTGTGAGCCTTGAAAGTGCCGCACGAGGCGGATTTAGGGTTGCTGGACGGCGGAACTTATCTCTGATCCGTGAAAGCAACGGTTTGGTCCAAGACGCCTTTCCCAAGCATCTCATTCTAGAAGAGCCGAGCACCAGGCCAGGGGAAATCTTGTACCCTTTAAAAACCGACGATATATGAGACATACTGCGCAATTTCCTTTCCACAAAAACCAATTATTATTATTATCATTTTTTAAAAAACCGGTGGGCACCCGGTGGCACTGGGGATCGAACCCAGCACCTCCCGAATGCGAGACGGATGCTTGAGCATTATTTCATGAAGACGACGATGCGCAATGCACTGCGCGCGAGAATGTGTATATTAGTCCGGTAGCAGCATTACTTGAAGAAGACGACGATGTGCAATGCAAAGGGCGAGAGTGTGCTGCAGTTTAACGCGAGGCAAACAACAACACGAGGCGTGGGCGGTTGCGGCGATAGAAAGACGAAGACGCCGTTCCTTTTGGTAGCGTTCCTCGATGTTAACTTTCCTGTATCCAGCAATTAACCGCCTGTGTCTTGGCCACTCCCCCGTAGTGGGTATGTGCCAGCAACGTCTGAGGCCTTCCTTCCTTCCTTTCTTCTGCTGCAACAGAAGTTCGATCGGCCTCTGGCCGAGGTTCTGCTTAGGTTATCGCCGACAGAAATGAAATGATTATCGTATTGTGCTCCCCCATCATCCAACTGTTAAGCTCGTCGTTGACTCCGTTTCCCTGCATGCCGACATCGCCGGACACCCGTACCATGCTCAAGACTTCAGGGATGCCTTGCAGGTGTGGCTCTAAAAGAGATTAATCCCACCGGACAATTCCAGATGTCTCATGTCTGGATGATGTCCTGCAAATTGACAGTCTAAAGAAAAGCTCATCTTATATGGTGACTTGTTGGTCAAGAGCTGCCGCTGCGTTGTCGTATAGACCTGGAACCAAAGAAGGTTAAGATTAAACTCCCGTGACTTCCTGAACGCTTGGAAGATGCCTTTATAGGCGAAGTACTTTAGGTGTGCGGGAAAGTGAAGACGATTTCCGGAGAAAACTGGAAAGTTGCAGACATGGAGCAAATGAGGACACTCAGCCGCGATATTACTTTGTCTCTTGCGAAGGGATCAGCGTTGCTAATGTTCCACATCTGCTGACTGCGTGTGGCGTGCAGAGCCTTGTACTTATCTCTGAACGCCCACCCCTCTGTATCCCCTGCAATTGCGTTGGGCACGTTCGTCGAACGCCACGCCGTGAGGATTACCGGCGCTTCGGCCACAGCCGAGGGCTGTGTGGTGGCATTTGTGCACAAGCTGCGGCATCGCGTCCGGCCATCTGATGACCCCTTGCAAGAACGCAGCATGGACGCCACGGAAGTACTCGACGCGACCGGAGATCTTCCTGCCACCATCGTGGCCGAGTCGTCCAGTGTCATTCCGCCGGCTGTTGACAAACGACAGGCTCCTATCGCGTCCGAGGGAAAGGTGGAAGATGATGCAGCGCAATCACTGGATGAAAGGCCGTGTCAAGCTGCCATTTAGGAACAAGTCCCCGTTCCTGAAGACCATGCTTGTGCCGCTGCGGGCATTTCAACTCCTGTGGCCATTCCTGAGCAGCAGCTTCCGGAAAAGGCCCCTGCTCCGGTGGCTGATGAAGTGGTTTCTGCCGACGAGCCTCTCCAGAAGCGCCGGGCGTCGTGAACCTCTGAATCGAGTGAGGAGGATGACCAAACAGGCAGCCGCACCGCCGTTGCCGTCGAGCGTCGAAGCACAAAGGGAAGTGCCGGCGTTCGCTATCCAGAAGGCCTAGCGGTGGTTCAGATGCGGCTTCGCCATCTACTGACATGCGGATGGAACTGACAGAATTATGTCCAGTCATCATGGTGGGCTCTGAAGAGTTAGTATTCGCAACACTTGGTATACTTAGCTCTGTATTCATGACACTTAGTATGTGCAACACTTAAAATTAGTATTCGAACGGGAGCTTAAAAGCTGCGCTCTAAAACTCACTACACGAGCGTTTTTTTTGTTAGTCTTCGACTGCATCAGAATGCAAAATTCTGCAGCCCCAGCCGGAAATCGGACCCGCGACTTAGTCCTTACCAACCGAAAGTCATTAACGCTGAGTAACGCAAGAGCAGGAATACGCAAGTGATTCTTAAACGGCGCAGGCTCAATGGGTGAGACCGGAGCTGCAGGCCTGGACGGACGGGACGGTCTTCCAGGACAGCCCGGCCTGGACGGCATTCCGGGACCTCAAGGGCCAGACGGGCGGCCCGGTACTGACGGCAAGGACGGCAAAGACGGCATTCCGGGCCGGAACGGCACCGATGGAGTTAACGGTCAGAGAGGCTTCCTGCACTGGTGTTTTCTGGCACCATCAGTTTTAAGTTAATCGTTTGATTGTGGCGCAACGCACCAGCGTTGTCAAAACTGCTGTTATTCAGGATCTGGATGTCATGTGGCGTGGCTGTGTGGACCCGTTTCTTTTACTTAAGCCCGAATTATTTCGGAGGGAACCTTGAAAACACGTCATTAGGTGGCGGAAGGTGTTCGGGGTTAGGAGATTTAAATAGTTGCATGCAGATATTTCCCATTAGTGTACGTTTATTCGAATTTTTCCCGTAGTCAAACAGTCTAAGCGTATACTAGGTCTCAGTCATGCAAACATTTCCGTCGAGCATGGCTACAAGGTAAACTGGACAGGTAACTTGGATGGACGACAGCTTAACATGACACGAGAAGGCAAATACCATGACCATCGCCGCGTTAGTTGCATTCCGGCGAGAGGCTACACTAGCGTTGGTTACTCGAGTACACAATAACAAAATTGCTTCGGAATGTTTACATTAATACAGAGAATACGAAGGCTCTTTGGGCAGAAAGGCAGACGACAAAATAGAAAAAATTCATACAAATAGAAAGAGGTAGCTTATCGTGCTTTTTCTGCTGTTTAAAAGGAAAGGATGGCATCCCGGGACCCCAGGGACCTCCAGGAACAAAAGGAGCAGGAGGTGAGCGATGAAGGAGCATCTCTGAAATACCATCGGGGGCAAACGAACCCCCCCCCCCTCCCCTCCAAGTTCTGGCCCGTGCCATATTGTGTTGGGGCGCCACCTGACAAAACACTTCCGTTGTCGAGACTGTGCTTTGTCAAGTGGCGCCTGTATGCAAATTGGCACGGTTCGGAACTTGAAGGGGTGGGGGTCTGTTACTTTTGCCCCCAGTGGTACGTATACCCCATCGTACTAATTCTGGTTCCTCATGCACGAGCCTATTTGGCTTCGCCCTTAGCGTCAGTATTGAGGCAGTTGAAAGAAGGCAGACGAAAGGAGTAATGAAGCAGATGCATTGCAGGACTGTCTTCTCAGAAGCACATTCCCTTGTTTGCTTGAAGTATGCACTTCTCCGCTTTTTATGCCCTGTACACCACTTACGATACGAATTTTCGAAATGCGAAAAGTTGTTTCTGCTCGCAGAACAGAATTAGATTGCCAGATTCTCACGCAAACCGGATTTCCTACCATATTTCTCAAAAAGCCAAGTACAGAAGTTCCGAGGTGCACCTCTGTCAAAGATGCACAGGACCTGTTATAAGATCGCTCACAGCAAGAACGACGCAACCTAGAATTTCAACGGGCGTAGTGATACGTCACAGTTGATGGAATGATTTTCGATTTGGGTGTTCATTTATTGTTTGAGCATGAGTACGGGTGGGCAGTTTTATCTCTTTTTTTTTGGACAAAAAGAAATTAGTCCAATTTAGTTATGTTCATTTACGGTGGGAATATGTTTCGAAAGAAACCTGCCAGATTCTTTCACCTCTGAAATTTAGGGGCCAGGAATGATTAAGTGCTGGAACTTCATAACTTTTGCCTTGAATTTTACCGGACCGCACATGAGGGAGTTAAAAAAGGAATGATATGCTTGGAGGTCTACCGAACGTTGTTCTCACGTTTCGTGCCACCTGCATAGCCAAATACATTAGCAGCGTGCACAGAAACACCAAGAAGACAATGAAAGATGACACATATTGCTTTCTCCTGTAGCTATTGTGCAGTTTTGTCTTTCTTTGTGCGCGGGCGCTTTGTGTGCCTCCGATCGTACCAAATAGCCTAAAGAAATGGCTTAGCTAGATAGGCTTTTGTGCTTTGCCAACTAAAATTTCAAAGATTTTTGGAAGTTTTTATTACTCGTATAAAAAAATAGCGCCACGTTCTTGGTGGATTGCTGGATAATAAGGCTGGATTATCCACCTACTTTATAACGAGCTAATCCGTAACTTCTATTTAGAAACGAACACTAGAACGCAAGAGGAGACGAAATAAGATAATAAGAATGAGATGAAACTGGTCACTGTTATAGATCCTACTTTCCTAACCACTCAATTCCTTAGAAGTCCTTAGAAGAAAGTTTCGTACTGAGCATATTCATTGCTTCATTGATTGCCAGAGCAACTGACAATTTATTGATTAATCTATTCGTTTTTCCCCGTATTTCATGCATTTCTTGTGTCAGTCTGATTACGACTTGAGTAATTAATGCACAACCGTGCCTGCTGTAAAATCAGGATGTCTACTAAGGTTGCATTAGTTGAGTTGCTTTAATTTTATAAAAAAGTAGACACTTCTCAAGTGTAGGCAGTAGTTTTTTCAAGTCTTTTGCTAGCTTGCTTGCTTGCAGAGAGAATCGCAGTCACCTTCACTTCATTTCATGAATATCGCAGGCGTTCCAGGGCCTCGAGGAAAGAGAGGGCTGCCAGGCCAGCCGGGAACACCGGGTGCGTATGCCTTTTTTGTTTGTGTTTGTTTTAAGAACTGCATGTGTATATAGGTAGAGTGATTTCATGCTCCTTCAATAAGTGGTGAAGAGTAAGAGAAAAAATGTCAGTGTATATAGTATCGCATGTGCTTAGTGACTCATTCTAAAGGGCTGAGAAAGGACAGAAATTGATCAATTTTTACAGGCATTCCTGGCATCAGCGCATGGGCGGTGAACGTCACACCCCCGTTCAAGACGGAAGAGTTGCTCAGTAAGTCCCCAGCAGCCCTGTGCCGGCGCATTTATTCCAATCTGCCCCAAGCACTGCTGCGTTTGTGTACCGTGGTATAGCAAGATGCGGCACCCAGCTGCTGTGTTACCAGGTGGGACCTATGGATTTGATTTCAATAGGAAAGAAGTCACTGGGCTTAGGTTTCGTGTCCTCCAAGCAACCTCAAAAGACAAAGTACATGTCTCGTTATTGCTATGTTGCTCTACGATCATCCGCATTGAAAGCCGAGATGCGTGGGAGCTTTGCACATTGAAGTGGCGGATGACGGATAGTGGACCGTAAAAAGGCAGGTGAGCAATATTTTAAAGGAGTATAGACGCCTAATTTTGGCGGCATGTTTTCTTCTCTACAATGATGCGGGAGACACTGATACGCATGAATCACAAGGTAATATTCGCCGACAAAAGCTAAATGATTTATAATCGAGTTTTTTCTGTCATCCTGTTTCGGTTTCGGTGCCAACATCCGAATGATGGCTGTGACGTCAGAGTGCTTTTTTTTTCACGTGAGGCATGGAAAATCGTCCATATAATCGCTGCTTCATCGTTTTAATTTACTGCAGTGCTGAAGCCAAATTTCCTCAAGAGCCGGAATGGCAACGAATGTGTAAGCAGCGATCATATGGCAGTTTTTGCATATCTCACGTGACCTGTAAGCACACGTTGACGTCACAGTTCTCATTCGGCTTTTAAAACCGAAACCGAAAGAGCACGAGAAAGAAATGCGATTATAAATTATTTAGCAGTCCTAGGAGAATACCAGGTGGTAATCCATCTATGATAATGTCTTACGGATCATTACAAACAAGAAAACACTCACCCAAAAGTATGGTGTCTATACTCTTTTAACGCTGCGGGTTTAGGATAGGATCAAACAACAGCAAAAACAACAACAACAACAAAAAAACAGACCGTTTCCTTTTATAGTCTCTACGCGTCAACTTGCGCCTAAATCCGTTACAAGCGAAATAACTTCTTGCGAGCGTACGGTGTTTTCTCTCATCTGCGTCTGTCTTGAGGAATGAATTTAAAGAGAATGAGAGAGCGAACAAAAATAAAGAGAGAATTACAGATATTCCAGCAGCGTAAGGTGCAACAGTGGGTGTTGCGCGTTTAAATCGTTAGGCCTTCGCGACGCAGCAAAATATTCCTGGGAGACGCTCGCAGAAGAAACAAACAAAAAAAACCGGAGAAAGCGAAACTTTGGCGCCGTAGCCTGAAGTTCTATTGTCGCGTGCGCCTGCGATCAGGCGAAACGGATCCGCGAAAGCGCTCGCGGGTGCGTTTTGAGTTTCACTCTCCAGAGAGTCGTTGTGGATTCCGAAAACTCGCTGAGGAGTCTGTGAGTGGCGCAGGCGGTGAGTTGTTTTACGGCTTCGCGTGAACGACCACTCGGCTGAGTTGCAAATCGAATGCACCGCCCGTTTGACTGCTATGCCGCTTCCGCTCCCTTTTCTTCCGCCTCCAGGGGTTCCGAACACACAGTTGGAGCCTCCGTATTGGCTGAAGGGCATCATGCGGCGTTTTGGCTACGCTCGCACGCGTTCATGGTCTAAAGAACCCGTTGTGTATGCGTGGTTCGGTTGCCTTGGCCCCGACCATGGCATGCCGAAACATCGGCAGATGAAAATTCTAAGCGGGAATTCCTTTTCCCTTCCTCTTGTTACCTGAACGTCGAGCAGGCAGGCGCCTTTACGCAGCGAAATGCGTTGCGCTCCATAAAACTGCGCTAAGGCAGCGTGTGCTGGCGTAAAGTGCGCTTCGACTTCCGAGTACCGCTCGCTCGTCGGAACGGCGGCGTCGAGCGTAAAGTCACACTGCCTGCCTTTTACAGCTCGCGATTAAGCTGTAGCTTGTTTTCACTCTATATATGCAGCCAGCAGCGGCGAGCCAGAGACTTATCGTCCATGGCCTTGGCACAGATCCATTGTCAAAATCGCAATTCACTTGAAGCCTTATGGCTTCCCGTAATTCTTGGTCACAAAATCTGAAAGAGAGATAGTCGTTCATATATGTAACTGCAAACTTAGTGCTAAGAAAAAAATATCTCATAGTCGCCTCGTAAGTAACGATTATATTGAAAAAACAGTTATCTGATACAGCGCAGGGTCAATAAACATACCTCTTTGCATTGTTTTCCTTTTTCTTAAAATAGGTTAGTGGTATAAGGCTGTACTAAAGTTGCACCATGCAGGTATGTCTTACAGGACTTACAGTTGAGGAGTCGTCATTCCAACGTGTTTCTTAGTGCAGCAGAATATCTATTTTCGGCCGTGACAGTTCTTTACTACCGTCGTAATCGCGGCTTGTGGGACGAGAAACCGTGCGTTGAAAGCTTCCACTTTTCGGTAGCTCTTACATTTTAAGTACCTTCATGCTGGACACGTTCAAGTCCCTTGCTTCTCCTCAGAAGAACGAAAAACGGGGACTGTGTATGGGCTACATTGCCTTAGCTTTGACCTAAGCATTAACAGCTTGTCGCCGTAAAAACGATAAATTCGCAGTTACTGTGTGTCTCCTCCGTTCACAGCCCGTCAATTCCCCCCCCCCCCCCCCCCCCCCCCCCCCGTTTTTTCCTCCATCTGCCTTCCTGAACTTTCGAGCTCAGTAGCTTTTCTCTCTGAGGCTCTTTTCGATTTCTTCTAATCGCAGCTCGTTATCGCCCTGTGTGAATGTCACCTCGCAGTTCCGCCGGCCATCGTGGACGCACACACAGTGCAGACTGTGACCATCCGTGAGGGGGAGAACGTACGGCTCCACTGTGCGGCCACGGGTCAGCCGGAACCCATCATCACCTGGAGGAGGGAGAACGGCAGGCCCATCTACGGGGAACGTTTCCACGGTCAGTTGGCACCTGGCGGATGTCGGAGATGCTTGAAACGACGGCAGTCAGAGTGCTCCTTAGGACAGACTGCGCCTAATCTGATGTAATCTAACCTAACCAATCGACAGGACCAAGCCTAAATGGGGAGCAGTGTATGAAACTGACCGCAACAGTGTACTTAGTCGTTCGAGCATCCGACTCATATACGGGAGGCGCAGTGTTCGATCCCCAGTGCTGATGGGTACACAGCGGTTTTCCACAGGATCATGTCTTGCTGCCTGGTCTCTTTCAGAGTCTCTTGTCAAGGATGGCCTGCTGAACCTGACGCATGTGACAAGGGAAGAAATGGGGCGCTACTTCTGCACAGCCTCCAACGGCGTGCCAGTGGAAGCTACCAAGGAGGTCCTCCTGGAGGTCACCTGTAGGTATACATACTTATCACGATTACCTGCCGTGCAGTTGGCATTCTTTGGCCATACTTGACACTCCTGCTTTAAATGTCCTTCATTCATCACCATATTCTCTACATAGCGATTCATTTCAAATGCTGTAGATGGGAGTCTGGCTTTTACAGCGACAGATGTTAAAAGACCGTTCCTGGTTTCGCGTCGTCGTCGTCGTAGTAGTAATCCGCAGTCGTCGGCGTAACCGGTGGCTGCGTTGCCATGGGAACCATTCGGAGGGGGTTTACGATGGAAGGAGGAGGGTATGACTTGAATGGAGGGGTGTGCAACCGGTGGCTCATTACCGAAGGAACACGAGGGTATTGCTAGAGTGGGGGAATTCCCAACAGATGGATGATTAGCATTAGGGTCGATTCACGTAGTTAGGCGTTAGGCCAAATGCGAATTAGGTACGCTAGCACTGTCACATTGGTTTGCATTGTTTATCGAGGTTATGCTTTGTTAAGCATGACATTGACATGTGATTAAAGTGGCTGTCACGAAAACCAGCCGGAGGGCTGCTGCTCGGGAAGGAGGAGAAGGGTTATCTCAAAAGAAGGATGGTATGGCGTGAGCGTAGGAATGTGTAATCGGAGGGTGTTTGCCACGGGAACCGTCCGGAAGGTGGCTACCGGGTAAGGAGGAGGGTGTGGCGAGAGCGGAGGTGTTCCCAACATGAGGATGGTCATTGTGGCAGGAACAAGACATAGCGTGATGCATGCGGAGGATGGTCGCCGCGGGAACCGCCCGGACAATAGATAGCATGGAACGATGAGAAGGACGGCTACCGTGGAAGGAAAAAGGTATGGTGAGACCGTTGAAATGCGCAACCGGCGGTGGTTACCATGGGAACCGTCCGAAGAATGATTACCATCGAAGGAGGAGGGAGGGTGTATGGCGTAAGGAGAGGAATGGTGCACAGTCCATCTGCGGCAGCCACTGCGAAACGCGCCATCCAAGGAGAGGGTCATTGGTGGTACCGTGCTTCTAGAGCGGCGGACTGGATAGGAAAGCTAGTCGAAAAGCGAGTATGTGAGGAAAACTAAAATGAGGGTTCTGAAGGTATGCGGATATGAGGTCGCCTTTATATTCTCTCGGGTAAGATGAACCACGCACGAAAGAAAATAGCTAACTAGAGAAAACCGGGAGACGAGTGCAGAAAGGAAGCTTGTCCCTTCTCTTATAAAAATGTCCTAATGATTTTGTATAGAATTTTTTGACTATATTGCTTTTTTATAGGAATTTCCTTTTGACTATTCACAGTCGATAGACTGCCAGCAGAAAAAATGCACTAAACGTGTACGGCCACAAATCTGAAGATTGCCTGTAGACTGTCCATAAAATTTGTATTGTCTACAAACTAGTCTATAGTATTTGTCTATAGAAAGTCTATAAAATTTATTGAGAAAACTTTATGAAAAGTATATAGACTGTCTAAAAAATTTTTCGTAAGAGTAGTGCGACTTTCGTCTTGTCTTATGTTGTTCTTGCGGTTCGCCCTTAAAGGGGTACTACTAAGTTACCAGCCGCAGCGGTGACTCAGTGATTATGGCGCTCAGCTGCTGACCTGAAATACACGCGTTCGACCCCAGCTGCGGCGGTCGAATTTCGAAGGAGGCGATATTCTAGAGGCCCATGTACTGTGCAATGTCAGTGCACGTTAAAGAACCCCAGGTGGTCGAAATTTACGGAGCCCTCCACTACGGCGTCCCTCATAGCCCGAGTCGCTTTGGGACGTTAAAGCCCAATAAACCATAAACTTAGTTACTAAGTAAAGTTGTTGGTCCTGCTTGAGTTGCTTATCTTCTTCGCACCAGGGGTGCCCCGTCAGAGACGGTCTTGCGACGAATTAAGGTGCAGGTATTAAGGGAGTACGACTTAAAGGTTTATATACAGAAATTTACATTACATACAAGTTGATGAACAAGAGACAATTTAAACGGCCAACGGAACTGGCTAACACTAGGGGAGACCCCTACTCGGCATAGCCGAATATGCATTACATCTGACCGTAGCCCAGAACAATTTTCCAGGCTCCGGGGCCCGTTCTTAATGATCTCGGAGCTAGCCCACATTTTTCACAACCCAATCAAAACATACTAACACATGGTTGGTTTACAAACTGCATGGCACGCCTTCCAGTTCTGCAAGTTCAAAGCCCTATCCCTAAAATACACTACACGAAAAGAACATCAAAATTGCTTTAAGAAAATGGCATTCCGGGAATGATTCCGGGAATGGGCCCTCAAAATGATTGGCCCACTAGGTTTACGTACCACGCCCCACACTTACACAGTATAACTTAAACTCTGCCCCTTACCATGTAAAAAGAGAAACACATGAAAATGCATCAAAACCACTTTCACGTGTCGCCGGCTTCCTGAAAATTTGTGACCCTGGCGTTTCCCAGCGTTAGGGAAATTATCGATCTCACCCGAGCCGCCACTACCGCGGGTAACAAACTACTGGTCTTCGTGACGACTGTTGACAGGCGTCCCTCAAAATCTGGAAAGTGGCGCTAATCATGTCGTTGCTGCCTTGTAACGTGCGGCGGCATCCGTTTTGTGCGGCTACGTTTCGTTAAGCCGCCCCGTTCTCGCAGAGCATACAACGTCCTTGCGCGTCGGAGTCGCCGTGGCGCCTGCTACTCGCGTACGCGCCTGACCATGCGCTACGCTTAATTGCTCCCGCTCAAGGGCGAGCGTCCGGACCCGTCTCGCCTGGCGGTGATGACCCTTAAAACCTAGATAGTCTTTGTTAGCCATAAACTACTAAGTGACCTTCCAGTGCACCGTACTCACCTTTCAAGCCCCAACTCAAGAAAAAATAGAGATGTGGTGGTGACCCTCGGTTAATTGCTTTTGTACTGTCCCACCTACGTAGAAGGATTTTATCCCGTTCAATATCGAAATCCTTGATGGTCGCTTTCATGCTAGCGATGCCTTACAGTTTCTGGTAGTTCATTACTACTGTAGTTCGCCTAAGCCCTCATATTTAGGAGCCTGTTACTTCCTCGTAATAACTTTGTTTGTCCCTTATCGCCAATACCGACTTGCGCAGCTGCAGATGTATGCACTTTTCACGTATGTTGTGGCGAATTGCTAAGGTTGTCTCTATTTTCATCCGAATTTCGTCACCTAACTTTGCCCCGATCATATTCTCTTCGCAGAGGCATATGAGTCGAACGCTACGTAATTCACTCGATATGGTTTACCTGGATTTGTTGTTGCATCGGCCTATGAATATATATTCACTTGGGGAAAGAAATCCTATTGCTGTGCCTTTATCTAGGGCTCTCTTTCTGTACCACAATTTTTTTAAGCATCAGCTTTTCAGGGACAGTTAAACCACGCCAAGATCTCAGTGTCATCATCCGCCCCAAGTTACCTGATCACACATCAGGGTTACCTGGCCTGCTGGCTGTTGTCCATTAGAACGACGCAACATGACAGGAATCCCTTCAAGGGGTTTGTCTTCAACATACCCCTCCAACTTGCAGCTGACGCTTTTGTTCGCGTAACATTACGTGGCGTTGCCTCAAATTTTTTCTTTATAACGTACACTGACGTGCCATTCAGTGAACTAAATCTAAAAAAAACAATTCCGTTTCACTCTGCGTGCATCACCAGTCCCGCCCTTCGTGCGCATCAAGCAGTGGTCGGTGGCGACAAAAGTGGGCGGCTGGGCGCTGCTCGAGTGCATCATCGAATCCTTCCCGGCGGCCGTGAACACGTGGACACTGCGCTCGGGTCGCTTCCTCGAGGACGGCCCCAAGTACCGGGTGCGAGAGGTGGACCGCGGTTACACAACCCTCATGACGCTCAACGTGACCGACGTGGAGACGCAGGACCTCGGCCTCTACCACTGCGTTAGCAAGAACGCCTTAGGACAAGCCATCGGATCGCTCACCGTCTACAGTGCGTATGAGCCACCATTCCCTATTTGTTGCCTCATTAGCACTGAAATATTAGCACCCAATCTGGTCTAATCCCATTTCTTTGTTCAGTGGGGTTACCTCACTTGCACCGGGTATGTGATTTGACAAAAAAAACCTTTTTTTCTCCAGCATGCACATATTTTCTCTAGCGCCTCGCTTCTTTTCTATTCCCAAGGCGTGCAACAGCCTCGCAGAAGAACTCACTAGGGTGCATGGAAGAGAAATTTAATCGGACTTGAGCGATGATAAATCTCGATAATGATAAGTCTCCATAATTCTAACCTAATTCGATAGGATTATGTATACAGTTGTTTCCCGAGAGTGAAGTACAAATGCGGGAAGCTACGCTGAACTATTTAGAGTACTGCAACCAAATAATGTGGAGAAATACAAGCAAGAAACAGCAACATAAGCACACGTCACAAAGCCTGAAGAACTTGCACAACTAAAGATGCATGTGCTGGTAATTAACGACTGCTTGACAACACGTAAGGTTCTTTTAGGCTGCACGTAGCATACGGTAGTTACAGAATGATTTTGGTTTCTGCCTCGATAGAGCTTCCCCTGTCTTATAAGTTCTTATTGTACTTATATCTCACTGCAAAGCAGGGATATTTCTGCCTTCTTGAAGCTTCGTGGTTCCCGAGCGCAAAACGCGCATAATTGACTGACTCACAGACATGTATCCACGCAGGCAGAGCGAGAGAGAGAATCATGTGTGGCAAGAGTTGCTCAGTTTTATTCTTTTCACTTTGGACTTAGTGTGGGCAAATAGTGTGGCATTCACTCACTGGCATCCAGGTTTGGGCGACTTGACAGAACGTACATATGAGCGAACAAACTGGGAAAAAAGAACCAGACAATGCAGCTGTCAATGAAGAAGATAATGTAACAATAATACAGCATTACAGCTTTGGTGAAGAGGAGTCATCAGCTTTGAGGCGTTCAGAGTTTCCAGAAATTGATAATACTCGAAAGGAAGACATAAACGGCGGGCGAGAGTATTAAGATCTATTGTGACTTCGCTATTTGTTATTGCCTTCAATGCGGCATTTGGAAGGTATTTAATGTGTTAAACAAGAGGCGTATCAGAGGAGAATTGAGTATTTTGTCTTAGAATTAGTTTATTCATGCTTGACGGCTGCGGGCTCTTTGTTGCTTTGTTGCTGGATCGTTTTAAAGGAAACGAGTCGGAGCTCGGGTGATGGGCTACAGTTCGAAATAGAGGGCAGGCTTGGCGCCCAATTGATAACTCCGTGAGACCAGTTGAGCACATTGCAACAAAATAAGTAAACGTAGAAATCAAAGGCGCCGTATGCGGGCATTAAAGATGACCGGAGACGTTAGTCTGACCGCATATTAACCGATACTCGACCTGAAAAGGAAGAGAGGGAATAACACGAAGGAAAAGACAGAAAAGCTGACCGGAAGATGTCCACTTACTTGGGACTTTCACTGTCATCCTGCCCTCCACAGGTATCATCAAAAGAAGGATCCTAAAAACAGGCACATTCCGTTCTCAAAAACGTCGCTTGCAATGAACACCGAAACGTATTTTGTCCGTCATCTATAATATAAGTACAGGTTCCTCTAACACTGCGGGAAACAAAGTCTAAACATTAAATTATTGATCACTCCGTAATTGCCTGTGACAAGCCTACATCCTATTTTTTCATAAACTGGTGTTCCTTTTGGCATATAATGTCCAAAAGTTATGCCGAAGTTTACTCGAGAAAGAACTAAAGTATTCGTGTTTTTGTGCCAAATACAGTTGCTCGCTTTCATGAGACCTGTACATACCCGCTGCGGTGGCAAAGCGGCTGTGGTACTTGGTGAGTCCAAGTTTGCGGGATCTCTACTGGCCAGCTGGCCGCTTTGAAAGCATGGTGAAGTTGGGAAATGCCTGTGCACTATGACTCGGTGCTCATGAAGGAGCTGAGGTGGTTGCAGTTATACCGGAGTCCATAAATACGGTGTGCCTCATAGTCCACACTGCCACTTTGGCACGAAAATAGCTATTCCATTAAATCAAATCAAATCAGGTCAGATGAGATGAAAGTTTATTGTCCAAAAACTGCATGGTTACCTCGCCTTAGAAGCTGAACAGATTTCTTGAAGAAGGTTCAGAAAACTCACTGCCTTTCGTGTGTCTTACAGGTGAGGATGAAAGGACCGAGGAATTCGACGATTCGGAGAGGACTGCTGGGCACGGTAAGTACGCCGGTCCGGCGTTCGCGTGTACGGGCAGCTGACGCTGACGACTTCAGCTGCCCGGAGGCTGCCAATGAATCTTTGCGTTTTGCAGCGCCACCGACCAAGCAGACCTTGGGCGACTGCAGGCGGTGTCCGGAATGCACCAGCGCTCGGCTGAAGACTTGCGGACCAGGCGAGTGCTCCACTGCTCTGTGCATTCTTTTCAGGATTTGTAACTTCCCTCCCAGTGAGAATAAGATAGACTGGAATGCAAGAACTCAAATAACTAGTAGCCTTAACGGGAAGAAACTCGTGAAAAACAACCAATGCAGGATCACGATAATAAAAATTCTAGCATTTATATTGCAGAACAGACAACACATTATTAATTATTTCACTCTTTGATATCTTACAGGGACGCTGACTGACATCATCAACGTTCAGAACGTCGACAGCACCGTTAACAGGACTAACTGGCTGGCCAGGAGACCTCGGAATCAGGGTAAGAGTTCTAAAAGAAAAAGAAAACAGAGTTTAAGGATGAAATCGGCGAGAGTTTCTGAAGAAAGGGAATGCGCGCCAACTTACTTTCCTTTTTTTTTGGTGGACCCCTGAACCTCGCCGTCAGAAAACAGTAGAAGCCGAAGCCTTTCCCTTAAAATCGTTTCCAAGTGCCCTCGCAGATATTAGCGATGATGGAAAACCTTACAGAGTAAGATGAAAAATGAGTGAACCATTCAAAGGGAACCTGCATCAATCTTCAAAACTTAATCAGGTAGATGCAATGTGAGCACACCTCAGGAAAGGTGTCAAGTTACTTGCGTATAGACCCTTTCCAACCGTCTCGTCCCAGAGTGCCTGGTGACGCGTCGAGTGATCGAGCGCATCGGCAAGCCCGTCCTGAACCGAAAGCCCGGCGGCGCGTTCAGCAACTGGATGCGCGAGAGCACACCATACGACCCCAACACCTTCTACGTAGCCAACGAGCTGGACAGCACCTCGCTGCTCGAGTTCCCCTCCAAGGCGGCTTTCCAGAGTGGCACGGGCTACCGCACGCTGCGCCTCCCTGCGCCCTTCCACGGCAACGGTCAGATACTGTACAATGGGTCGCTTTACTACCACCAGAACGACACCAACTATGTGGTCCGGGTGCCGCTGGCGGCACGAGGCAGCGGGGACCCGCTCAAGTGAGTACCTTAATAGTGCCGATCTATGAGCGAGGGAAGACTGTTCATTTGAGATCACCAGTATCGTCACCACACCTAAGTCCTCTACAGGACGAAAGCCTCTCACATTGAGCTCAAAATGGTCGTCTCCTGCACCAGATGCGGCCACCGTATCCTCGCACATATCATAATGGAATGCGCCCATCTAACTCTCTACCGCCCCCTGCTAGATTTACCTTCTTTTGGAATTGTCCGTCGTTACTCCAAGGGATCATCGCTTACCTTCCCTCTGCGTTGCAAGTCCTGCCCGTGCCCATTTTTTATTCTCGATTTAAGTTAGAATATCACTAATCCATGTTTGTTGCCCGATTCACTCTTCGTGTATCTTAAAGTTAGCTGCGTCCGCTCCCTTTTCATAGCTTGCTGCGTCGTCCTCAACTTAATTTCAAGCCTTTTCGTTAACCAACCTCCAAGTTTATGTCCTATAGGCATATGTGAGTACTCGAAAGATGCCTAGTATTTAATAGTTTACTCTTTACAGATTTTGCCGAGCTACTGTTTATGACCTGAGAGCATCTGCCCTGTGTACTACATATCTTTAGTATTCTAACTCTTTAGGATACTTGGTGTATTACCCTCTTGAATTCAGCTCGGCAACAAGGCTAGGGCACACAAGGCTAGGACAAAGGTGCGAGGTTCGATCCCTAGCGCTGCCGGGTATCCACCGGTGATACAATGGGTACAAGCTTCCCCTGGCCTGGTGCTGGGCTTATACAGGTTGAAATGTTTGGGAAATGGGTCTTGGACCCCACCTTGAGCAAACGAAAATACCTTGTGCCATGGCGCTCTTTGGCTGCAGAAGCCCTTGCGCCATAAAAATTCTCGATCATCATCATCAAGGCTAGGACAAGGGTAAGGAACTGAGGGGCTCTTTATGGCACACATATTAAGGAACCCAACAACCACCGAACCTAAGAAAGAATAGGGGATGTTTTTGTTTTTATGTTTGGTGTTGATCAATGGAAATTAAAGTGTAAGCAGTCTCTAGTAGCAGTGGCTTATTAAAAGGATAATAAACAGGAAGGATAAGATTTCTGCTAGCTCCGGCATCTGCCATCGATACTGAAGCACTTGAACTGGGGCAGCGGAAATAAAGGATAGCAGGCAGAATGGAGAAAGGAAATGAGGTTTAGGTTCATGGGGGCTTAACGTCCCAAAGCGACTCAGGTTATGAGAGACGCCGTAGTGAAGGGCTTCGGAAATTTCGACCACCTGGGGTTCTTTAACGTGCACTGACATCACACAGTACACGGGCCTCTAGAATTTCGGAGAAAGGAAATGAAAGAGGTGAGAGGACAGGAAGAGAGGATATTGGGAGAGGTAATATACACAAACTATTTACAAAGGATGGCTGGTTAGGAAGGAAAACAACCGCATGGCTCCGCCCACGACCTCCGCATTTCGGCATTTCACGCACGGTGCTCGACCATCTCAGCAACGGCGATGCCTGTCTAATATACTTTCGAGTGTACCTGAGCTGCGTGTAGCCTAATCTTGAGAGTGTTCCCCAGCGCTGGCGCAGCTTCCGCCCACACAGTTCGATCACGTTCCACATGGCACTTGTGATATGACAGGGCATTCGACATCCGCCGCTATGGTTGGGTGGGGCGCTAGTGAACACTCTTAAGGTCAGGCTGCCCGCAACTCAAATACACTGGAAAGCAGAAGATTGAACTCCGACCGCCGTTGCTCAGTTGGTAGCGCACCGTGCGCGAAGTGCAGAGGTCGTGGGTTCGGACCTCTCCGGCGTCATGTACTAAGCTATTATCTTCCAGGTATAAGAATGATTACGCTGTAACTTTCCACTGATCAACACCACAAATAAAAATAAAAACATTCCTTTATTCTTTCCTCGGTTCAATGGCTGTTTAATTCCTTCATATGCAAGGCGAAGACAAAGGAAGAGGAGTGCTCTCAAGTCTACTCCTAGTTTGCCGTTGTCACTGCTATGTCGGAAGTGTGGTTGAGCTCCGTGTTTTTAGTTAGTTTCAGGCTGTTTCGCCATCGAGACCAAACCGCATTCGAGATAGCAAAGTCTTCATGTCACCAGAAAAGGCAGAGCAATGAATAATTTACTCTTCGCTTAATTTTCATGGTCGTGAAATCGCATTGCTTTACCGAGGGTAATAATATCGCCTGAGGTAAATAAGAACTGGACGATTGGACAAGAATGAATAACAAGAGGCAGGCAGTATTCTGACTCACACGCGCTCAGCGTGGGCTTTGGTGTGTAAGCATTGTCATCCCGAATGATAAGTACATCCTCAGTCCACGCTTGTTTGTACCCACATTCTTCGTCTCTGTCTAGCTTTGCCCAAACCTTATCAATGCCTGTTACCTGCTTACTGATTTGCTCTTTTGCTTTGCTCACTTTACATTAGAAAGCAAGCTTTGCGTTTATCTCGGAGGAATGTTCGCGATGGGAGTTAACGATACTTTCTTGAACTGCGAACACAACGCGCATTCCTAAGGTGTGCTCAAAATTCTCAGGGTGGCAGCGCGGTTGAAGCTGGACGACGCCGTGTACCGCAACGGCAGCTACCTCTACGAGGCGCAGAGGAACTACGTCAACATCTTGGCCGACGAGAACGGTCTGTGGCTCAGTTACTCGAGCCGCAGGTCCAACAACACCATGATACTGAAGGTAAGGTTTTTCTCTCACACCCCGCTGCTGCCTTCCCTTGACTACGACCTGCAGGTGTCATACTACAGTGCACGTACCTCACTGCGTGTCGCTCTCAGAGAACTCTGTTAGCACGAGTAGGAGATAGGTGACGAAATGAGCGCTACCGTCGAATATTCCAGTCGAGTGTGAATGGACGCATATAAAGCGTTCGGGCTTAAGAAGGGCGTGCAAGGGCAGGAGAAACAACAATCAAAACTTCCAGGCACCTCGCTTCTCCGACATAATTGGGTGATGAAGCGGCAGTGATAGAGGGCGCTAGAGTTAGAAGGCGCCACAGATAGCTACTATCAGCATGGAGGCAGCAACCAGGTGCTATACATCACGGGCGGCGCATACCTCCTAGCTTCTGCAAACCAATTACGATTGCGCACGTATCAATCAATCAATTAATCAATCAATCAATCAATCAATCAATCAATCAATCAATCAATCAATCAATCAATCAATCAATCAATCAATCAATCAATCAATCAATCAATCAATCAATCAATCAATTAAGCAAGCAAGCAACCGATCAATAAGCATGTGGCATGGACGTCTCTTGCCTTCCTCCACAGGTCCACGAGGAGAGCCTCCGACCGGAGTACATCTGGAACCTGACAATTGACCACCGGCAGGTGGCGCACCTGTTTGTGGTGTGCGGTGTGCTGTACGCGGTGAACAGCCTGAGCGAGCACAGCACCGAGGTGGGGCTCGCCTACGACCTGTACGCCGGCGCTCTGCTCACGGACGCGCCGAGGCTCAACTTCAGCAACCCGTTCGGCAACACCACCTTCCTGGCGTACAACCCGGGCGACGCGTCCCTCTACACCACCGACAGCGGCAACCAGCTCCTCTACCCGCTGCTCTTCAACGCCACCGAGGCGGCTCAGTCGAAGACCTGAACCTCTCGCTGCCTGGCGACGGTTCCCTGATCGGGGCCGTGCCCTTGTATTGTAGGCGGCTTCATCGGTCGTTCAAGAGAAGCAGAGGAAGGAATCCATGATTAAAGAGATCTGCCAAATCGAGAACAAACATGAATAAGATTTATTCCACTGAAATCTGCTCTTCCGTTCAATATTGAATCCGAATAGCAAAATTGTCCGCTTTTCCCCGTCCCTTTTTTTTACATTACTCAGAGAACGCGAATGAATACACCTCGATCAACTCAGCTTGGCACGGAGAATGGTGAAAAAGGCTAGGGGACAAAAAGGGAAAACTTTTTCCTTTCAGAAACTGCAGTGGTCATGTGGCCACTATCAACTGCGAGAAGGGAAAGAGAAATGTTACCGATAGCAGTTGTGTTCATCAGTGACTTTATTTTCTTCGCGATCATGCTACATTAGTCAGGCACTGTAACTTCACCCTTCGAACGACGATCGATGCTGTCGAATGATGCGTGCGCATGTAGAAATAACTAGCCCCTGTCTCAGCGAGGCCACCGCTTTTAATGCCATTGTCTTATATCACTTATGTCATCAAGGAACTCGCTTAGGAACGAAAATATCATCCGTCAATAAAATTGGTTTTCAGGAAAAGAAAAATTCAGTAGCTTTCTCGCTTCTCGGTGGAAACCTGAACAGCGCCGTGAGAAGAAGGGAAATAAGGAAGAGTGGAATGGTGGAGGAGGCGCCGTAGTGGAGGGCTCCGGGCAAATTTCAACCACCTGGTATTCTTTAACGTGCACTGATGACGCGCGTCACAGGGACGCCTTTTGCGTTTCACCTGCATGAAAGTGCTGCCGCCGCGGTTCGGGATTGCACTGAGCCTGAAATCTTTCCCAAAGAGGTGGCGTCTGAAAGGCGTTCGCCCAATTCTTGCGGAAGGGCGCTAGCTGAGGAGAAAACTGTGTGCTCTTATTTTTTTTTTTGGTTGCGCAAATGCGCCCTTCGGCATAACACAGTCAAAAGTACCGTCTTTGCCGAAACTAACCGAGCAGCCGCGCCGGCGGCCGGAACTGGCTTGCAGCCGAGAGACGGCTGCGCCGCCGGCCGCTGTTCCCCGGCTGCGAGTGTAAACTGGCTGACGTAAGCCTGCGCCCTCGCTCAGTACGACAGTACCCCAAAGGCGCGAAACTGCTCGCCCGCTTACTTCTTATCATCCAAAGGAGGAGGGCGACAGCGCGGGCTTGCGTCATCCTGTTTGCACTCGCAGTCGGGGAGCAGCGGGCAGCGCCGCCGCCCGGCTGAGAGCTCTCTTTCGCTGCGTCGCAGCTGCTTAGTTGTTTTTGGCAAAGACGGTACATATACAGACCTGTGTCGGCTAGAAATGCCGAGAAAGTCCGGCCTTGGGGCCCATGCGTCCACATTCTTGTGCCTGATACTTTCTGCTAGGAGCTAACCCTAGCTGCCGAGGTGCAGCTTGCGTGCCGCCCGAAGTCCGGGGCAGTTACCGAAAAGTGATTTAGCGTTGCCCCTGTAGCGGGAGCGCAGCGGAAGGGGCAGGCCGGAAGAGAAGACTACGATGTCCAGGAGGCCCTGACCGCTGGCATCAGTGTAGCTCCCACCCGGATTCTTCGAAACGCTGCCTCCTCACGGTGAGTGAAAGCGCCTGGAAGGTTTGATCTACGCAGTGGAATGAAAGCACGCGTGGAGCGCCGGAGAAAGTACTGTTCAGGCAGTACGGCGTCTCCTGCGGATAGCTTCAGTGTAGGCAGCGGGTACGTCACCCGCAGTGGATGGGACGCATTGCTAACTTGCCTAAGGTGGTGCACAGGGCGTCGAGCCCACACAGCTCAGATGGAGCATGGAAAATGTTGCACACATCGCCAACGATGTCCAAGGGACTGGCTGCGCGCCGTAGAGCCCGAACTACCTGTGTGGAATCTGTATATTGTAGAATACGGGTCGGTGGTGGAATGCAGGCGGTCTTTTCAAGCCGACAAACAATCACGAATGGCTACGAGCTCTGCTAATGCAGAGGACAGCCGCGCATCTGTGATATAGGAGCAAGCCTGGCCTACGTCAAGGAGAGCTGCACAAATGAGTCTGGTGTGCAAAATGTGGTCTTTCGTGCTTGCGTCCACGTAAGCTTGAAGTGAACTTATGAAGTCTGTTAGGAGAGGGGACTCTTCTGTCATTGAGCGGTGAACGTTGCGTTCGTATACTTGCTCAACGCGTTTCTTTAGGAGGCGGGAGATACAAAGAGCATTCAGAATTAGCCCGACGGATAGAAAGGACGCAGGTAGGAGCAGGCAGTATAGAAATGTGTACGGAACATAGCAATAGTCAGGCAAGCTTTAGGCCGTGAAAAGGCAACAGACGTTTTTTTAAAGGGTGTTCGCCTTGTTTTGTAAGTTCACCACAGGTAGGTACAAGGGCTGCGAAGAATATTGCATGCCGTTTGAGAGAAATTGACTCAGACATCGAACCGGCCGACCCAGAAGGTGGCTTATGTTTCAAGACTAAAGTCTTGTTCTTTCGTGACGCCTCCGATGTGGTGCGTTGTCCTTTCAGCGGCAGAGAAACTTGTCGGGCCTAAAAGTGAAAAGTAAAGCATAACTGGTGTGCAATAGTGCATATTTCGATAAAGTGTGCCTCTGTTTGGAAGAACCCCCGACGAATTATCTCTTGTCATATATTTTCATAATATCTCACAAAGCAGGGATGTGTACTATACAATTCTTTCCTTCGTCTGTGCCGAGCATGTATCAGATATCCTGTCGAGATGTTCTAAGACAGAAAGTTGACCTAGCTCCTAGTGACTGGAAGGAGCAGATACAAAAAAAAACTGGATGGGAGACTTAAGCTTCCACTTGCGAGTATGACGCGATAGAGCTAATGGGTTAATGCCCATATATGTGCAGAACTGACGTTTATCTATTGAACATTCTTATACAAATCCTTATACAAATCCTTGCGCAGCGCTTAAGCGATGCACCATTGCCCTGCGATGGCAGGTGTTGCTACTTGTGCGACCCAGGTTGCTCTCCCCGAGCAACCTCTCGCGACTAATCATTAACTTAACTCGGTGGGCAGGTTTTGATGACGCCACTGGGTGACGTGACCTAGGTGGCGCACCTGCCCCCCAGGTTGCTTCTCTGCTTATCTTTCGTGCATTGTTTGCCCATGGTCAATGACGCCGACACCGGTTTTTATGCGACACGAGCTCTTAAACGCGATCGTGTTAATACTGGAAGATATCTGTGACAGCTGTGCAGCCAGGGGTAGGAAACTTCCATAGACCCCATTGTTCAGCTGATCTAGACGTCAGCGCCATTTCTTCCCCACAGCGGCTGGAAGAAGGCGAAAACGGAGCAACTTCGTCTTCCGGTGCCTCAGACAATTCGGCCACCTCTACTTTTTTCCCCAGAATGGCATTTATTAGAATGATGCGATGCATTACGCACAAACATTATGAAAACTAGCAAATCAGCACACCTAAGCAAGCAAATTCGGCCACCTGTGGCTTTGCTATAGCATGCACAGCAATTATTCATTTTTAGCCACCGGTTCTTCATTCACCAGGGTGTGGTGAAGTATTTCAAACCGAAACTAGTTGGAGTTTTCTACCCCTGGCACAGCCACGATAATAATCATCAGCAGCCTGACTACCCACGCTGCAGGGGAAAGGCCTCTCCCACGTCTCTGCCATGTCTCTCCCGGGGCCCATGTGAGCGATTCTTACATCACGTGTACCAGGCGCTGGTGGTCGGTCTTCTCAGATACAGTGCACCCGTTCTCTCGGGGGTCAGACTATCAGCCCTCCGTACGACTGAAAGCACACAGGCACGTGCTCTGAGAGTAGGCTTGGGTTTGCTATGCAAAACTTCTACATGGAGCACATTTTACGCTGCCCGCGCCTGCTCAGCGGTAATTTTATTTCCAACAGGAACCGCTTCGTGTGCATTTGCGACATCTAATCAGACATCGTCATCTGTCCCTGACCAATATTAGTAGTGTGCATCCAGATTCGGCCTTTTTGCAAAGCCCCCTGGATGCAGTGCAATGTGGTGCCTACGAACTACATGCCACACCAGATTGCGGAGGCGCCACTTTGGGCAGTACCCAAACCGTACATACGTACAACCATTCCACGGATAACGAAGACGCACATCCCAACAGTCGGTCTGAAACAGCTGGCGCTGTCATACATTGCATCTTTGTACGGTGATTCCCAGTATGATTTTGTGGACGGATCCGTGACGACCACCTCTTCAGCTGCAGCGGTGACAGTGCCAGCCTTATGTCACCGTTTCAGGCTAATGCTTGAAACGTCATTTACGGCAACCGAATTGGCAGCCATACGAGAATCCGCCCTTTATATTGGTCACCAGACCGCGCACAAATGGACTATATTCTGCGACTCGAGGTCTGCATTACAGGTCATACAAACTTACGTTAAACCAAGGACATGCGAGCAGCTAGTTCAACAGAATGTGCATTTTTTAGCTGAGGCTTTTCACCGCGACCATATCATAAAGCTTCAGTGGATACCGAACCCGGCATTGCGGTAAAGGAGCATGCTCGAGGCTCGGCTAGCTCATGCTAATGGCGCTTTCACTTAAATAGCTTTTTCCAGATTTGACATTGGAGTCTTGCTGGCGCATTTAATGCAAACCGCAACCATCAACAGGACCGCATCTCTAAGCTTGACGCCGACTCACGATTTCGTCTGCCATCTAGGGTAATGCGACGTCAAGGGACTTCATTTCACCGGTCACGGCTTGGCGTTGGCTACACCAAACACTATCGTCACAAGATCGGTATAGAAACTAATCCAAATTGCATGCAGTGCCACGCTCCAGAGACTATTGGACACCTTCTTTGAGAGTGCCCGAACTACACTGATGAGAGGAGAACATTGGAAGCGACCGTGAGACAACTGGACTCTCGCCCTCTCTCTGAAGAAAATCTTTTACGCGCGAGGGCAAAACGCGCTGAGGGGTGGTGTGCAACGAAGGCCGTGCTCAAGTTTTTATGTGAAACAGGCCTGGGTACCCGTCTGCGACCACTTGCGCACTGCCTACACGGTTTAAACAGCGTACCGCGTTAGTGCATACACAGTGACAGCTCTGACATGATGCGCGAGTGTGCAGATTTGTGTTAATGACATGCGTCGGTGTGGGTTTGAGACATAATGGTCGCGTGCGTCTAATCACCGCGATGCGAGTGCCAGGCAGTGTGTGTGTGGACATCACCCCATGAAACTCATTGTATTGTGCCATCAACCTTCTTTCGCTCTTTCCCTTTCCTCCCCTTCCCCTTTCCCCAGTGTGGAGTAGCAGGCCAGGTTCACGCTACCACCGGCCGACCTCTCCTCCTTTCCTCTCATTAAAATCCCCCCCCCCCCTCTCTCTCCAGTCAATCCTGTCCTTTGCCACCTGCGCCCACCCTATGCCTGCGAACTTCTGAGTCTCATCCGCCCACCTAACTTTCTGCCGCCCCCTGCTACGCTTGCCTTCTCTTGGAATCCACTGCGTTACACTCAATGACAAGCGGTTATCTTGCCTTCGCGTTACATGCCCTGCCCGAACCCATTTCTTCCTCTTGATTTGGACTAGGATGTCATTAACACGCGTTTGTTCCCTCACCCACTCGGCCCGCTTCCGCTCTCTTAACGTTACACCTATCATTTTTCTTTCCGTAGCTGGCTGCGCTGTCCTGAACTTAAGCTGAACCATTTTCGTTAGCCTCCACGTTTCTGCCCTCTAGGTGAGTACCGGTGGTGACAGCCACGACAGTCCTACATAAAGAGAGCAATAAAATTTCAATAAGGAAGGTTGTCAGGCAGCGAATCTCGGTGGCTGCAATGCCATTCACCGCCTATTTACAATAGGTATTTGAGACCTGAATTGTTAACCGCTAGGGATAACGGATAATAGTGAATAGCTTAATAATCAGTGATTCGCTGATGGCATTGTCTTCCTAGGTCACTCGTGGGATGAATGGCGAAGCATGATCATTGACTTAGGCAAAGCAGTATGGTGTGTCTACAAATTAATGTGCAGAAAACTAAAGTAATGTTCAACAGTCTTGTAAGGGAACAGCAGTTTACTATTGGTAGCGAGGCGCTGGAAGTGGTAAGGGAAAGCATCTACATAAGGCAGTTGGTGAGCACATATCCTGATCACGAGAGCGAAATAACTAAAATAATAAGAATGGATAAAGCGCATTTGGCAGGTACTCTCAGATCTTGAATGGCAGTTTACCAGTATCCCTGGAGAGAAAAGTACATAACGGCTGTATCTTACCGGTACTCACCTTTGGGGCAGAAGCGTGGAGGCTAACGAAAAGAGTTCAACTTAAATTGAGGACGCGCAGCTCGTGGAGGACAATTTTTATTAATGAACACTATGTGGCACAGTGAGTTAAGAGATCAATGATCAAGTATGTCTGAAGAGAAAACGTAGAGCCTAGCTCACTGTTTATGAGCGGACGAGTGAAGATGGCCCAGAAGCGAAAGTACCATATTGACGACATCTATATATAGCAAGAACTACTGAAGCTAAGCATAAACTTAAAACGGTTATTGGTGACGGCATTGTAGGCAAATGCGGCAAATAACCCTAATCGCAAGTTGCTTTCGTTCCACATACATCCCCGGAGCTGCTTGGTGGCCGAATTACACGGGCCATAAATGCAGCAGGAACTGTTCACGGCGGTGGACGAACTGCAACGACAACACGAGGCGCGAATGACGCGGAGGAATTCTACCTTGTGCCACCAGGCCAGGAGAAAGCTTGCAGCTATTAAGAAGCCGATGGGCACCCGGTGGTACGGGGCACCAGAGGTGGGCAAACTGCCTCGTTTTGCTCTTCCCTATACGTCACTTTTGAATCCTTGCTCCTGCCTCACCCTCATTTTTTCCCTAGCCCTCACTCTCACATTGAACAGTTTTAACACTCGAGTTATTTTTCCTCATTGCTGAAATGTGCCGATCTTACTGAGTCGCACTAGGCGCAAGCTATTCTTCACTCCACACGCTTTCAGCTGCGTCGAGCCGCATGAATATTTTAAGCCTAACACTCAGAAGCTATCACCAGCCAAGGATGGCCGCGAGAAATAGCAGAGGGACTACACTCGTGCTGTAGCCGATAACTAGCAAGATCCGGGTCAGTCTAGTACTTCTCCTGACAGAACCTAAAATGTACTGTGCCGAGGCCGTGAAAAGCGCAGAAAAATACTCATGACACCCTAAGTAGCCAATCATGAGCTAGTGCCGACGACTTTTATCCAGAAAACTTTCCTTGCTGCTGGTAGTATACACAGGGCCGTAATTGATCGGGCGAACGTGCCCACCGCTGCACACTGCTTAAGGACAAACGCAAAAGGACACTCGAATTAGAAAGGCAAGAAAAGCGACGACTGAGGTGGGAAAAGACGAACTAGTCAAGACGGGAACGTGTGAAAGCGAAACCTGTGTTTACGGGTGTCTGAATGTAGCTTTTCGAAACCGAATCGAACAGTGTCGTTAAAAATAGAGCCGAATGCGAATCGGAAATTATGATTTTTCGCTGCATGCTGCGTTGGCGACTCCTGGTTTTCATGAACTTGAGGTCTCGCAGCGGAAGTCATACCGATGGCGTCCGCGCATACTTCCGCGATTTGCCAAAGGTAGCCGCGGTGCAGGTCTGTGTAGGAACGACTGGCATGCGGGATAGGGCCATGTTGATAAGACAGACTGAAGACTGTAGGCCAGGATTCTGCAGTAGTCGCGCGCAAGTCAGCACGCTTGCATCTTCTCGCCAAGGTAACAGCAGTAGGAGGTGACTGGTCATCTGGAGTGGCTGACTGGTCTCGCCACAGCTGCCTCGAATGGATGCGCCGAACAGGATACAGGCGGCACCGAGACGTTGTGCACAGGACATAAGCCCGGCTGACTCCACTGGATCTGCGTGATTGCCGAAACGTTCTCCGCATACCTTTAACGTAGGGGCAGCGGTGTCCGCATGGGCCTCGTGGCGCAATACTAACTCACTAGCGGAACGCTTCGCGCGGCTGTGCATATGAAAAGTTCGAGCGAGAAAGGCTGGTCAGTTCGGGCGAGGCTATAAAAACGTGTGCGCACAAAATAGGGCCCCTCCCGACACCACGGCCAGATGGTAGTGTCTGTTCTGACGTGATGCTGGCAGCTCCGAAGATTATAGCCTGACTGCCACCCCGAAAGCGACTGGAAGCCAGAACAAAGACCTGAAAAGGGTTACGTGCGCGCAGCAGCGAGGAGACGTTAGTTCTGTGAAGTGGTCGTACCCCGCTCACTGCAGAAAACAGCTTCTGAGCGGCCAGCACCCACCGTATCGGAGTGTGTTGGAGAGCCCGGTGCCGAGTTGCAATACCACCAAGCTTGTACGGCTCCCGTGGCCCCAGGCCACTCGATTCCCGGGGACGCAACTCTCAGAGTCGAAACAGAGACAACAGAGAAACTATGTACAGGAAAACTGGGACCACCCACGCGGCTTCCATAATCACTCGCTTCGGGCTTGGCAACTTCGCGAGCATAAGGCCTCGTGGTCCATCGATGCAGAGAACGTGGTTCTCGTGCTGAAGAAACTCCAGGAAAATACTTGGAAATCCAATTCAAAATGCGCTAGGCATGTCGAAGAGTTCAAACATGCTGCAGCGGAATCTGTCTCGTACTCAGCAGAGCATGCCACAGGTTCTAGCGATCAGAATTCACGTCAGGCCTAGAGCACTTGCCAAGTCCGGACAAAGAGCGCTCTTTGAAATGAAGAGACAGTCATCCAGTGTTCCAAGAGCCGACTCTACTTTGAACTGCCAGGTGCGGGGTTTGAAACGGTGGGAGAAATACATTTCGCCCGCTCACTCGCGGCTGGCAGTTCAAACAACGGACCCATTCCGGTATCGCGCGCGCTGCCTAGCGCACGCAGACCACGGCGGGCCGCACTCTGGGGGAACACAGGAACGACACGACGCTGGCTGACACAAAATGTCATTTATTGGTGCAGAAACAATAACGCCGACTAGCGACCAAATATCCTAAGGAATCGAGGTCATCTGATTCATTAGCAAGGCTATGGCCGAATGTTCGCCTACTATCGGGTAGGATAGGAACTCCGAGGGACGAACTCGCGGCAAATGTTCCCACGAAGCTTCGCCTCATTGGCGGAGACCGGAGTGCCGCGCTGAAACGTCCGCTCGGTATGAGTTCTTAAGCCGAAGGAACATAATACCCATTCACAGCTAGTGATGGACGACTTCTGGTGAGAAGCTAGTTGTTCTCACTATTTTTTATGGCGCTGCTCGTTTTGATCACAAAATTAAATATATATATATATATTTCGCTGGTTCATCTAAGCCTTTGCGTGGTATGGGTGTTACTCACGTGACGTTCACCGGTGCGGTATATTCATTAGGGGGCATGCTCAGTAATAGGCGAATATTTGTGAGAAAGTGTGAAAGCACAAAAAATCTTCAATTTTCATTACTTCTGTGGCGCAATGGACAGCGTTTGTGTTTTTAGAGTGCGTAAAGAACAGTTCAAATCCCTTTTCTGTGATAGATCTGTTGTCGTTTCACTACTTCTGTGGCGCAGTGGGATGCGTTTGTGTTTTTATGATGCGTAAAGAACGGTTCGAACCCCTTTTCTGTGATAGATCTGTTGATCTGTGTCCTTTTTAAACATACAATTTAAACAGCACGCAAAATATTTATTACATTATTTATCATTTATTTATCAATTATTCATCATTTCTCGTTGATTTGTGCTCATTTTGCGTTTTCAGATTAGATAGATCCTTGTTACGGACGAATTTTCGCCCACTCTCGTGTAGGGCAGGAACTCCGAGGCCGCACGGCATGAACTCGCGGGAAATGTGTCCACGAGGCTTCGCCTGATTGGCGGAGAGCGGAGTGCCGCTCTGAAACGTCCGCTCGCTATGAGTTCTCGAGCCGAAGGAAGAGCGAGCTATCCCCACCGCGCCCGCAACAACCACGCCGTCTGTTGACGCTAGTGTCGCTGCGACACTGGCGTCCTCTCTTTATAGTTAAGGTAACTAGAGAGGACGCATCGCGGGGAAGCAAACCCTATAGGGTACAGAGCAGGGCGAGTCTCCATAAGTGAAGTTTAGGTCATATCCTTGCGTTGCGTGAGCTTTTTCTTTCTTTTTTCGGGAGTGGTGTCTACGGCTCAATTATTGCTTTGCTAACTTCGCCCCTCCAGCTTTGACTGAGGTAGAGGCCTCGTCATCCATCAGTCGGAACTTTCCGAGACGTCTGCGCCCAAGGAAGCGTAGTCGCGTCAGTGGCTCTTGCCAGGCATGTCGGCGCGTCAACGCTGCGTTAACCGGTTTTGCCCCTTAAACGTCTGAGCCAGCATAGGCTGTGAGGAAGCAGACAAAAGCGCGTGAACAGTCCATGCAGAAAATACCGGTGAGCCGAGGACGCTTCGAAGAAGGCTCCTTTGCCTGTGACCACAAGTGCGCGCTGTGCATTGCGTTGTCAAAAAAGGTGGCTGTCGACAATCGTCGCTATCCGGACAGACCTGCTGCCCCGCCAAACTACTTATCGGTGACTGCATCGTCGGAACGAGGATCTACGCTTGCTTGCTTTTGCCGACGACGTGGCGATCGTATTCGAATAACGGAGCCGTTCGAATACGGAGCAGTTGTGTCATTGAGATGGGGCCGAATTAAACCTTGCTAAATAACAGTGCGCGTGATTGGGGCCACTGCCCAAGCCTCTTACTTGTTGGGTTTGGAATGGAGGACCATTGCAGACCGATACCTCGGCTTCAATTTCGGATTTGGCCAATACAGCCTTATATGCGTCTCTGAATGCGGTGTCGACAGTCTGAAACTCCTATGGTATCCGCATTATGCCTGACACCTACCGCAAGGCCGCCTGAGGAGCGAAAACAAGGGGTTTCCTCGAGACAGCCTTAGTTCAATCTGGGGGTTTACATGATCCCAACAAAATTCGGGTCGAGTAGGCTGCCGGGCTGAAAACCGGTTGTCGGACTCATGTATATGCTAGGGGGTCGAGCGGAGTGACCGTCGAGTCGAGCTGGGCCAGCCCGACTGCACGGGGTGGGTTGTCTCAGCCCGACCCGGTTGGAAGGAGCCTCTCTGGTCCGGCGGCGCTGCGCAAGGCTGCGCGTTCCTCCTGCTCTTCTAGCGTCCGCGTGTCGTTTGCTTGCTCGACGCTTGGGGTAGTGGCTATCTTTGCCCGACAGCAAACGGTTTCATATAAACGCGTTCGGGTCGGGCTGGTCAGCCCGACATCAGGCGCGTCCCGACTCGACCCGCCGTTGACGGGTCCATGTAAACAAGTCTAATGGAAGAACGCTCCCCCTCGGGTACGACCGGTCAACAGAGGGCGAGACGCGCTCTTGCGAACGAAGCACCAGCAGCGTGCGGGGCCAGTGACGAACCATCTGCACGTGGCGGCGGCAAGTGCACAGTGGCGAGTCGTCGCTGAAGTCAAAAGGGGATTAGCACTGGTGTCGCCGGCCGGTGGCGCTGATGAGAGCAGCGACAACAACAGGAATTCTTTCAAGAACTGGAGGACGCGCAGATGAGGCCCAGCTGTGCTATGATGTAAATCTAGCGGCAAGAGTCTGCGTGCGGTGGTGATTCACGGCGATCTCCGAGTGAAAGAAGGAACACTGCCGTTGGGCGGGCAGTGCCACCCCGGCGCTGAACCTCGGACCCGATTTGTGTTCTTTGCTTTGTAACCCTATTTAATCGTGTTTTCAGCGTGGACAAGAGAATTCGGGTGATGATGCAAAACAAACAAATTTCAACTTGTAACCCGATGCTTGTCTGGAAAGTTTCTTCCAAGTACCGACAGATAGAAAGAACATATGAAGAAGTATCACTGTCGGCTACTGTATTCTTTGTCTGATTGGAGCCTATTGTCCTCGCGTAGTACACGGCGACATCATTATTATCATTGCTGTCTCCTCTCACCATAACGTTTGTTCTATTGCACCCTTCTTAATTACCGGAATTATTTTAAACCATGTCTCTAATAACTGCTGCACAGAATTACATAAATTTGTTTTGGTTATATAAAAATTGTTGCTTTAGCACGCGTAGACGTTGGAAGGAAGTGACTGCAAGCCAGTAGCGAAGGTACCCGGCATCAACGTGGAAAGAGAGAAACCCGCGCGTGGATGGGGTTTTAAGAGCGGTAGCTCTTACTCACCACGTTTAGAGATTTCGTGGGGTCTGCTACCACCCCGAGATCCCAGCGCCATCCGTGGCAGCAACTACTTATCACGTTTCAAGATTTCGGCTTGGACCCTTAGTTCACAACGCCAGTGGCTGCAGCAACTAGAAAACAGCACATCTCGCATTGAAACTTGAAGCGCCATCTACAATAGCATTGTAGAAACAACCACCTGCCGCGTGCCAATGATGACGTCACGGTCCAATATGGTAGATAGAGGAGGAACTATGTGAGTATGACGTTAGGGAAATGAATGGCGTTATAGTGTCGGTTTCTCGAATCTAAGATCCCATCCCATCCTTTGCCCCCCCCCCCCCCCCCCCTGCCCCTCCCCCCCAAAAAATATCCTACAAAGGGAGGAAAACTGACCCGCTACGGGACCGTTGTATTTTTATACATCCCCTGCTGCTGCTGACAGGAAGAAAGAAAGGAAAGTGCGCGGGCCTACCTACTGGCTCATGCCGAGCCACACTCGCTGCCCCCTGCTGAAATTAGGAGAGTTAACGGATTGGAGAGAAAAGACAGAAAAGGCGCCGTGCGCTAATAGGCCCATAGGCCCCGGGCCGATCCCGGAGGCAGTGCAATACCGGGCCGACCCGTGCCAGAGTGCGTCTAGCACTCTGCCATATTCCAAAAATAAGTTTAAGATCTTGGGTGCAAGGATCAGCAGCAGATATTAAATCAGGTATCAGGTATCATATGCGTCATATGGTATGTATGTGCGTATACATCCGTTCCGCTATATATACTCCGACAACAAGGGGCACGCATCCGTGGACAGCTGTGTACCGATTTTGGTAGGCAAATAAAACCCTATGTTTGTGGTATAGAAATAAAACCACAATTAGTAGGTAAAAATTGTACACATGCAATTACTAATTGAAGCGTTACCATGTCGCACCGCAAGCCGAACTCTAGGCCCACCTTGACCCCCCAATGAAGCAAATTCCGTTTGGGACGTATCATGAGGGGGAGTAACTCGACAGCGGGCGCGTTCTTCTTCGCTTTCTTCGTCTAGTAAGCCAAACAGCTTACTCTTGTTACTTAACGTCTTCCAGACGCTGGCGGCCTTTTTGAATGTTTTGTTAGATGGCTTGCTTTTATCAGCAAGAATCTGGGTCCAATTCTAAAGGGTTGCGGCGACATCGTATGACAATTTCGCTGGATTTAGAAGCCCGGTGTGGATATTCTAGAAGGTAAACATGTAATGCCCCCTTGCGGGCCTTTGAAGTACAATCAAATAATAAACCAAAGCAGAGTTTTCACTGATGGTATCTTGCGAATAGAACAAGACTAAAAAAAAAGGCAATTCACTGAACAGTGCCACTTGCTGAAGAGCTGATATTCCGATCTCTCTCGTCACCAAAAGTTAAATACAAAATCGCGGTACGCTACGAGACACAAGACTTTATTGTAGAGCAACTGGGACTGAAATGACCAGTCTTCCGGGGAGTCCCAAAGCAAACAGGCTGAGAACAAAAATAAAAATTCCCACAACAAGAGCGCTCAGGAAAAATGATGATCCGCTGTTGCTTGTGCGCCGTGGGTTATTTGGGTCCTCTTCGATAGGAATATCGCCACTCGTGACTATTACTTCAGCCGATGTTTTGATGGGCGAGCATTTCTTCACCCCGCCATTTACCTTCAAGCACATTACTGAAAACACTTGCACTCTCTTAAATCCGCTGACTAGAAGAGAATCATCGATTTGCCATTTAAAATCGACCTTTTGAACGTTCAGCACCTGGAGGCTCCTGAGGTACTGATAGCCGTTTGAAGGACAATTATCGACATTGAGACCATCTATGGGCACTGATATCGAAAACAACCCTTTCAGGACGTTGGTCACACTCGTAGGGAAAGTGTTTGGAAGCATAGATTTTCCAACGACGATATACAAATCGGCGATCACTTCGCTTTGCGGGGCTACGACAGAACACGTAAGTATTTTGCCTTTTGCGATAATACTAATAGTCGGAGAAACGCTTGGGTCCTGCACGTAATTCGGTCTTGGAACCCAATCGAGGTTGTGGCATTTCACGGGTTCGGTGCTTTGTACAGGCGCCGACGGAAGAGCTGCTTTTGTTGAAGAGAGTATCTTTGAACAGGTTATTTTGGCAGCTTTTTCGCAGATCACAACAAGTACTTGCGCTTCAACTCCAGCGCTGCCTAAAGCCGAGTTGTCCGCAGTCCACTGGAACTTGATTTCTTCAGCTTGCAACGGTTGGGTGCCTTTGACGTATTTCTCGTTCGAGGCAGCGCAGGGAGCCTCATTCAGGCCGTCGTTTGGAACGAAGCCGGAAAAGGTGCCCTTCAAAATGTCGCTGACTTTGGTTATCTCTCCGTCCTTAAACTTGGCCACAACAGCATACAGTTCTACGATCTTCACCTGCGCTTTGACAGAGCAAGTGAGGGTGGCATCTTTGGGGACAACACTTATCGTCGCTGTTAAGGCGTCCTTCTTTTCGTAGTCAGCAGGCGCAGAAGGAGACCACTCGAGAGTGTCACACTTCACGGGTTCCGGAGTTTGAGGGCCGGCTGGTGTAAGAGCTGCTTTTGTGGAGGCCAGAATCTTTGAACAGCTTATTTTGGTCCCTTTTTCGCAGATCACAACAAGTACTTGCGCTTCAACACCAGCGCTGCCTAAAGCCGAGTTGTCCGCAGTCCACTGGAACTTGACCTCTTCAGCTTGCAACGGTTGGGTGCCTTTGACGTATTTCTCGTTCGAGGCAGCGCAGGGAGCCTCATTCAGGCCGTCGCTTGGAACGAAGCCGGAAAAGGTGCCCTTCAAAATGTCGCTGACTTTGGTTATCTCTCCGTCCTTGAACTTGGCCACAACAGCATACAGTTCTACAATCTTCACCTGCGCTTTGACGGAACAAGTGAGGGTGGCATCTTTGGGGACAACACTTATCGTCGCTGTTAAGGCGTCCTTCTTTTCGTAGTCAGCAGGCGCAGAAGGAGACCACTCGAGAGTGTCACACTTCACGGGTTCCGGAGTTTGAGGGCCGGCTGGTGTAAGAGCTGCTTTTGTGGAGGCCAGTATCTTTGAACAGCTTATTTTGGTCCCTTTTTCGCAGATAACAACAAGTACTTGCGCTTCAACACCAGCGCTGCCTAAAGCCGAGTTGTCCGCAGTCCACTGGAACTTGATCTCTTCAGCTTGCAACTGTTGGGTGCCTTTGACGTATTTCTCGTTCGAGGCAGCGCAGGGAGCCTCTTTCAAGCCGTCACTTGGAACGAAGCCGGAAAAGGTGCCCTTCAAAATGTCGCTGACTTTGGTTATCTCTCCGTCCTTGAACTTGGCCACAACAGCATACAGTTCTACAATCTTCACCTGCGCTTTGACGGAACAAGTGAGGGTGGCATCTTTGGGGACAACACTTATCGTCGCTGTTAAGGCGTCCTTCTTTTCGTAGTCAGCAGGCGCAGAAGGAGACCACTCGAGAGTGTCACACTTCACGGGTTCCGGAGTTTGAGGGCCGGCTGGTGTAAGAGCTGCTTTTGTGGAGGCCAGTATCTTTGAACAGCTTATTTTGGTCCCTTTTTCGCAGATCACAACAAGTACTTGCGCTTCAACACCAGCGCTGCCTAAAGCTGAGTTGTCCGCAGTCCACTGGAACTTGACCTCTTCAGCTTGCAACGGTTGGGTGCCTTTGACGTATTTCTCGTTCGAGGCAGCGCAGGGAGCCTCTTTCAAGCCGTCACTTGGAACGAAGCCGGAAAAGGTGCCCTTCAAAATGTCGCTGACTTTGGTTATCTCTCCGTCCTTGAACTTGGCCACAACAGCATACAGTTCTACAATCTTCACCTGCGCTTTGACGGAACAAGTGAGGGTGGCATCTTTGGGGACAACACTTATCGTCGCTGTTAAGGCGTCCTTCTTTTCGTAGTCAGCAGGCGCAGAAGGAGACCACTCGAGAGTGTCACACTTCACGGGGTCCGGAGTTTGAGGGCCGGCTGGTGTAAGAGCTGCTTTTGTGGAGGCCAGTATCTTTGAACAGCTTATTTTGATCCCTTTTTCGCAGATCACAACAAGTACTTGCGCTTCAACACCAGCGCTGCCTAAAGCTGAGTTGTCCGCAGTCCACTGGAACTTGACCTCTTCAGCTTGCAACGGTTGGGTGCCTTTGACGTATTTCTCGTTCGAGGCAGCGCAGGGAGCCTCACTCAGGCCGTCGCTTGGAACGAAGCCGGAAAAGGTGCCCTTCAAAATGCCGCTGACTTTGGTTATCTCTCCGTCCTTGTACTTGGCCACAACAGCATACAGTTCTACGATCTTCACCTGCGCTTTGACGGAACAAGTGAGGGTGGCATCTTTGGGGACAACACTTATCGTCGCTGTTAAGGCGTCCTTCTTTTCGTAGTCAGCAGGCGCAGAAGGAGACCACTCGAGAGTGTCACACTTCACGGGTTCCGGAGTCTGAGGGCCGGCTGGTGTAAGAGCTGCTTTTGTGGAGGCCAGTATCTCTGAACAGCTTATTTTGGTCCCTTTTTCGCAGATCACAACAAGCACTTGCGCTTCAACACCAGCGCTGCCTAAAGCTGAGTTGTGCGCAGTCCACTGGAACTTGACCTCTTCAGCTTGCAACGGTTGGGTGCCTTTGACGTATTTCTCGTTCGAGGCAGCGCAGGGAGCCTCATTCAGGCCGTCGCTTGGAACGAAGCCGGAAAAGGTGCCCTTCAAAATGCCGCTGACTTTGGTTATCTCTCCGTCCTTGTACTTGGCCACAACAGCATACAGTTCTACGATCTTCACCTGCGCTTTGACGGAACAAGTGAGGGTGGCATCTTTGGGGACCACACTTATCGTCGCTGTTAAGGCGTCCTTCTTTTCGTAGTCAGCAGGCGCAGAAGGAGACCACTCGAGAGTGTCACACTTCACGGGTTCCGGAATTTGAGGGCCGGCTGGTGTAAGAGCTGCTTTTGTGGAGGCCAGTATCTTTGAACAGCTTATTTTGGTCCCTTTTTCGCAAATCACAACAAGTACTTGCGCTTCAACACCAGCGCTGCCTAAAGCTGAGTTGTCCGCAGTCCACTGGAACTTGACCTCTTCAGCTTGCAACGGTTGGGTGCCTTTGACGTATTTCTCGTTCGAGGCAGCGCAGGGAGCCTCATTCAGGCCGTCGCTTGGAACGAAGCCGGAAAAGGTGCCCTTCAAAATGCCGCTGACTTTGGTTATCTCTCCGTCCTTGTACTTGGCCACAACAGCATACAGTTCTACGATCTTCACCTGCGCTTTGACGGAACAAGTGAGGGTGGCATCTTTGGGGACAACACTTATCGTCGCTGTTAAGGCGTCCTTCTTTTCGTAGTCAGCAGGCGCAGAAGGAGACCACTCGAGAGTGTCACACTTCACGGGTTCCGGAATTTGAGGGCCGGCTGGTGTAAGAGCTGCTTTTGTGGAGGCCAGTATCTTTGAACAGCTTATTTTGGTCCCTTTTTCGCAGATCACAACAAGTACTTGCGCTTCAACACCAGCGCTGCCTAAAGCTGAGTTGTCCGCAGTCCACTGGAACTTGACCTCTTCAGCTTGCAACGGTTGGGTGCCTTTGACGTATTTCTCGTTCGAGGCAGCGCAGGGAGCCTCATTCAGGCCGTCGCTTGGAACGAAGCCGGAAAAGGTGCCCTTCAAAATGCCGCTGACTTTGGTTATCTCTCCGTCCTTGTACTTGGCCACAACAGCATACAGTTCTACGATCTTCACCTGCGCTTTGACGGAACAAGTGAGGGTGGCATCTTTGGGGACAACACTTATCGTCGCTGTTAAGGCGTCCTTCTTTTCGTAGTCAGCAGGCGCAGAAGGAGACCACTCGAGAGTGTCACACTTCACGGGTTCCGGAGTTTGAGGGCCGGCTGGTGTAAGAGCTGCTTTTGTGGAGGCCAGTATCTTTGAACAGCTTATTTTGGTCCCTTTTTCGCAGATCACAACAAGTACTTGCGCTTCAACACCAGCGCTGCCTAAAGCTGAGTTGTCCGCAGTCCACTGGAACTTGACCTCTTCAGCTTGCAACGGTTGGGTGCCTTTGACGTATTTCTCGTTCGAGGCAGCGCAGGGAGCCTCATTCAGGCCGTCGCTTGGAACGAAGCCGGAAAAGGTGCCCTTCAAAATGCCGCTGACTTTGGTTATCTCTCCGTCCTTGTACTTGGCCACAACAGCATACAGTTCTACGATCTTCACCTGCGCTTTGACGGAGCAAGTGAGGGTCGCATCTTTGGGGACAACACTTATCGTCGCTGTTAAGGCGTCCTTCTTTTCGTAGTCAGCAGGCGCAGAAGGAGACCACTCGAGAGTGTCACACTTCACGGGTTCCGGAGTTTGAGGGCCGGCTGGTGTAAGAGCTGCTTTTGTGGAGGCCAGTATCTTTGAACAGCTTATTTTGGTCCCTTTTTCGCATATCACAACAAGTACTTGCGCTTCAACACCAGCGCTGCCTAAAGCTGAGTTGTCCGCAGTCCACTGGAACTTGACCTCTTCAGCTTGCAACGGTTGGGTGCCTTTGACGTATTTCTCGTTCGAGGCAGCGCAGGGAGCCTCACTCAGGCCGTCGCTTGGAACGAAGCCGGAAAAGGTGCCCTTCAAAATGCCGCTGACTTTGGTTATCTCTCCGTCCTTGTACTTGGCCACAACAGCATACAGTTCTACGATCTTCACCTGCGCTTTGACGGAACAAGTGAGGGTGGCATCTTTGGGGACAACACTTATCGTCGCTGTTAAGGCGTCCTTCTTTTCGTAGTCAGCAGGCGCAGAAGGAGACCACTCGAGAGTGTCACACTTCACGGGTTCCGGAGTTTGAGGGCCGGCTGGTGTAAGAGCTGCTTTTGTGGAGGCTAGTAACTTTGAACAGCTTATTTTGGTCCCTTTTTCGCAGATCACAACAAGTACTTGCGCTTCAACACCAGCGCTGCCTAAAGCCGAGTTGTCCGCAGTCCACTGAAACTTGACCTCTTCAGCTTGCAACGGTTGGGTGCCTTTGACGTATTTCTCGTTCGAGGCAGCGCAGGGAGCCTCATTCAGGCCGTCGCTTGGAACGAAGCCGGAAAAGGTGCCCTTCAAAATGTCGCTGACTTTGGTTATCTCTCCGTCCTTGAACTTGGCCACAACAGCATACAGTTCTACAATCTTCACCTGCGCTTTGACGGAACAAGTGAGGGTGGCATCTTTGGGGACAACACTTATCGTCGCTGTTAAGGCGTCCTTCTTTTCGTAGTCAGCAGGCGCAGAAGGAGACCACTCGAGAGTGTCACACTTCACGGGTTCCGGAGTTTGAGGGCCGGCTGGTGTAAGAGCTGCTTTTGTGGAGGCTAGTATCTTTGAACAGCTTATTTTGGACCCTTTTTCGCAGATCACAACAAGTACTTGCGCTTCAACACCAGCGCTGCCTAAAGCCGAGTTGTCCGCAGTCCACTGAAACTTGACCTCTTCAGCTTGCAACGGTTGGGTGCCTTTGACGTATTTCTCGTTCGAGGCAGCGCAGGGAGCCTCACTCAGGCCGTCGCTTGGAACGAAGCCGGAAAAGGTGCCCTTCAAAATGCCGCTGACTTTGGTTATCTCTCCGTCCTTGTACTTGGCCACAACAGCATACAGTTCTACGATCTTCACCTGCGCTTTGACGGAACAAGTGAGGGTGGCATCTTTGGGGACAACACTTATCGTCGCTGTTAAGGCGTCCTTCTTTTCGTAGTCAGCAGGCGCAGAAGGAGACCACTCGAGAGTGTCACACTTCACGGGTTCCGGAGTTTGAGGGCCGGCTGGTGTAAGAGCTGCTTTTGTGGAGGCTAGTATCTTTGAACAGCTTATTTTGGTCCCTTTTTCGCAGATCACAACAAGTACTTGCGCTTCAACACCAGCGCTGCCTAAAGCCGAGTTGTCCGCAGTCCACTGAAACTTGACTTCTTCAGCTTGCAACGGTTGGGTGCCTTTGACGTATTTCTCGTTCGAGGCAGCGCAGGGAGCCTCATTCAGGCCGTCGCTTGGAACGAAGCCGGAAAAGGTGCCCTTCAAAATGTCGCTGACTTTGGTTATCTCTCCGTCCTTGTACTTGGCCACAACAGCATACAGTTCTACGATCTTCACCTGCGCTTTGACGGAGCAAGTGAGGGTGGCATCTTTGGGGACAACACTTATCGTCGCTGTTAAGGCGTCCTTCTTTTCGTAGTCAGCAGGCGTAGAAGGAGACCATTCGAGAGTGTCACACTTCACGGGTTCCGGAGTTTGAGGGCCGGCTGGTGTAAGAGCTGCTTTTGTGGAGGCTAGTATCTTTGAACAGCTTATTTTGGTCCCTTTTTCGCAGATCACAACAAGTACTTGCGCTTCAACACCAGCGCTGCCTAAAGCCGAGTTGTCCGCAGTCCACTGAAACTTGACCTCTTCAGCTTGCAACGGTTGGGTGCCTTTGACGTATTTCTCGTTCGAGGCAGCGCAGGGAGCCTCACTCAGGCCGTCGCTTGGAACGAAGCCGGAAAAGGTGCCCTTCAAAATGTCGCTGACTTTGGTTATCTCTCCGTCCTTGTACTTGGCCACAACAGCATACAGTTCTACGATCTTCACCTGCGCTTTGACGGAGCAAGTGAGGGTGGCATCTTTGGGGACAACACTTATCGTCGCTGTTAAGGCGTCCTTCTTTTCGTAGTCAGCAGGCGTAGAAGGAGACCATTCGAGAGTGTCACACTTCACGGGTTCCGGAGTTTGAGGGCCGGCTGGTGTAAGAGCTGCTTTTGTGGAGGCCAGTATCTTTGAACAGCTTATTTTGGTTCTTTTTTCGCAGATCACAACAAGTACTTGCGCTTCAACTCCAGCGCTGCCTAAAGCCGAGTTGTCCGCAGTCCACTGGAACTTGACCTCTTCAGCTTGCAACGGTTGGGTCCCTTTGACGTATTTCTCGTTCGAGGCAGCGCAGGGAGCCTCATTCAGGCCGTCGTTTGGAACGAAGCCGGAAAAGGTGCCCTTCAAAATGTCGCTGACTTTGGTTATCTCTCCGTCCTTGTACTTGGCCACAACAGCATACAGTTCTACGATCTTCACCTGCGCTTTGACGGAGCAAGTGAGGGTGGCATCTTTGGGGACAACACTTATCGTCGCTGTTAAGGCGTCCTTCTTTTCGTAGTCAGCAGGCGTAGAAGGAGACCATTCGAGAGTGTCACACTTCACGGGTTCCGGAGTTTGAGGGCCGGCTGGTGTAAGAGCTGCTTTTGTGGAGGCCAGTATCTTTGAACAGCTTATTTTGGTCCCTTTTTCGCAGATCACAACAAGTACTTGCGCTTCAACACCAGCGCTGCCTAAAGCCGAGTTGTCCGCAGTCCACTGAAACTTGACTTCTTCAGCTTGCAACGGTTGGGTGCCTTTGACGTATTTCTCGTTCGAGGCAGCGCAGGGAGCCTCATTCAGGCCGTCGCTTGGAACGAAGCCGGAAAAGGTGCCCTTCAAAATGTCGCTGACTTTGGTTATCTCTCCGTCCTTGTACTTGGCCACAACAGCATACAGTTCTACGATCTTCACCTGCGCTTTGACGGAGCAAGTGAGGGTGGCATCTTTGGGGACAACACTTATCGTCGCTGTTAAGGCGTCCTTCTTTTCGTAGTCAGCAGGCGTAGAAGGAGACCATTCGAGAGTGTCACACTTCACGGGTTCCGGAGTTTGAGGGCCGGCTGGTGTAAGAGCTGCTTTTGTGGAGGCTAGTATCTTTGAACAGCTTATTTTGGTCCCTTTTTCGCAGATCACAACAAGTACTTGCGCTTCAACACCAGCGCTGCCTAAAGCCGAGTTGTCCGCAGTCCACTCAAACTTGACCTCTTCAGCTTGCAACGGTTGGGTGCCTTTGACGTATTTCTCGTTCGAGGCAGCGCAGGGAGCCTCACTCAGGCCGTCGCTTGGAACGAAGCCGGAAAAGGTGCCCTTCAAAATGTCGCTGACTTTGGTTATCTCTCCGTCCTTGTACTTGGCCACAACAGCATACAGTTCTACGATCTTCACCTGCGATTTGACGGAGCAAGTGAGGGTCGAATCTTTGGGGACAACACTTATCGTCGCTGTTAAGGCGTCCTTCTTTTCGTAGTCAGCAGGCGCAGAAGGTGACCATTCGAGAGTGTCACACTTCACGGGTTCCGGAGTTTGAGGGCCGGCTGGCGTAAGAGCTGCTTTTGTGGAGGCCAGTATCTTTGAACAGCTTATTTTGGTCCCTTTTTCGCAGATCACAACAAGTACTTGCGCTTCAACACCAGCGCTGCCTAAAGCCGAGTTGTCCGCAGTCCACTGGAACTTGACCTCTTCAGCTTGCAACGGTTGGGTGCCTTTGACGTATTTCTCGTTCGAGGCAGCGCAGGGAGCCTCACTCAGGCCGTCGCTCGGAACGAAGCCGGAAAAGGTGCCCTTCAAAATGCCGCTGACTTTGGTTATCTCTCCGTCCTTGTACTTGGCCACAACAGCATACAGTTCTACGATCTTCACCTGCGCTTTGAAGGAACAAGTGAGGGTGGCATCTTTGGGGACAACACTTATCGTCGCTGTTAAGGCGTCCTTCTTTTCGTAGTCAGCAGGCGCAGAAGGAGACCACTCGAGAGTGTCACACTTCACGGGTTCCGGAGTTTGAGGGCCGGCTGGTGTAAGAGCTGCTTTTGTGGAGGCTAGTATCTTTGAACAGCTTATTTTGGTCCCTTTTTCGCAGATCACAACAAGTACTTGCGCTTCAACACCAGCGCTGCCTAAAGCCGAGTTGTCCGCAGTCCACTGAAACTTGACCTCTTCAGCTTGCAACGGTTGGGTGCCTTTGACGTATTTCTCGTTCGAGGCAGCGCAGGGAGCCTCATTCAGGCCGTCGCTTGGAACGAAGCCGGAAAAGGTGCCCTTCAAAATGTCACTGACTTTGGTTATCTCTCCGTCCTTGAACTTGGCCACAACAGCATACAGTTCTACAATCTTCACCTGCGCTTTGACGGAACAAGTGAGGGTGGCATCTTTGGGGACAACACTTATCGTCGCTGTTAAGGCGTCCTTCTTTTCGTAGTCAGCAGGCGCAGAAGGAGACCACTCGAGAGTGTCACACTTCACGGGTTCCGGAGTTTGAGGGCCGGCTGGTGTAAGAGCTGCTTTTGTAGAGGCTAGTATCTTTGAACAGCTTATTTTGGACCCTTTTTCGCAGATCACAACAAGTACTTGCGCTTCAACACCAGCGCTGCCTAAAGCCGAGTTGTCCGCAGTCCACTGAAACTTGACCTCTTCAGCTTGCAACGGTTGGGTGCCTTTGACGTATTTCTCGTTCGAGGCAGCGCACGGAGCCTCACTCAGGCCGTCGCTTGGAACGAAGCCGGAAAAGGTGCCCTTCAAAATGCCGCTGACTTTGGTTATCTCTCCGTCCTTGTACTTGGCCACAACAGCACATAGTTCTACGATCTTCACCTGCGCTTTGACGGAACAAGTGAGGGTGGCATCTTTGGGGACAACACTTATCGTCGCTGTTAAGGCGTCCTTCTTTTCGTAGTCAGCAGGCGCAGAAGGAGACCACTCGAGAGTGTCACACTTCACGGGTTCCGGAGATTGAGGGCCGGCTGGTGTAAGAGCTGCTTTTGTGGAGGCTAGTATCTTTGAACAGCTTATTTTGGTCCCTTTTTCGCAGATCACAACAAGTACTTGCGCTTCAACACCAGCGCTGCCTAAAGCCGAGTTGTCCGCAGTCCACTGAAACTTGACTCCTTCAGCTTGCAACGGTTGGGTGCCTTTGACGTATTTCTCGTTCGAGGCAGCGCAGGGAGCCTCATTCAGGCCGTCGCTTGGAACGAAGCCGGAAAAGGTGCCCTTCAAAATGTCGCTGACTTTGGTTATCTCTCCGTCCTTGTACTTGGCCACAACAGCATACAGTTCTACGATCTTCACCTGCGCTTTGACGGAGCAAGTGAGGGTGGCATCTTTGGGGACAACACTTATCGTCGCTGTTAAGGCGTCCTTCTTTTCGTAGTCAGCAGGCGTAGAAGGAGACCATTCGAGAGTGTCACACTTCACGGGTTCCGGAGTTTGAGGGCCGGCTGGTGTAAGAGCTGCTTTTGTGGAGGCTAGTATCTTTGAACAGCTTATTTTGGTCCCTTTTTCGCAGATCACAACAAGTACTTGCGCTTCAACACCAGCGCTGCCTAAAGCCGAGTTGTCCGCAGTCCACTGGAACTTGATCTCTTCAGCTTGCAACTGTTGGGTGCCTTTGACGTATTTCTCGTTCGAGGCAGTGCAGGGAGCCTCTTTCAAGCCGTCACTTGGAACGAAGCCGGAAAAGGTGCCCTTCAAAATGTCGCTGACTTTAGTTATCTCACCGTCCTTGAACTTGGCCACAACAGCATACAGTTCTACGATCTTCACCTGCGCTTTGACGGAACAAGTGAGGGTGGCATCTTTGGGGACAACACTTATCGTCGCTGTTAAGGCGTCCTTCTTTTCGTAGTCAGCAGGCGCAGAAGGAGACCACTCGAGAGTGTCACACTTCACGGTTTCCGGAGTTTGAGGGCCGGCTGGTGTAAGAGATGCTTTTGTGGAGGCCAGTATCTTTGAACAGCTTATTTTGGTCCCTTTTTCGCAGATCACAACAAGTACTTGCGCTTCAACACCAGCGCTGCCTAAAGCCGAGTTGTCCGCAGTCCACTCAAACTTGACCTCTTCAGCTTGCAACGGTTGGGTGCCTTTGACGTATTTCTCGTTCGAGGCAGCGCAGGGAGCCTCACTCAGGCCGTCGCTTGGAACGAAGCCGGAAAAGGTGCCCTTCAAAATGTCGCTGACTTTGGTTATCTCTCCGTCCTTGAACTTGGCCACAACAGCATACAGTTCTACGATCTTCACCTGCGCTTTGACGGAGCAAGTGAGGGTCGCATCTTTGGGGACAACACTTATCGTCGCTGTTAAGGCGTCCTTCTTTTCGTAGTCAGCAGGCGCAGAAGGTGACCATTCGAGAGTATCACACTTCACGGGTTCCGGAGTTTGAGGGCCGGCTGGTGTAAGAGCTGCTTTTGTGGAGGCCAGTATCTTTGAACAGCTTATTTTGGTCCCTTTTTCGCAGATCACAACAAGTACTTGCCCTTCAACACCAACGCTGCCTAAAGCCGAGTTGTCCGCAGTCCACTGGAACTTGACCTCTTCAGCTTGCAACGGTTGGGTGCCTTTGACGTATTTCTCGTTCGAGGCAGCGCAGGGAGCCTCACTCAGGCCGTCGCTTGGAACGAAGCCGGAAAAGGTGCCCTTCAAAATGCCGCTGACTTTGGTTATCTCTCCGTCCTTGAACTTGGCCACAACAGCATATAGTTCTACAATCTTCACCTGCGCTTTGACGGAACAAGTGAGGGTGGCATCTTTGGGGACAACACTTATCGTCGCTGTTAAGGCGTCCTTCTTTTCGTAGTCAGCAGGCGCAGAAGGAGACCACTCGAGAGTATCACACTTCACGGGTTCCGGAGTTTGAGGGCCGGCTGGTGTAAGAGCTGCTTTTGTGGAGGCCAGTATCTTTGAACAGCTTATTTTGGTCCCTTTTTCGCAGATCACAACAAGTACTTGCGCTTCAACACCAGCGCTGCCTAAAGCCGAGTTGTCCGCAGTCCACTGGAACTTGATCTCTTCAGCTAGCAACTGTTGGGTGCCTTTGACGAATTTCTCGTTCGAGGCAGCGCAGGGAGCCTCTTTCAAGCCGTCACTTGGAACGAAGCCGGAAAAGGTGCCCTTCAAAATGTCGCTGACTTTAGTTATCTCACCGTCCTTGAACTTGGCCACAACAGCATACAGTTCTACGATCTTCACCTGCGCTTTGACAGAGCAAGTGAGGGTGGCATCTTTGGGGGCAACACTTATCGTCGCTGTTAAGGCGTCCTTCTTTTCGTAGTCAGCAGGCGCAGAAGGAGACCACTCGAGAGTGTCACACTTCACGGGTTCCGGAGTTTGAGGGCCGGCTGGTGTAAGAGCTGCTTTTGTGGAGGCCAGTATCTTTGAACAGCTTATTTTGGTCCCTTTTTCGCAGATCACAACAAGTACTTGCGCTTCAACACCAGCGCTGCCTAAAGCCGAGTTGTCCGCAGTCCACTGGAACTTGACCTCGTCAGCTTGCAACGGTTGTGTGCCTTTGACGTATTTCTCGTTCGAGGCAGTGCAGGGAGCCTCATTCAGGCCGTCGCTTGGAACGAAGCCGGAAAAGGTGCCCTTCAAAATGTCGCTGACTTTGGTTATCTCTCCGTCCTTGAACTTGGCCACAACAGCATACAGTTCTACAATCTTCACCTGCGCTTTGACGGAACAAGTGAGGGTGGCATCTTTGGGGACAACACTTATCGTCGCTGTTAAGGCGTCCTTCTTTTCGTAGTCAGCAGGCGCAGAAGGAGACCACTCGAGAGTGTCACACTTCACGGGTTCCGGAGTTTGAGGGCCGGCTGGTGTAAGAGCTGCTTTTGTGGAGGCCAGTATCTTTGAACAGCTTATTTTGGTCCCTTTTTCGCAGATCACAACAAGTACTTGCGCTTCAACACCAGCGCTGCCTAAAGCCGAGTTGTCCGCAGTCCACTGGAACTTGATCTCTTCAGCTAGCAACTGTTGGGTGCCTTTGACGAATTTCTCGTTCGAGGCAGCGCAGGGAGCCTCTTTCAAGCCGTCACTTGGAACGAAGCCGGAAAAGGTGCCCTTCAAAATGTCGCTGACTTTAGTTATCTCACCGTCCTTGAACTTGGCCACAACAGCATACAGTTCTACGATCTTCACCTGCGCTTTGACAGAGCAAGTGAGGGTGGCATCTTTGGGGACAACACTTATCGTCGCTGTTAAGGCGTCCTTCTTTTCGTAGTCAGCAGGCGCAGAAGGAGACCATTCGAGAGTGTCACACTTCACGGGTTCCGGAGTTTGAGGGCCGGCTGGTGTAAGAGCTGCTTTTGTGGAGGCCAGTATCTTTGAACAGCTTATTTTGGTCCCTTTTTCGCAGATCACAACAAGTACTTGCGCTTCAACACCAGCGCTGCCTAAAGCCGAGTTGTCCGCAGTCCACTGGAACTTGACCTCGTCAGCTTGCAACGGCTGGGTGCCTTTGACGTATTTCTCGTTCGAGGCAGCGCAGGCAGCCTCATTCATGCCGTCGCTTGGAACGAACCCGGAAAAGGCGCCCTTCAAAATGTCGCTGACTTTGGTTATCTCTCCGTCCTTAAACTTGGCCACAACAGCATACAGTTCTACGATCTTCACCTGCGCTTTAACGGAGCACGTCAGTGTTGCATCTTTGGGCACAACACTTATCGTCGCTGTTAAGGCGTCCTTTTTTTCGTAGTCAGGAGGCGCAGAAGGAGACCATTCGAGAGTGTCACACTTCACGGGTTGGGATGCTGACTTACAAAGAAAGCATGCGAAGAACAGTTGGAGCAGAATACCTTTGGCCATTGCGGAGGGCACTTTCTTCTTTCTTGTCTTTGAACTAAAAGCTTTTGGTGTTCTAAGTGTGAAAATGTTTTTGGTGTATTGCTGTGTTTTTGTTTGAAATTGATTTTTTTTTAGATCCGCTATATAGAGCAGTGTATATGAAATATAATATTTGAAAGACCGAGTGGGATAAACCTTAATGACATCTTGTTTTTTGCAAGTGCAGATGATGCATGCCTACGTTAGGAGATCGGCGGATTATCGGGAGGCGTTGGTGGTCAAATTGTTGCGCGTTATCTCGGTAAAATTAAAGCAAAGAAAGGGAAGGTAATATTTCATGTGAGTGCAAAGAAAGAAGTGCAGGTGAATGCCACGTATTCTTCACTCTTTAGTGGGTTATGCCGCGTATAGAATTGCGTGAGCCGATGACGTCTATGCTATAATTTACGAAGTGTGTATATTTTTGGCAAGTGTTACAATTTGTTGCGCTTTGTTGCGATCTGGAGACGCGAGTGTTTTCTTCTGGTTGTGAGCAGCGCGCTGCGACAAACGGCTGATGAAGATGACGCCACACGCTTTGACGCTCGGAATGCGCGCGCTGGCTGGAACTCGGAGCTTGGTCTGGGGCTGCCGGCGACGAAGGGTTTCGATTCACTACAATCTTAGTCTCTGCCAACGGCGTCGGTCCGTTGCTTTTTAGCTACTGCTGCATGATTGCTTATGAGGAAATGAAAGGTGTGGTAAATGTCTTATTTCTTGTGGACACTTCAACCGCGCCGTGCGGGAAGGGAGGAAGTTGGGTGGGAAAGAATTTAAAGAACTGCCGCATTGGAGGGCTCTGGAATAATTTCGACCACCTGGGGATCGATAACGTGTACTTACATTGCGCCCCGCACGGGTGACATTTGCGTTCTGCCTCCATCGAAACGGAGTGGTGGTGAAAAACGTTTATTGATGTGAAGGCATAAAATAAAGAAAATTACGCAGCAGCATATTGGACGGCCTTCAGGGTGCTGGTTGTGGCTTCCTGGCCGTGCCTAGTCGCCTCCACTACTGCAGATTGGTTAGGTGCCAAGAGGCAGGGGCAAGTGTGCTGGACAGGAGAATGGGATATGAGTGTAGTCGGCTCTTGGGGCTGTCACATAAGTGGCGGGCCCGCGAGTACGTTCCTTGGCGGAAGAAGGCAAGATGTGCGGCAGTAAGAAAGGTGTGGTGTTGGTGGTACCCGCCGCGGTGGCTCAGCGGTTAGGGCGCTCGGCTACTGATCCGCAGTAACCGGGTTTGAACCCGACCGCGGCGGCCGCGTTTCGATAGAGGCGAAACGCTAAGGCGCCCGTGTGGTGTGCAATGTCAGTGCACGTTAAAGATACCCAGGTGGTCGAAATTATTCCGGAGTCCTCCACTACCGTACCCCTTTCTTCCTTTCTTCTTTCACTTCATCCTTTATCCCTTGCCTTACGGCGCGGTTCAGGTGTCCGCCGTGATATGTGAGACAGATGCTGTGCCATTTTCTTTCCCCACAAAAAAAAAAAACATTTTAAAGCAAAAGCTTCACTACTCCAGCCAGCGTGCCATTTAGGCTCGTCGCGCACTTAAGCCATATGCCGTATGCTGTGTGCCGTCGCCGACGAACGATCTTGAGTTGCCGTTGTCTAGCAAGGCCGCAGTCGCGCTCCAACAGATGGCGCCGCCGTTGACGCCGCTACCGTCGCCGCTCGCTCCACCAGATGTGCTCCGCAGGGGCGGAGGGAGAGGAGGTGTGCACTTTCCTTTTCTTTCTTCCTTTCAACAACAACAGTAGCAGTAGTAGTATATTGTAGTCGTTATGGAGAGCGCGACAGATACGCAGCAACGATAGAACGAAGCGAGGAAGAGACAACGCGCTCAAGAGACGCCAGAAGAACGCGCCGCACGACTCGAGGAGCGTCGTAAAGAAGATGCGGCTAGAAGTCGTGCCACGTCCCGGAGTGACGCTTCAACTGCGGAAGAGACCGGTTTGAGTTCTCAAGAGCGTCGGAATGAGACGCTGCGTAGACGACGTGCCGAGGAAACGAAGCTTTCGCAGTTCAACTAGTGTTAACCAGAGCTAAACCACAGCCAAATTCTTTTATCTGTGGTGGCCTTGTTTCGAGGATGGTTTATCTTTTACGGGGGTTTAATGTCCCGAAACACTCAGGATATGAGGGACTCCGCAGTGAAGGTCTCCGTTAATTGCTACCTGCTGGGGTTCTTTAACGTACCACCGCGGTAGCTCAATGGTTAAGGGGCTCGTCTACTGAGCCGGAGTACCCGGGTGCGAACGGGACCGCGGCGGCCGCGTTTCGATTGGGGCGAAAAAAGGCTCCCGTGTGCTGTGCGATGTCAGTGCAGATTGAACATCCCCAGGTGGTCGAATTTACTCAATCAATCAATCAATCAATCAATCAATCAATCAATCAATCAATCAATCAATCAATCAATCAATCAATCGATCAATCGCCTAAACCTGAAATGAGCCAGTATTTTGTAGCGAGAGGTACACTGGGTTACCAGTCGAGCATTTCGCAGTACAGGGGAGAGGAAAGTTGTGCGCATGCGCCATTACCATAGCAACCGAAGAGGAGCAAAGTGCGGCTTGAGCTTTGCCGTCGCCGTGGCCGCGCGCCTACTCCAACGTCAAATCCGAGAATGACGTCACGCGGATGAGCAGTTGTGCGCATGCGCCGATACCACGGTAACCAGAGACCCCACAGCTGCGCCGTGTTGTTCGTCGCCGCCTGGCCGCACGCCGCTGTATCACCCGAACCCCGCGTCGCATGCGTAGGATTGCGTATAAAAGGCGGAGATGTAGTGGAAGATGTAGTGGGCGTCTGTATCACAACTTTTGACATGCATGGTGAGAAGGAGAGTCCAACCGCTGCTAAACGGCGGTATAGACAAGAGAAGATTAACTCTTCCAATCCTGAGGTTTTCGCCTTGCAGTTGGCATGAACCAAATAAGAACGCTGGAGTCTGTGTGTACGTGAAACAAGGTATCACAGCTGTCAGACATCTCCCTTCGATCGCGGTGAATAATGGTGAAGCCTGCTGTGTTCGGCTTCTGGAGAGCTTCATTATCATCCAAGGAGTCTACGTGGCACCCGGAACATCTGTCAAGCAGACGATTGATGTGGTTCCCACGTGTATACCAGCCTACGGCACGGTTTCACAGTTGTGTGTGATTTTGGGTGATTTCAACAGGAAACAGGACCCCTTTAGTCAGTGTATGAAGGAAAAGTTTGACTAATTTAGCTTTCGACCCTCACGTCCAGACTACACATTGGGGAACTACTATTGAGCTTCTATACTAAAAAGGCTCTACCAAATCGAAATACTGTATCGACAAAATTGAGATCGCTGCATGCTACTTCACAGGTCATCGGGCAGTCTTCGTCTCAGTCAAGCAAAATGAATAAAAGATGTGTATACCCAATGTCTCACATTACTAAATATACAGAGACCACAACAAGCTCAGCCAGGCAAACTTACCCCTCGCTACGTATATCCTGGAATAGCAGAGCTAAGTCACTGCCAATTTTTCTGCCTGGAACCGCAACCCAACTGAGCCCATTCGCGAGCTTGGAACCGAAACGATGCAACCCTACTTTTGGTGTAAAATAAGTTGGTAGGTGGGAAAAAATCGGCGGTTTTTTGCGCAGCAAAAAGTTTCTATTGCGAAAATTTAGCCATCTATACGTTTTATGTTGTTTGAAGATGCCACCAAATCGATGATATAACAAAAATTAGGTAAGCGTGGCGTCTAACAAACAAACTTTGCGCGTCCATAATGCTGCTTTCGACATTCCTAAAATATTGTACCCAAAACCGATTGGAAATCTTGTGGTAATTAGAGTACCTCCTACCACATATTAGTAGCAAAAAATCATCTGCGGTTTAACTACTCCTGAACCTAGTTAGAGAGTGAAAGCTGTGGTGTATCGGGCAAGTAGACAGCGGCTTGGCGCCTGTAACGTTGAGTGTGTTTCGTTCTGCGCACTGGATAGGCAGCGCGTCCACCATGCCACCCCCTCAGGTGGCAGTTAATAGTTGACCGCGAGAGGTTGGTCACAAAGTGAACGCTGCGGTCTCTTGCTGCAGTGCCGCGCGTCTACCACAACATTGTCAGCGCTAATGCATGCAACGCACATCTCTCTCTCTCTCTCTCTCACCACCCTACGTACGCGGCGTCCATTGACCCAGGGGGTCAGTTATGCGTGCTTCCTTTCCTGTTGAGAGAGAGAGACAGAAACAACTTTATTACCATAGAATGTCGAGATTCAGGGCTGGTGGGCTCGGGGTGGTCCCCAGCTGGGGGCGACTTCCTGAGACCACGAAACGAGTGCCAGTTGTATGGTCCTGTCTGGCCTTCTGAGGAGTTGATTCCATCCCTCTTTGGAGGGAGCTGGCAGTAAGGTTCGGGAAAACGGGTTTCCCGCGCAACCCGAGAGGGTATGCGCCTGAGTTTGACTTTACCTTGGTTGAAATTTCAGCAGGTGGTGTCGTATTCACCGTCTGTGATGATTGATAGTCTAGAATGGCCAAGAATCGAGTGTGTCTGCGACCTGTGGAGAATGGTGTCTTGCGCTAGAATTTAGACGAGGTAGGCAGGCGGGTATTGGCGTCTCGTCTCTCTGTGAAGGTTGCTGATTTCAGCAAAGGTCTGGTGAGCCTCAGCAAGAACGCCTGGATTCATGGAGGCGGCCGTCAGGTTGGTTCGGCCTCGGGCTTGTCGGTCGACCCCTTCGTTTCCTGAGTTTCCCGCGGGGGCGGGTACGCAGACTAGGTTGATCTTATGGTCGGGAGTGGTGCCGCGAAGGATGCGTGCAGCGGGGTGGCAGATAAAACCTTCCGAGTAATTTTTGTACCACTCTTCTGGAGTCGCTTGGGACTGTGGGCGTACGTGAGTCGGCGATGGCCAGCACGATGGCGGCTTCTTCTGCCGCGGTAGGAGAGTGGGCTTGTACTGCGGCTGTGGTGACGAGAGTGGATTGTGGCGTGGTTGCATTTTGCCGGGCAGCGTCCACGTGTACTGCGCGCTCGTCGGCAAGGTATGTGGCAACCAGTGCTTGGGCTTTGAGCTTGCGGCACGTATTATGGCGGCCAGGTAGCCTGATATAGGGGACTAGTTTGACGACAAGGAGGCTATGGACCCCTAGTTGAAGGGGGGCCGTGGGGTGGACGTAACCAATGGGGTTGATGTTGAGATTGTCAAGTATGGGCCAGCCGTGTTTGGTGCGGGAGAGGCGGTAGATTTGGGCCGTCTTGAGTGCCTCTATGAGTTCTGTCAGTGTGTTGTAGATGCGGAATTGGAGGAGATGCTGTGTGCTGGCGCACTGTGGCAGCCACAGTGCAGCTTTGTATGCTGAGCGTATAATGTTCACAGCTTCCTCGACCTCCCGGCGAAGGTGATAGTAGGGGTAGGAGTAGACTATGCTGCTAATGAGGAAAGCTTGCCAGAGCCGACAGAGGTCGACCTCCTTCACACCTCTGCGGCGGATGAGGCCGTTGATCTGGTTGGCTGTGGTGCGGAGGCGCTGAATCGCCTCCTAGTTTGGCGTGTTGTTCTGTATTATAACGCCCAGAAAGAACGTGGTTGGTCTGGACCGGAGGTGTGGGATGTGTGTCGACATAGAGCACAATAGGCTCTTGAGGGTCAGGGACGGGCATGCGAACTTGTCTATCCCTGACGACTAGCGATTGGGACTTAGTTGGGGGGGGGGGACATGTGAGCCCGTTCGCCTTACAAAGGCTTGGATTTTGTCAATTGCTCTTTGGAGGGGGTTTTCGATTCCCCCTCTGAGCCAGAGTTGGTCCAGAGGGTAATTTTATCGGCATATATTCAGGGTTTAATGTGAGGAATGTCTTCCAGAAGTGGACGGAGGCCTGTCATAGTAGTGTTGAAAAGGAACGTAAATAGGACTGATTCTTGTTGCTTTCCTTGGGTGACTCTAGGTAATCTTGCTTTGGAGGTCTCCAATGTGAAGTTTCACTCTGCGGTGATGATTAAAGTCGGCGATGTAGTTGTAGGTGCGGACGCCTACATTTATTTCTGAGAGGTTGGCCAGGATAGAAGCATGCGACACTGCCGAAACACTTGCTGACGTCTAGGCCTACGATGGTTCGTGTAGCTCGGTTTTGGCTCATATCGAGGATACCGTGTCGGTTTTTCCACATAATGTCTTGGGTGCTGAGGCCGGTCCTGAAGCCGATTACAGTGGGGGAGAAAATGTCCTATTGGTGTACGTTAGTGGGCAGTCTATTGAGTATGACGTGTTCCGTGACCTTTCCCAGGCAGGACGTGAGCGTGATGGGCCGGAGGTTGCCCAGCTCCACTCGTTTGTAGGTATGAATATATCTTTGGCATGCTTCCAGGTATCTGGAAGGTGACCCTCATGCCAGTGTTGGTTGAAGAGGTCCGTGAGCGCCTGGACGGACTGATCGTCGGTGTTGCGGAGCATCTTGTTGGATATGCGGTTGTCGCCGGCCGCCGCGATGGTTTTAATGTGGCTGAGGGCGACGCGGACTTCTGCTGCTGTAATGGCGGCGTCCATGCAGTGTTCTGAGCGCCCGTGTATCCTGAAGGGATGGGCATTTCAGCGGAAGTACTGGTGTCTTTCAGGGTGGTGAGGTGTTCCTCATTTGTGCTTTGAACGGTTTATATGACGCGGGTGAAGTTCGTGTGAGATGTGGATTTGGTGTGAGTTGGGTCCAGTAGATGTCTGAGCAGAAACCACAAGTTTTTGCATCCTAGCTTGCCGTTAAGACATTTGCAGCTTTGATGCCATTGCTCCTGACTCAGTTTGATGGAGTAAGCTTTGATCTCCCGCTCGAGGCGAACGAGACGGAGCATGAAGACTGCGCTGGGCCTCCCACATGTGTATGAGTTTTTCGTCGGGAGTGGGGCTATCCTCGTCATGGGTAGCTGTGGAAGTAGGATTGGCGGTGTCTTGGAGCAGTGAGCTTGTCCATGTGTCCACATCGTCTGCGGGGGTTGAAGTGCATTTGGCGCGCACGTATCTGAAGGCGCCCCAGTTAGTGTGCTTGATGTTCGGTTAGGGGGCTTTGCTGTAAGTAGCCGTGAAGGTGATGCTGAGAACATAGTAGTCGCTGCCTATGTTCATGCCGAGGTTTTCCCAGCGCGCGTCTGGGATGTTGCGGGCGAAAGTGACTTCGGTGCAGCTGTCCTGCGTGACGCTGTTGCTAATACGAGTAGGCCTGTCGGGGTCTAGGTGTAGTATCAGTCCCTGTGCTTGGGCTGTTTCCCACACTTTGGCTCCCTTTCCACCGCATGCTTTGCGGGTGCATGCGGGGCGTTTGAGTCACCAAGAATGTGTAGCTTCCCTGTTTGTGCAGTCGCGCAGGCCTTAAGAACGAGGGTCGCCACTCATGTGCTTTTGTCGCAGGGGGGGGAGGGGGGTGAGTAGACATAAGGATGTGGAACCGGATTTTTGAGCAGGTGTTCGGTAGGACCTGCACGAAAGTGTGCAGAACGTCGGGGTGATTTAGGTCTATTTGATTGCCTGTTAAATTTCGGTGGACCAGATTGCGGTGCTTAGCCGTGTGTCCGGTGCAGTTTGCTGGTTATACGGGGCGTAGCTGGTAATATTAGTGGAGGGTGTGTGGCTGGGCATGCAGGGTGTGCTCCAAGGCACATTCTACAAGCCCAGCCCCCCCCCCCCCCTCACATCATCTTACTTCAGGAAACATACGTGGATTCATCAAAATAGTCGAAGTCTAGAACGTACTCAACGCCAACGCAAATGAACACAATGAAAGCCGACAGCTTATATATACAGAGGCGACCGCTCGGTTTCGGCGGCGGCGGCTGAGTGACGTCATAGCTGTCACGTGGTTCTAGGTCGGTTCAAGGTCAAACTCGCGCACACGGCGAAGAAGCTACGGAGGCGAGTAGTAAAGCTTTCGCTTTAAACTGAATTTGTTAGAACAGCTCCAACTAAGAAGCATCGCGTAAGAATAGCTTTCTTTTCTTTTTGTCACGCAGAGAGCAAAACAGCTCGAACGGCCCAGCGCGTGCTCCGGACTGCTAGAGCGGCGGCCAAAGCCGCTACGTCTAGCCAGGCAAGAAAATACGATGCAATACCAAAAGCGTAGCTGCGTATGTTGAGGTCCTGTCCGTTTCCAAAGACGTCGAGTGGGCAGTCTGGAACACGCCGAGGATTCGTACCTCAGGCCGTTATGGACAAGCGTTTTGCACTTTGTGTCAACTCTATGCGAGAGAGAGAGAAATAACTTTGTTGGCACCCGTCAGAGAATTTGAAGGGGGGGGGGGGAGAGAGAGAAACTTTATTGTCAGGAAGAAGGTGATCTTCCTGGGTTATTTCAGCCCCTCCAGGTGGCCGGCAGTTTGTCTGTCGGCGACCTTCTGCGCTTTTGCCCCGGCCCGGGTCTGAACGTCCGGGTCCGGACTGGCGAGAACGGCTTCAAATTTTTCAAGCTTGGGAGATGTGACTAGATCTGCCGTAGGCGGAGCCTCCGTGAAGTCCCAGGTTAAGTGGTCTAAGGTGGCAGGCTCGCCGCACAGCTGACAACACGGATTTACCAAATCGGGAAAGGTATTGGAATACGTCAACGGGTTTGGCTGCGACCGCGTTTGCAGCCGCCTCCACACCTGTTCGCGGCTGAGTGAAACGTGCGCGCATGGGGGGGGGGGGGGGGGCACGCTCGCTCTAAGCTCCCTGTAAAAAATTAATGTGGATTAGCAGAATATACAAAGCGAAAGATGTCAGCGTTCACCATGTTAATTGTTGTTGGCGTTGACATTGTTCTAGACGGCGATGGTTTTGAGCAAAGGAAGGGTGCGTAACTGGCTTCCTGGATATGCGGACGCCTCATTCGTGCTTTTATACATGTGGCGGTGGTGAGAGATGTGGCCTGACTGCATTAGGGCTGACAGCGTTGTGGCTGAGATTCGGCACTGCAGCAATAGCTAGGCCGCAGCATTCATCTGGTTATCAATCTCTCGCGATCAACCATTAACTGCATGCCACCTCCCAGGGTGGCAGGGAGGGCGCGCTGCATATCCAGTGTGCGGAACGCAATCAAAGCAGGCTTTTGCAATTGGACACCAACGCAATGTACACGAAAGCGAGATTGTGATCTCCACTGACTCACAGAGCCGGTTGTGCGCCTTTCCTTTCGTGAAAATGAACGGCCTTTGCCAAGTTGTCAACGCCAATGAACTCTATGAACATAATAATAATAATTGGTTTTTGGGGAAAGGAAATGGCGCAGTATCTGTCTCATATATCGTTGGACACCTGAACCGCGCCGTAAGGGAAGGGATAAAGGAGAGAGTGAAAGTAGAAAGGAAGAAGAGGTGCCGTAGTGGAGGGCTCCGGAATAATTTCGACCACCTGGGGATCTTTAACGTGCACTGACATCGCACAGCACACGGGCGCCGCGGTCAGGTTCGAACCCGGGAACTCCGGATCAGTAGTAGTTGCCCGTGTGCTGTGCGATGTCAGTGCACGTTAGAGATCCCCAGGTGGTCGAAATTATTCCGGAGCCCTCCACTACGGCACCTCCTTCTTCCTTTCCTCTTTCACTCCCACCTTTATCCATTCCCTTACGGCGCGGTTCGGGTGTCCAACGATATATGAGACAGATACCGTGCCACTTCCTTTCCCCAAATACCAATTATAATTATATATATATATATATATATATAAGTAGTCCAGCGCCCTAACCACTGAGCCACCGCGGCGGGGAACTCTATGAACGCCGTCGGCTCAGTTGTTTTGTTTGGTTTTTGAGGAAAGGAAATGGCACAATAACCGTCTCACGTATCTCGGTGGACACCCGAACCGCTCCGTAAAGGAAGGAATAAAGGAGAAAGGCAAAAAGGAAAGAGAAAACTAACAATTGAAAGTTGGATTTTGAGGAAAGGCGCGGCGCTGCGCTGCGGCGGAACACCTGTGGCTCGGTGCTACTATTGGGGCATGCCCAGTAGTGACTAGGGAACGTGAGAAAGAGAAATATCTGCGGAGAGGAGCGCGTTGTGACGTCATGTTCCTCCCCGGAGCACCGCCACGGTGAAATCGCAAGTTCGCGGCTTGTAAAGCTTTCGCTTTAATAGTTGGGCATGGCATGATATGCAATTAGCGTCTCGCCCCTGGGAACATCCGGGTCGGGACCACCTCACCAGCTCGGCTGACAAAATTTCGAGCATATTGGTGAGCGGCCTCGTTCCCTGGAACACCCACGTGTGTCGGGACCCACACCAGATCCACTTCCTTCCTATCTTTTGGCATCGTGCGAATAATTTTGTATGCAGTGGCGGAGATACGACCCCTCACGTAGTTGCGAACGGCCGTTTTGGAATCACCCGCCGCGGTGGCTCAGTGGTTAGAGCGCTCGACTACTGATCCGGAGTTCCCGGGTTCGAACCCGACCGCGGCGGCTGCGTTTTTATGGAGATAAAACCCTGAGGCGCCCGTGTGCTGTGCGATGTCAGTGCACGTTAAAGATCCCCAGGTGGTCGAAATTATTCCGGAGCCCTCCACTACGGCACCTCTTCTTCCTTCTTCTTTCACTCCCTCCTTTATACCTTCCCTTACGGCGCGGTTCAGGTGTCCAACGATATATGAGACAGATACTGCGCCATTTCCTTTCCCCAAAAACCAATGATTATTTATTATTATTATTATTATTATTATTATTATTGTTTTGGAATCACGGAGAATTGTGCTGGTACCTTCCTGAACGATTCCTAGTGCTATTGCAGCCTCTTCGGCCTCTTCCACTCGGTCCGTGACCACCGTAGCCGCTACCCTGCGGGAGATGCTCACCGCGCTCGCAGCGAAAGCGTATTTGCCTGTAAATTTATAATGTGCCGCATCAAAATACACGGCACTATCGTCCCCTTGATACTTTTTGTTGAACTTCTTCGCCCTGGCCCTCCTCCGGTTTTCATGACGGTCCGCTTGCATGCTCTTGGGGATAGGTTTGACCCGAATGCGTTCGCGCATCTCTGTAGGTATAATCACCTGGCCTGAAGGCTACGCGCCCTGTATGCTTAAGCTTCGCAAATTTAGAGCCCCGTATCTGTCTGCCTGAGCCGCTGCTCTTGAGATGTAAGTTATGCCTCAGTGAGCTCTTCAAGGGTGTTTTGGCCGCTAAGAGACAGAAGTCTCGTGGTGTACGTGTTTCTGGGGAGGCCTAGAGGCGCCTTGTACGCCTGTCAACAAAGTAACAACAACAACATGCAACAAATAACGCCGCACAGGTTGAAGACCTCGGTCCAGCAGACCATACGGCTCGTTAAACGCGTGGCGACTCCGCGACAGGGCATGACAGAGCGCAACACACGTCGGCTCGTTAAGGCTTTCGTCGTTAATCGGCTCGTGTGCGCCACCCCTTACCTGGATCTCAAGAGAGCAGAGTAAAAACTTGAACTGCCTGGTGAGGGGAGTGATAATGTTACGGGGAGTCAAGTCACTCTACCTACCTATCAATCCGCCCCTAACCGTCGGCCGCGAACTTTTGGAAAGCGAAAAAATGCAGCCCGAGTCTTCCAAACGTGACACACGCACACACACACACACACACACACACACACACACACACACACACACACACACACACACACACACACACACACACACACACACACACACACACACACACACACACACACACACACACACACACACACACACACACACACACACACACACACACACACACACACACACACACACACACACACACACACACACACACACACACACACACACACACACACACACACACACACACACACACACACACACACACACACACACAAAGTAAAAAGGAAATAACTGTTTTCGCATTGAAACACATAAGTAGATTTAAGAAGTGAAAATGAAAATTGGTATTTGCAGTATTTGTCTCACGGACACGTGAACCGCGCCGTAAGGGAAGAGATCAAGGAGGGACTAAGAGAAGAAAGAGGTGCCGTAGTGGAGGGCTTCGGAATAATTTAGACCACCTGGAAATCTTTAACGTGCATTGACATTGCACAGCACACGGGCGCCTTTGCGTTTCGCCCCCATCGAAACGCTGCCGCCGCGGTCGGGTTTGGACCCGGGTACTCCGGATCAGTAGCCGAGCGCGCTAACCCCAGAGCCACCGCGGCGGGTCTCAGCGCTCTTCCCCTGCAGGTTTCGCCGCTAACGGCTAGGGACACTAATGTTGTTTCGGAATGTACGACCATATTTCGCGCCGAAATTTACATACCTTTATATGAGACGAGAGCAATCGCAATTGAACATACTCTTCACGAAACATAAGTTAGACAAAAACGGGAAGCCAGGAGAGTTATGGCGCCTTCAATCTCAGACTTCACCAGTTGAGGTAAGCCGTCATTTCTGACTGCTACACCGACGTTACAGAGGACGCCCGTAGATTCTAGACCAGTTTTTGCGGGGGGCGGCGGTATAATGCGCAACTTCAAAGTTCCATCCTCGTAAACTGAATTAGCAGCCGTCAATGAAGACTCCTCGCACTTCATGGCGAACGAGATGTTTGAATTAGTCTAATAATAATAATAATAATTGGTTTTTGGGGAAATGAAATGGCGCAGTATCTGTAAGATATATCGTTTGACATCTGAACCGCGCCGTAAGGGAAGAGATAAAGGAGGGACTAAGAGAAGAAAGGAAGAAAGAGGTGCCGTAGTGGAGGGCTCCGGAATAATTTCGACCACCTGGGGATCTTTAACGTGCACTGACATCACACAGCTCACAGGGGCCTTAGTGTTTCGCCCCCATAGAAACGCTGCTTCGCGGTCGGGTTGGGACCCGGGTACTCCGTATCAGTAGCCGAGTGCCTAACCACTGAGCCACCACGGCGGGTATGGCGAATATAAAAATGCAGCTCGATATAAGTAATCCTGTTTGTTTGAAAAGTAATGAAATGTCTAGTATCCGGGTCAACAGCTTCTACTGGAGTATGACACGCCTGTTGTGAGGATGTAACGACTGTTCAGAAGACGCCGTTTCTCGACAGATTATAGCTGCGAAAGAAATATTTTTGCGTAATTAACCGCGAATTTCTTTTTATACTAGCTCGTTTCGCTATTAAACAGCTTGTCTCGTTGTATTAAGCACGAATACGTCTACGGTACCCCACTTGGGAGTACAAAAATTTTGGAGGACGCTTAAGCTTCGCCTTTCAGAATGAGAGGCGAAAGCGTGTTGCAGGGCTGCCAAGGAGTCCACGGAACGCCGACGCCAGTTCGGCGTGACGCTTGGCCTGTTGGACAATTTAAGGAAAGGACGCCTGTAAGGAAAGGGGATTGAAATGAAAATTGGTTTTAAGCAAAGCAAATGACGCCTGTCACAATTCTCGCTGGGCACCCGTACCACGCCGTGAGGGAAGGAAAATCTCTTTCCTTACGGCGCGGTTCTGGTGTCCACCGAGATGCGTCATTTTTCGCTCACGGCCAAAGACGCCGACGACACCGGCTTTTCTGCGACACGAGCTCCTTAATGCTATCGCGTTAAAATTGCGGAATATCACTCGGTGGAGGCAGTTTTCTGTTCGAAGCAGCCCGCCGCCGCATTGCTTCCAATGTAGCCGAACGGGAGAGTGGGACCCAACATGCCGCTGTCGAGGGCGGTGTCCTCACCCTGAAAGCGGCGCTGGCCGGCCATTGAGGCACACTAAGTTCCATGACCACGAATGTACTTGGTCATCGCCTATGGCACGCTCATATCTAGTTTACGGCCAAGTGTAGCCGTCTGGTCGCTATGAACAGTTGGCATACTACTCGTTTCGGAACGTGCGTCTTGTGTTCGTCGCATTCCGTACCAGTCCTTCAAGCGCCACAGCTGCTCCGCACGGCGTAATTTCCATCCGTTTCTGTTTTCCCTTCTGTTTCGAATCCGTCATTAGCGAAGAAAACCAAACCTTCCGGGGAAGTACCACAAAAAGGTTGGTTGGCCTGAAATAAAGATGACACATACCCACTACGGGGAGTGGCCGAGACAGAGGCTGTGAATTGCTGGAAACAGGTGCGTTTAGAGGGGAGAAACGGATTAGTAAAAGGGCATAGGCTGACAGTTTGGACGACGCAACGACAGGGTACCTGTAAACTGGGAGATCGAAGAACGGAAAATGGATTTGTGCGGAAATACGAACACCACGCACGCAATGTTTCAAATTCGCGCATACTGAGAGCGGGAAGAGAAAGAAAATGAGAGTCGCTGCATTTCTAGAATGAAAGGCAAGGGAGGAAAGGAGCAAGCAAAGCAAAGCAAAGCAAAGCGAAGCAAAGCAAGCAAGCAATTCCGCGACTTAAATTTGCCGCTGGCTTACACATTGGTGCTTCTTCTGCTAACTTCCTCGCTTGTGTCATGTTCAGCACCTTTTTACTAAAACTGAAACGTTTAAATCGGCATACAGAATTTTTAAATCCACGTTTGAGAGAAGGGATACTTGTTTTTGTGTTCCTAATGCTGTCTAACACGAGTTACCCACCACGCACATGCTTTGATTTTTCGTCAGGAAGAAGATAAGGAAAAGGAGTTTCTGGAGAAAACCAAACTTACAGCTTATTAAAACCCCAAAAGAATTCACGAAATCTACCCAGAAGCCACAATGTAGACACTGTGGTATAGAGGCGGATGTACACAACATGGTATGGGCCTACCAAAGCAGCTCTGAAATAGAAAGGATAAAAGAATCGACGGTTGAGGAGTGGGAGGAAATGCTGTCCAGATGAGACACCAAAGTTCAGCAGTTGACCGAAAGGTCTACAGCGGTTCCAATAATAGGGAGATCGACGACCAATTTTATTTCAAAATAAAACGCTTTTATCACCATTATTGGGAGGGGGGAATGTAGCCATGCTTGCGCACGCTACAGAGTAATAAATAGTTAATAGGAAATGAGCAGTAACTCTCACTTCTCGGTGGACATCTCAACCGCACCGTAATAGAAGTGACTGCAAAGTCACTGAAAGACGGAAGAGAGAAGGCGGCGCAAAAGTATAGTGGTGGTGGTGGTGGTAGTGGTTTTATTAAAAATAATAGTAAAAAGGAAGGAAAAGATTTTTGCTAGCCCCGGCATCTGCCATCGATCCTGAAGCACCTGAGCTGGGGCAGCGGAAATAAAGGACAGCAGGCAGAATGGAGAGATGAAATGAAAGAGGTGAGGGGACAGGAATAGAGGATAGGGGGAGAAGTAATATGTACAAACTATTTACACAATAAGTAATGTGCGATATGCTCGCGGCCTATAGGGCACAGGGCATACTACCAGACTCCATCAAGACGCAAAAGTATAGTGCCCAAAATTAATTTTAGCCCCCTGGGTTGGTTGAACGTGCACTGGCTTCGCACAGCGCATGACATCAGGGTCTCCTCTGTACAATGGCGCCGCTTTGATAAACAGCTGATCGCTTTCATGCGTCTTATATTACGCGTTGGGAAGATAGCTGCCGCCCCTTCCTTGAGGCTGGAGGGATGGAAAACTACTGGCCTCCTGAGTATCGTTTACAAAACTGACCATCACCACCACCAAAACTGCAGATGGGTCAATAAAACAATGGCCCGCAGAATTTCATCTCTCTCAAAAGAAAGCTCTACGCGGGAGATTTTAGATTTTCCACATATTGATATGGCCAATCCTCTCAATGAATGTGGCCCCTATCTCAAATAGTTAAAACGTCATCTATTATGATTATTCAGCATTTTGTCAATTAACATAAAATAGCTTTATTCTGATGCATAGCACTACTGAAAATATTATACCGAAGAAAGCGCTGATTCCCAATATACTGCTTTTAAATTACTCCGCCCTTCTTATCTTAAAGGTGCTGTAAAAGATGCTCATCTGTCCTCGGTTTACCCGCCGCGGTGGCCAAGTGGTTAAGGCGCTCGGCTACACTGATCCGGAGTTCCCGGGTTCGAACCCGACCGCGGCGGCAGCGTTTTTACGGAGGCAAAACGCTAAGGCGCCCGTGTGCTGTGCGATGTTCGTGCACGTTAAAGATCCTTAGGCGGTCGAAATTATTCCAGAGCCCTACACTACGGCACCTCTTCCTTTCTTCTTTCACTCCCTCCTTTATTCCTTCCCTTGCGGCGCGGTTCAGGTGTGCAGCGATATATGAGACAGATACTGCGCCATTTCCTTTCCCCAAAAACCAATGATTATTTATTATTATTATTATTATTGTTTTGGAATCACGGATAATTGTGCTGGTACCTTCCTGAACGATTCCTAGTGCTATTGCAGCCTCTTCGGCCTCTTCCACTCGGTCCGTGACCACCGTAGCCGCTACCCTGCGGGAGATGCTCACCGCGCTCGCAGCGAAAGCGTATTTGCCTGTAAATGTATAATGTGCCGCATCAAAATACACGGCACTATCGTCCCCTTGATACTTTTTGTTGAACTTCTTCGTCCTGGCCCTCCTCCGGTTTTCATGACGGTCCGCTTGCATGCTCTTGGGGATAGGTTTGACCCGAATGCGTTCGCGCATCTGTGTAGGTATAATCACCTGGCCTGAAGGGTACGCGCCCTGTATGCTTAAGCTTCGCAAATTTAGAGCCCTGTATCTGTCTGCCTGAGCCGCTGCTCTTGAGATGTAAGTTATGCCTCAGTGAGCTCTTCAAGGGTGTTTTGGCCGCCAAGAGACAGAAGTCTCGTGGTGTACGTGTTTCTGGGGAGGCCTAGAGGCGCCTTGTACGCCTGTCAACAAAGTAACAACAACAACATGCAACAAATAACGCCGCACAGGTTGAAGACCTCGGTCCAGCAGACCATACGGCTCGTTAAACGCGTGGCAACTCCGCGACAGGGCATGACAGAGCGCAACACACGTCGGCTCGTTAAGGCTTTCGTCGTTAATCGGCTCGTGTGCGCCACCCCTTACCTGGATCTCAAGAGAGCAGAGTAAAAACTTGAACTGCCTGGTGAGGGGAGTGATAATGTTACGGGGAGTCAAGTCACTCTACCTACCTATCAATCCGTCCCTAACCGTCGGCCGCGAACTTTTGGAAAGCGAAAAAAATGCAGCCCGAGTCTTCCAAACGTGACACACACGCACGCACGCACGCACGCACGCACGCACACACACACACACACACACACACACACACACACACACACACACACACACACACACACACACACACACACACACACACACACACACACACACACACACACACACACACACACACACACACACACACACACACACACACACACACACACACACACACACACACACACACACACACACACACACACACAAAGTAAAAAGGAAATAACAATGTTTTCGCATTGAAAGCACATAAGTAGATTTAAGAAGTGAAAATGAAAATTGGTATTTGCAGTATTTGTCTCACGGACACGTGAACCGCGCCGTAAGGGAAGAGATAAAGGAGGGACTAAGAGAAGAAAGAGGTGCCGTAGTGGAGGGCTTCGGAATAATTTAGACCACCTGGAAATCTTTAACGTGCATTGACATTGCACAGCACACGGGCGCCTTTGCGTTTCGCCCCCATCGAAACGCTGCCGCCGCGGTCGGGTTTGGACCCGGGTACTCCGGATCAGTAGCCGAGCGCGCTAACCACAGAGCCACCGCGGCGGGTCTCAGCGCTCTTCCCCTGCAGGTTTCGCCGCTAACGGCTAGGGACACTAATGTTGTTTCGGAATGTACGACCGGTACCCCACTTGGGAGTACAAAAATTTTGGAGGACGCTTAAGCTTCGCCTTTCAGAATGAGACGCGAAAGCGTGTTGCAGGGCTGCCAAGGAGTCCACGGAACGCCGACGCCAGTTCGGCGCGACGCTTGGCCTGTTGGACAATTTAAGGAAAGGACGCCTGTAAGGAAAGGGGATTGAAATGAAAATTGGTTTTAAGCAAAGCAAATGACGCCTGTCACAATTCTCGCTGGGCACCCGTACCACGCCGTGAGGGAAGGAAAATCTCTTTCCTTACGGCGCGGTTCTGGTGTCCACCGAGATGCGTCATTTTTCGCTCACGGCCAAAGACGCCGACGACACCGGCTTTTCTGCGACACGAGCTCCTTAATGCTATCGCGTTAAAATTGCGGAATATCACTCGGTGGAGGCAGTTTTCTGTTCGAAGCAGCCCGCCGCCGCATTGCTTCCAATGTAGCCGAACGGGAGAGTGGGACCCAACATGCCGCTGTCGAGGGCGGTGTCCTCACCCTGAAAGCGGCGCTGGCCGGCCATTGAGGCTCACTAAGTTCCATGACCACGAATGTACTTGGTCATCGCCTATGGCACGCTCATATCTAGTTTACGGCCAAGTGTAGCCGTCTGGTCGCTATGAACAGTTGGCATACTACTCGTTTCGGAACGTGCGTCTTGTGTTCGTCGCATTCCGTACCAGTCCTTCAAGCGCCACAGCTGCTTCGCACGGCGTAATTTCCATCCGTTTCTGTTTTCCCTTCTGTTTCGAATCCGTCATTAGCGAAGAAAACCAAACCTTCCGGGGAAGTGCCACAGAAAGGTTGGTTGGCCTGAAATAAAGATGACACATACCCACTACGGGTAGTGGCCGAGACAGAGGCCGTGAATTGCTGGAAACAGGTGCGTTTAGAGGGGGGAAACGGATTAGTAAAAGGGCATAGGCGGACAGTTTGGACGACGCAACGACAGGGTACCTGTAAACTGGGAGATCGAAGAACGGAAAATGGCTTTGTGCGGAAATACGAACACCACGCACGCAATGTTTCAAATTCGCGCATACTGAGAGCGGGAAGAGAAAGAAAATGAGAGTCGCTGCGTTTCTAGAATGAGAGGCAAGAAAGGAAAGGAGCAAGCAAAGCAAAGCAAAGCAAAGCGAAGCAAAGCAAGCAAGCAATTCCGCGACTTAAATTTGCCGCTGGCTTACACATTGGTGCTTCTTCTGCTAACTTCCTCGCTTTTGTCATGTTCAGCACCTTTCTACTAAAACTGAAACGTTTAAATCGGCATACAGAATTTTTAAATCCACGTTTGAGAGAAGGGATACTTGTTATTGTGTTCCTAATGCTGTCTAACACGAGTTACCCACCATGCACATGCTTTGATTTTTCGTCAGGAAGAAGATAAGGAAAAGGAGTTTCTGGAGAAAACCAAACTTACAGCATATTAAAACCCCAAAAGAATTCACGAAATCTACCCAGAAGCCACAATGTAGACACTGTGGTATAGAGGCGGATGTACACAACATGGTATGGGCCTACCAAAACAGCTCAGAAATAGAAAGGATAAAAGAATCGACGATTGAGGAGTGGGAGGAAATGCTGTCCAGATGAGACCCCAAAGTTCAGCAGTTGACCGAAAGGTCTACAGCGGTTCCAATTATAGGGAGATCGACGACCAATTTTATTTCAAAATAAAACGCTTTTATCACCATTATTGGGAGGGGGGAATGTAGCCATGCTTGCGCACGCTACAGAGTAATAAATAGTTAATAGGAAATGAGCAGTAACTCTCACTTCTCGGTGGACATCTCAACCGCACCGTAATAGAAGTGACTGCAAAGTCACTGAAAGACGGAAGAGAGAAGGCGGCGCAAAAGTATAGGGCCCAAAATTAATTTTAGCCCCCTGGGGTTGTTGAGCGTGCACTGGCTTCGCACAGCGCATGACATCAGGGTCTCCTCTGTACAATGGCGCCGCTTTGATAAACAGCTGATCGCTTTCATGCGTCTTATATTACGCGTTGGGAAGATAGCTGCCGCCCCTTCCTTGAGGCTGGAGGGATGGAAAACTACCGGCCTCCTGAGTATCGTTTACAAAACTGACCATTACCACCACCAAAACTGCAGATGGGTCAATAAAACAATGGCCCGCAGAATTTCATCTCTCTCAAAAGAAAGCTCTACGCGGGAGATTTTAGATTTTCCAAATATTGATATGGCCAATCCTCTCAATGAATGTGGCCCCTATCTCAAATAGTTAAAACGTCATCTATTATGATTATTAAGCATTCTGTCAATTAACATAAAATAGCTTTATTCTGATGCATAGCACTACTGAAAATATTATACCGAAGAAAGCGCTGATCCTCAAAATACTGCTTTTAAATTACTCCGCCCTTCTTATCTTAAAGGTGCTGTAAAAGATGCTCATCTGTCCTCGGTTTACCCGCCGCGGTGGCCAAGTGATTAGGGCGCTCGGCTACACTGATCCGGAGTTCCCGGGTTCGAACCCGACCGCGGCGGCTGCGTTTTTACGGAGGCAAAACGCTAAGGCGCCCGTGTGCTGTGCGATGTTCGTGCACGTTAAAGATCCTTAGGCGGTCGAAATTATTCCAGAGCCCTACACTACGGCACCTCTTTCTTCCTTTCTTCTTTCACTCCCTCCTTTATTCCTTCCCTTACGGCGCGGTTCAGGTGTCCAGCGATATATGAGAGAGATACTGCGCCATCTCCCTTCCACAAATACCAATTATTATTCTGTCCTCGGGTTTCGCCAGCTGTTTTCGGAGGCACTGACGCTTCGCCGTATCGAAAGTCATGACTCCTTGTTGCTTCGGGCTGGGGTCAGGGGCGCCACATGAAATCGCCCCAGAAACCTCTTTTGCGCGCTTCTAGTTGCCGCGGAGGCTCGCTCAGTAGTTATCGTGCTCGGCTGCCGACCGTAAAGATCCCGGGCGCGGCGTTCATGTTAAAATGGAGGCGAAATGCTGGAGGCCCGTCTACTCTGCCCAGCTCACCAACCAATACACTCGTCTCACAAAGACAGGGTCGGGTCGCCGCCTTCTAGCCCGGCTTCACATCCAGCACACCCAATTCACAGAGGAGAGATGCCGCCTTCCCGTACACTGGAGACGCGCCCTCCACGTGCGGCCTCTCCCCACCAACATGTCCAAAGAGGACCATAATGGCAGGCGCCAGGCGCGGGCGGAAGCTTTGAACCGCCATTTTTGGAATAAACCAGGAGTCTTCTACGTGGACGCCTCCGGCCCGGACCCCAAGGGATGGTACACGGCCGCGGTCGTCCACGAGGGCAAAACAGTAGACGCCCTTACTTTCAAGGCCCAGTCAGCAATTCACGCAGAAGAGGTCGCCATCGCCCTGGCAGCCTCCGACTCCTCCTCCAAATACATAATCACCGACTCGCGAGGGGCTTGTCGAAACGTCGAGCAAGGGTGGGCTACTGCCCTGGCTTATCGCATCTATCAAAATTGTAGCCGGGACTCCGATCCTGCGCACCGATCTATTATTTGGGCTCCAGGTCACCAAGGCCTCCACGGAAACGAAGCAGCCGACGCCGCGGCCCGCGCGCTCTCTCTCCGGGCGTTTCCCTCGGGACCCGACGATGACCAGGACTCCGATTTCAATCCGGTTTACACTTTCAAGGAAATATGCGATTACTACAAATCCACCCACCAAACTCTTCCCACTCCTTGCAAAGGGCTAGGGAAGGCCAACGAGCGGGTACTCCTGCGCCTGCTCACTAACACGATGCTGTGCCCGGCAACTCTAAAGCATTTCAATCCTCAATTCGACGGGCGGTGCTCTCACTGTGGGGAGGTGTCGGACACCTACCACATGGTGTGGGCCTGCCAGCAGAACCCATCCCTACCCCCTATCTCAAACCCCACCCGAGAGGACTGGGAGGCGACCCTGTCCGGCTGCTGCACCCTCCAGGCCCAATGGGCCTTAACGCAGCGTGCCCGGGCTGCGGCAACCGCCAATGGGGTGCCTGACTAGGCATCCCCACCTAGTGGTTGTAAGGGCGTGACCCTTCAGGTCACGGACCCCAACACCTCTCTCTATAATTAATAAATGTTTTTACCACCACCACCACCCACTCTGCCATGTCAGTGCATGTTCAAAAACCCTAGGTCGTCGAAAATTCAGAGCCTTCCACTACGGCGTCCTTCATAGCCTGAGTAGCTTTGGGACGTTAAACCCCACAAACCAAACCATCTTTTGCGCACCTCTGAGCTCTCGTTGTTCAGTAAACGCAGAAAAACTGCTTATAACATCGTTAATTTTTGCGTCATTAATGAATTTCTCTATCTTGAGTTCGTTCCTCGTTTGTGCGCGCGGCATTTTTCGCATGAAGCCGTCACTTCTCAAAGATAAACGTGTACCGAAAACTTTACAAGTGCAAACGCTCTTTAGAAAAGTGCGAAGCTGCATTGCGCTGATATGGTTTATGAGGGTTTTTCTTAAAGCGACTGAACTATGAGAGACGCCGTAGTGAAGAGAATATTAAGAGGGTGTCAAATTGGGCGAGTTGGTAGTTATCATGGTCACACATAATTGCGGTTTTGAAATGACCTCGGACAACACAGGGACGACACAAACGCTGGTGCGCACCAGTGTTTGTGTCGTTCTCTGTGTTGTCCCAAGTCATTCCAAAAGCGCAATTATGTGTAACCATGTAGTGAAGGGCTCCGGAAATTTCGACCATCTGGTGGTCTTTAACTTGCACTGACGTCACACAGTACACGGGCCTCTAGAATTTCGCCTCCATCAAAATTCCACAGCCGCGGCTGGGATAGAACCCGCGTCTTTCGGGTCAGCAGCCGAGCGCCGTAACCACTAAGTCACCGCGGCGGCTGCACAGTACTGATAGGCGATGGGCATCTGGACTTGTAGCTGGAACTTTGAGCAGCTCGCCTATCAGCGCAATGCGAGCTGCTTAAAGCGCCAGACAGAAGTCCAGGTGCCCACCCGAGGGGTGTAGATCTCTCACCCTGCGAAGGCTAATATTCTTTCGGCGATTTTGTTTCAGGATTTTTCATGTAGCATGGATGGCAATAAGGAAAATAATATATTAACATGGTGCAGCGAACATGACAACGTTGAAAGCGTGCCTGCATCAAAACGCGCTTGAAAACGCGCGCAGTGTGCACCATTTGAATGAAAGCACAGCCTAAAACAAGAGAGAAAGACTGAGGAGCCAGTCAGCAATGATACGCTTTACAGACTGCTGCAGTGTAGAAAGAATGATCATGAGCAACAGGGAGAATAACAATTTCAGGTTTATGTGCAAATTATTGGAAAACTTGTGCAATCAAAACTTCCAAACCCACACGCAAGATAATTCTTCCTGGTATTATCATGCTATAGCTTCTAGGAGGTAAACAAAGCAAAGCAGTGTCTTCACCGATGTTATTTTACAAGTCTGCTACACGACTCTGGCCGTGAGAGTCAAGCCACTGAACAATGTCTCTTGCTGATGGAGTGATATGCCGCGCTTTCCCATTACCAGAAGAAAAATACAAAATCGTAGCACAGGTTACCGGAAACAAGGCTTTAATGTAGAGAAGCCGTGACTAAGACGACCTGTCTTCCTGGGAGTCCAAAGGCAAGCAAGCTGAGAACAACAAGAAATCCCGCAACAAGAGCGCTCATAAAAAATGATGAACCGCTGTTGTCATCGCCATCTGTCTTCGGCGACGGAAGAGCTGCTTTTGTTGAGGACAGTATCTTTGAACAGCGTATTTTGGTCCCCGCGCCTTTTTCGCAGATCACAGCAAGCACTTGCACTTGAACACCAGATCTGCGTAAAACTGAGCTATCCGCAGTCCACTGGAACGTGACCTCTTCAGCTTGCAAAGATTTGGTGCCTTTGACGTATATACCTTTCGATCTTGCGCAGGTAGCCTCTTTCACGCCGTCGCTAGGAGTGAACCCCGAAAAGGTGCCCTTCAAAACATCGCGACGTCTTCGTCTTCTGTTTCCATCTTTGAACTTGGCGACAACAGCATACATTTCGACGATCTTCACAGGCGCTTTGACGGAGCACGTCAGGGTCCCATGATTGGGCACAACACTTATAGTCGCAGTTAAACCGTCCTTCTTTTCGTAGTCAGCAGGCGCAGAGGGAGACCACTCCAGGGTGTCGCACTTTACAGGTTCCGGGCCTTGGGTTGGTGGCGCGCCGCCCGGTGTAAGAGCTGCTTTTGAGGAGGCCAGTATCTTTGAACAGCTTATTTTGGTCCCTTTTTCGCAGATCACAACAAGTACTTGCGCCTCTACTCCTGTGCTGCCTAAAGCCGAGTTGTCCGCAGTCCACTGGAACTTTACCTCTTCAGCTTGCAACGTTTGGGTGCCTTTGACGTATTTCTCATTCGATGCTGCGCAGGCAGTCTCTGCCATGCCGTCGGGTGGAGTGAACCCGGAAAAGGTGCCCTTCAGAATGTCGCTGGCTTTGGTTATCTCTCCGTCCTTGAACTTGGCGACAACAGCATACAGTTCTACGATCTTCACCAACGCTTTGACGGAGCAAGTGAGGGTTGCATCTTTGGGGGCAACGCTTATTGTTGCTGTTAAACCGTCCTTCTTTTCGTAGTCAGCAGGCGCAGAGGGAGACCATTCCAGGGTGTCGCACTTTACAGGTTCCGGGCCTTGGGTTGGTGGCGCGCCGCCCGGTGTAAGCGCTGCTTTTGTGGAGGCCAGTATCTTTGAACAGCTTATTTTGGTCCCTTTTTCGCAGATCACAACAAGTACTTGCGCTTCAACACCAGCGCCGCCTAAAGCCGAGCTGTCCGCAGTCCACTGGAACTTGACCTCTTCAGCTTGCAACTGCTGGGTGCCTTTGACGTATTTCTCGTTCGATGCTGCGCAGGCAGTCTCTGCCATGCTGTCGGGTGGAGTGAACCCGGAAAAGGTGCCCTTCAGAATGTCGCTGGCTTTGGTTATCTCCCCGTCCTTGAACTTGGCGACAACAGCATACAGTTCTACGATCTTCACCAACGCTTTGACGGAGCAAGTGAGGGTTGCATCTTTGGGGGCAACGCTTATTGTTGCTGTTAAACCGTCCTTCTTTTCGTAGTCAGCAGGCGCAGAGGGAGACCATTCCAGGGTGTCGCACTTTACAGGTTCCGGGCCTTGGGTTGGTGGCGCGCCGCCCGGTGTAAGAGCTGCTTTTGTGGAGGCCAGTATCTTTGAACAGCTTATTTTGGTCCCTTTTTCGCAGATCACAACAAGTACTTGCGCTTCAACACCAGCGCTGCCTAAAGCCGAGCTGTCCGCAGTCCACTGGAACTTGACCTCTTCAGCTTGCAACTGCTGGGTGCCTTTGACGTATTTCTCATTCGATGCTGCGCAGGCAGCCTCTGTAATGCCGTCAGGTGGAGTGAACCCGGAAAAGGTGCCCTTCAAAATGTCGCTGACTTTGGTTATCTCTCCGTCCTTGAACTTGGCGACAACAGCATACAGTTCTACGATCTTCACCAACGCTTTGACGGAGCAAGTGAGGGTTGCATCTTTGGGGACAACGCTTATTGTTGCTGTTAAACCGTCCTTCTTTTCGTAGTCAGCAGGCGCAGAGGGAGACCATTCCAGGGTGTCGCACTTTACAGGTTCCGGGCCTTGGGTTGGTGGCGCGCCGCCCGGTGTAAGAGCTGCTTTTGAGGAGGCCAGTATCTTTGAACAGCTTATTTTGGTCCCTTTTTCGCAGATCACAACAAGTACTTGCGCCTCTACTCCTGTGCTGCCTAATGCCGAGTTGTCCGCAGTCCACTTGAACTTTACCTCTTCAGCTTGCAACGTTTGGGTGCCTTTGACGTATTTCTCATTCGATGCTGCGCAGGCAGCCTCTGCCACGCCGTCGGGTGGAGTGAACCCGGAAAAGGTGCCCTTCAGAATGTCGCTGGCTTTGGTTATCTCTCCGTCCTTGAACTTGGCGACAACAGCATACAGTTCTACGATCTTCACTAACGCTTTGACGGAGCAAGTGAGGGTTGCATCTTTGGGGAGAACGCTTATTGTTGCTGTTAAGGTGCCCTTCTTTTCGTAGCCACCAGTAGCAGGGGGAGACCATTCGAGAGTGTCACACTTGACGGGTTCCGGGCCTTGGGGTGGCGGTGCGGTGCCCGGTGTAAGAGCTGCTTTTGTGGAAGCCAGTATCTTCGAACAGCTTATTTTGGTCCCTTTTTCGCAGATCACAACAAGTACTTGCGCTGCAACACCAGCGGTGCCTAAAGCCGAGTTGTCCGCAGTCCACTGGAACTTGACCTCTTCAGCTTGCAACGTTTGGGTGCCTTTGACGTATTTCTCATTCGATGCTGCGCAGGCAGCCTCTGCCACGCCGTCGGGTGGAGTGAACCCGGAAAAGGTGCCCTTCAGAATGTCGCTGGCTTTGGTTATCTCTCCGTCCTTGTACTTGGCCACAACAGCATACAGTTCTACGATCTTCACCTGCGCTTTGACGGAGCAAGTGAGGGTGGCATCTTTGGGCACAACACTTATCGTCGCTGTTAAGGCGTCCTTCTTTTCGTAGTCAGCAGGCGCAGAAGGAGACCATTCGAGAGTGTCACACTTCACGGGTTCCGGAGTTTGAGGGCCGGCTGGTGTAAGAGCTGCTTTTGTGGAGGCCAGTATCTTTGAACAGCTTATTTTGGTACCTTTTTCGCAGATCACAACAAGTACTTGCGCCTCAACACCAGCGCTGCCTAAAGCCGAGTTGTCCGCAGTCCACTGGAACTTGACCTCTTCAGCTTGCAACGGTTGGGTGCCTTTGACATATTTCTCGTTCGAGGCAGCGCAGGGAGCCTCACTCAGGCCGTCGCTTGGAACGAAGCCGGAAAAGGTGCCCTTCAAAATGTCGCTGACTTTGGTTATCTCTCCGTCCTTGAACTTGGCCACAACAGCATACAGTTCTACGATCTTCACCTGCGCTTTGACGGAGCAAGTGAGGGTGGCATCTTTAGGGACAACACTTATCGTCGCTGTTAAGGCGTCCTTCTTTTCGTAGTCAGCAGGCGCAGTAGACGACCATTCGAGAGTGTCACACTTCACGGGTTCCGGAGTTTGAGGGCCGGCTGGTGTAAGAGCTGCTTTTGTGGAGGCCAGTATCTTTGAACAGCTTATTTTGGTCCCTTTTTCGCAGATCACAACAAGTACTTGCGCTTCAACACCAGCGCTGCCTAAAGCCGAGTTGTCCGCAGTCCACTGGAACTTGACCTCTTCAGCTTGCAACGGTTGGGTGCCTTTGACGTATTTCTCGTTCGAGGCAGCGCACGGAGCCTCACTCAGGCCGTCGCTTGGAATAAAGTCGGAAAAGGTGCCCTTCAAAATGTCGCTGACTTTGGTTATCTCTCCGTCCTTGAACTTGGCCACAACAGCATACAGTTCTACGATCTTCACCTGCGCTTTGACGGAGCAAGTGAGGGTGGCATCTTTGGGCACAACACTTATCGTCGCTGTTAAGGCGTCCTTCTTTTCGTAGTCAGCAGGCGCAGAAGGAGACCATTCAAGAGTGTCACACTTCACGGGTTCCGGAGTTTGAGGGCCGGATGGCGTAAGAGCTGCTTTTGTGGAGGCCAGTATCTTTGAACAGCTTATTTTGGTCCCTTTTTCGCAGATCACAACAAGTACTTGCGCTTCAACACCAGCGCTGCCTAAAGCCGAGCTGTCCGCAGTCCACTGGAACTTGACCTCTTTAGCTTGCAACGGTTGGGTGCCTTTGACGTATTTCTCGTTCGAGGCAGCGCAGGGAGCCTCACTCAGGCCGTCGCTTGGGACAAAGCCGGAAAAGGTGCCCTTCAAAATGTCGCTGACTTTGGTTATCTCTCCGTCCTTGTACTTGGCCACAACAGCATACAGTTCTACGATCTTCACCTGCGCTTTGACGGAGCAAGTGAGGGTGGCATCTTTGGGCACAACACTTATCGTCGCTGTTAAGGCGTCCTTCTTTTCGTAGTCAGCAGGCGCAGAAGGAGACCATTCGAGAGTGTCACACTTCACGGGTTCCGGAGTTTGAGGGCCGGCTGGTGTAAGAGCTGCTTTTGTGGAGGCCAGTATCTTTGAACAGCTTATTTTGGTCCCTTTTTCGCAGATCACAACAAGTACTTGCGCTTCAACTCCAGCGCCGCCTAAAGCTGAGTTGTCCGCAGTCCACTGGAACTTGACCTCTTCAGCTTGCAACGGTTGGGTGCCTTTGACGTATTTCTCTTTCGAGGCAGCGCAGGCAGCCTCATTCATGCCGTCGCTTGGAACGAAGCCGGAAAAGGTGCCCTTCAAAATGTCGCTGACTTTGGTTATCTCTCCGTCCTTGAACTTGGCCACAACAGCATACAGTTCTACGATCTTCACCTGCGCTTTGACGGAGCAAGTGAGGGTGGCATCTTTGGGGACAACACTTATCGTCGCTGTTAAGGCGTCCTTCTTTTCGTAGTCAGCAGGCGCAGAAGGAGACCACCCGAGAGTGTCACACTTCACGGGTTCCGGAGTTTGAGGGCCGGCTGGTGTAAGAGCTGCTTTTGTGGAGGCCAGTATCTTTGAACAGCTTATTTTGGTCCCTTTTTCGCAGATCACAACAAGTACTTGCGCTTCAACTCCAGCGCCGCCTAAAGCTGAGTTGTCCGCAGTCCACTGGAACTTGACCTCTTCAGCTTGCAACGGTTGGGTGCCTTTGACGTATTTCTCTTTCGAGGCAGCGCAGGCAGCCTCATTCATGCCGTCGCTTGGAACGAAGCCGGAAAAGGTGCCCTTCAAAATGTCGCTGACTTTGGTTATCTCTCCGTCCTTGAACTTGGCCACAACAGCATACAGTTCTACGATCTTCACCTGCGCTTTGACGGAGCAAGTGAGGGTGGCATCTTTGGGGACAACACTTATCGTCGCTGTTAAGGCGTCCTTCTTTTCGTAGTCAGCAGGCGCAGAAGGAGACCATTCGAGAGTGTCACACTTCACGGGTTCCGGAGTTTGAGGGCCGGCTGGTGTAAGAGCTGCTTTTGTGGAGGCCAGTATCTTTGAACAGCTTATTTTGGTCCCTTTTTCGCAGATCACAACAAGTACTTGCGCTTCAATTCCAGCGCCGCCTAAAGCCGAGTTGTCCGCAGTCCACTGGAACTTGACCTCTTCAGCTTGCAACGGTTGGGTGCCTTTGACGTATTTCTCTTTCGAGGCAGCGCAGGCAGCCTCATTCATGCCGTCGCTTGGAACGAACCCGGAAAAGGCGCCCTTCAAAATGTCCTTGACTTTGGTTATCTCTCCGTCCTTGAACTTGGCCACAACAGCATACAGTTCTACGATCTTCACCTGCGCTTTGACGGAGCAAGTGAGGGTGGCATCTTTGGGGACAACACTTATCGTCGCTGTTAAGGCGTCCTTCTTTTCGTAGTCAGCAGGCGCAGTAGGAGACCATTCGAGAGTGTCACACTTCACGGGTTCCGGAGTTTGAGGGCCGGCTGGTGCAAGAGCTGCTTTTGTGGAGGCCAGTATCTTTGAACAGCTTATTTTGGTCCCTTTTTCGCAGATCACAACAAGTACTTGCGCTTCAACTCCAGCGCCGCCTAAAGCCGAGTTGTCCGCAGTCCACTTGAACTTGACCTCTTCAGCTTGCAACGGTTGGGTGCCTTTGACGTATTTCTCGTTCGAGGCAGCGCAGGCAGCCTCATTCATGCCGTCGCTTGGAACGAACCCGGAAAAGGCGCCCTTCAAAATGTCGCTGACTTTGGTTATCTTTCCGTCCTTGTACTTGGCCACAACAGCATACAGTTCTACGATCTTCACCTGCGCTTTGACGGAGCAAGTGAGGGTGGCATCTTTGGGGACAACACTTATCGTCGCTGTTAAGGCGTCCTTCTTTTCGTAGTCAGCAGGCGCAGAAGGAGACCATTCGAGAGTGTCACACTTCACGGGTTCCGGAGTTTGAGGGCCGGCTGGTGCAAGAGCTGCTTTTGTGGAGGCCAGTATCTTTGAACAGCTTATTTTGGTCCCTTTTTCGCAGATCACAACAAGTACTTGCGCTTCAATTCCAGCGCCGCCTAAAGCCGAGTTGTCCGCAGTCCACTGGAACTTGACCTCTTCAGCTTGCAACGGTTGGGTGCCTTTGACGTATTTCTCTTTCGAGGCAGCGCAGGCAGCCTCATTCATGCCGTCGCTTGGAACGAACCCGGAAAAGGCGCCCTTCAAAATGTCCTTGACTTTGGTTATCTCTCCGTCCTTAAACTTGGCCACAACAGCATACAGTTCTACGATCTTCACCTGCGCTTTGACGGAGCAAGTGAGGGTCGCATCTTTGGGGACAACACTTATCGTCGCTGTTAAGGCGTCCTTCTTTTCGTAGTCAGCAGGCGCAGAAGGAGACCATTCGAGAGTGTCACACTTCACGGGTTCCGGAGTTTGAGGGCCGGCTGGTGTAAGAGCTGCTTTTGTGGAGGCCAGTATCTTTGAACAGCTTATTTTGGTCCCTTTTTCGCAGATCACAACAAGTACTTGCGCTTCAACTCCAGCGCCGCCTAAAGCCGAGTTGTCCGCAGTCCACTTGAACTTGACCTCTTCAGCTTGCAACGGTTGGGTGCCTTTGACGTATTTCTCGTTCGAGGCAGCGCAGGCAGCCTCATTCATGCCGTCGCTTGGAACGAACCCGGAAAAGGCGCCCTTCAAAATGTCGCTGACTTTGGTTATCTTTCCGTCCTTGTACTTGGCCACAACAGCATATAGTTCTACGATCTTCACCTGCGCTTTGACGGAGCAAGTGAGGGTCGCATCTTTGGGGACAACACTTATCGTCGCTGTTAAGGCGTCCTTCTTTTCGTAGTCAGCAGGCGCAGAAGGAGACCATTCGAGAGTGTCACACTTCACGGGTTCCGGAGTTTGAGGGCCGGCTGGTGTAAGAGTTGCTTTTGTGGAGGCCAGTATCTTTGAACAGCTTATTTTGGTCCCTTTTTCGCAGACCACAACAAGTACTTGCGCTTCAACTCCAGCGCCGCCTAAAGCCGAGTTGTCCGCAGTCCACTTGAACTTGACCTCTTCAGCTTGCAACGGTTGGGTGCCTTTGACGTATTTCTCGTTCGAGGCAGCGCAGGCAGCCTCATTCATGCCGTCGCTTGGAACGAAGTCGGAAAAGGCGCCCTTCAAAATGTCGCTGACTTTGGTTATCTTTCCGTCCTTGTACTTGGCCACAACAGCATACAGTTCTACGATCTTCACCTGCGCTTTGACGGAGCAAGTGAGGGTCGCATCTTTGGGGACAACACTTATCGTCGCTGTTAAGGCGTCCTTCTTTTCGTAGTCAGCAGGCGCAGTAGGAGACCATTCGAGAGTGTCACACTTCACGGGTTCCGGAGTTTGAGGGCCGGCTGGTGCAAGAGCTGCTTTTGTGGAGGCCAGTATCTTTGAACAGCTTATTTTGGTCCCTTTTTCGCAGATCACAACAAGTACTTGCGCTTCAACTCCAGCGCCGCCTAAAGCCGAGTTGTCCGCAGTCCACTTGAACTTGACCTCTTCAGCTTGCAACGGTTGGGTGCCTTTGACGTATTTCTCGTTCGAGGCAGCGCAGGCAGCCTCATTCATGCCGTCGCTTGGAACGAAGTCGGAAAAGGCGCCCTTCAAAATGTCGCTGACTTTGGTTATCTTTCCGTCCTTGTACTTGGCCACAACAGCATACAGTTCTACGATCTTCACCTGCGCTTTGACGGAGCAAGTGAGGGTCGCATCTTTGGGGACAACACTTATCGTCGCTGTTAAGGCGTCCTTTTTTTCGTAGTCAGCAGGCGCAGTAGGAGACCATTCGAGAGTGTCACACTTCACGGGTTCCGGAGTTTGAGGGCCGGCTGGTGTAAGAGCTGCTTTTGTGGAGGCCAGTATTTTTGAACAGCTTATTTTGGTCCCTTTTTCGCAGATCACAACAAGTACTTGCGCTTCAACTCCAGCGCCGCCTAAAGCCGAGTTGTCCGCAGTCCACTTGAACTTGACCTCTTCAGCTTGCAACGGTTGGGTGCCTTTGACGTATTTCTCGTTCGAGGCAGCGCAGGCAGCCTCATTCATGCCGTCGCTTGGAACGAAGTCGGAAAAGGCGCCCTTCAAAATGTCGCTGACTTTGGTTATCTTTCCGTCCTTGTACTTGGCCACAACAGCATACAGTTCTACGATCTTCACCTGCGCTTTGACGGAGCAAGTGAGGGTGGCATCTTTGGGGACAACACTTATCGTCGCTGTTAAGGCGTCCTTCTTTTCGTAGTCAGCAGGCGCAGAAGGAGACCATTCGAGAGTGTCACACTTCACGGGTTCCGGAGTTTGAGGGCCGGCTGGTGCAAGAGCTGCTTTTGTGGAGGCCAGTATCTTTGAACAGCTTATTTTGGTCCCTTTTTCGCAGATCACAACAAGTACTTGCGCTTCAATTCCAGCGCCGCCTAAAGCCGAGTTGTCCGCAGTCCACTGGAACTTGACCTCTTCAGCTTGCAACGGTTGGGTGCCTTTGACGTATTTCTCTTTCGAGGCAGCGCAGGCAGCCTCATTCATGCCGTCGCTTGGAACGAACCCGGAAAAGGCGCCCTTCAAAATGTCCTTGACTTTGGTTATCTCTCCGTCCTTAAACTTGGCCACAACAGCATACAGTTCTACGATCTTCACCTGCGCTTTGACGGAGCAAGTGAGGGTCGCATCTTTGGGGACAACACTTATCGTCGCTGTTAAGGCGTCCTTCTTTTCGTAGTCAGCAGGCGCAGAAGGAGACCATTCGAGAGTGTCACACTTCACGGGTTCCGGAGTTTGAGGGCCGGCTGGTGTAAGAGCTGCTTTTGTGGAGGCCAGTATCTTTGAACAGCTTATTTTGGTCCCTTTTTCGCAGATCACAACAAGTACTTGCGCTTCAACTCCAGCGCCGCCTAAAGCCGAGTTGTCCGCAGTCCACTTGAACTTGACCTCTTCAGCTTGCAACGGTTGGGTGCCTTTGACGTATTTCTCGTTCGAGGCAGCGCAGGCAGCCTCATTCATGCCGTCGCTTGGAACGAACCCGGAAAAGGCGCCCTTCAAAATGTCGCTGACTTTGGTTATCTTTCCGTCCTTGTACTTGGCCACAACAGCATATAGTTCTACGATCTTCACCTGCGCTTTGACGGAGCAAGTGAGGGTCGCATCTTTGGGGACAACACTTATCGTCGCTGTTAAGGCGTCCTTCTTTTCGTAGTCAGCAGGCGCAGAAGGAGACCATTCGAGAGTGTCACACTTCACGGGTTCCGGAGTTTGAGGGCCGGCTGGTGTAAGAGTTGCTTTTGTGGAGGCCAGTATCTTTGAACAGCTTATTTTGGTCCCTTTTTCGCAGACCACAACAAGTACTTGCGCTTCAACTCCAGCGCCGCCTAAAGCCGAGTTGTCCGCAGTCCACTTGAACTTGACCTCTTCAGCTTGCAACGGTTGGGTGCCTTTGACGTATTTCTCGTTCGAGGCAGCGCAGGCAGCCTCATTCATGCCGTCGCTTGGAACGAAGTCGGAAAAGGCGCCCTTCAAAATGTCGCTGACTTTGGTTATCTTTCCGTCCTTGTACTTGGCCACAACAGCATACAGTTCTACGATCTTCACCTGCGCTTTGACGGAGCAAGTGAGGGTCGCATCTTTGGGGACAACACTTATCGTCGCTGTTAAGGCGTCCTTCTTTTCGTAGTCAGCAGGCGCAGTAGGAGACCATTCGAGAGTGTCACACTTCACGGGTTCCGGAGTTTGAGGGCCGGCTGGTGCAAGAGCTGCTTTTGTGGAGGCCAGTATCTTTGAACAGCTTATTTTGGTCCCTTTTTCGCAGATCACAACAAGTACTTGCGCTTCAACTCCAGCGCCGCCTAAAGCCGAGTTGTCCGCAGTCCACTTGAACTTGACCTCTTCAGCTTGCAACGGTTGGGTGCCTTTGACGTATTTCTCGTTCGAGGCAGCGCAGGCAGCCTCATTCATGCCGTCGCTTGGAACGAAGTCGGAAAAGGCGCCCTTCAAAATGTCGCTGACTTTGGTTATCTTTCCGTCCTTGTACTTGGCCACAACAGCATACAGTTCTACGATCTTCACCTGCGCTTTGACGGAGCAAGTGAGGGTCGCATCTTTGGGGACAACACTTATCGTCGCTGTTAAGGCGTCCTTTTTTTCGTAGTCAGCAGGCGCAGTAGGAGACCATTCGAGAGTGTCACACTTCACGGGTTCCGGAGTTTGAGGGCCGGCTGGTGTAAGAGCTGCTTTTGTGGAGGCCAGTATTTTTGAACAGCTTATTTTGGTCCCTTTTTCGCAGATCACAACAAGTACTTGCGCTTCAACTCCAGCGCCGCCTAAAGCCGAGTTGTCCGCAGTCCACTTGAACTTGACCTCTTCAGCTTGCAACGGTTGGGTGCCTTTGACGTATTTCTCGTTCGAGGCAGCGCAGGCAGCCTCATTCATGCCGTCGCTTGGAACGAAGTCGGAAAAGGCGCCCTTCAAAATGTCGCTGACTTTGGTTATCTTTCCGTCCTTGTACTTGGCCACAACAGCATACAGTTCTACGATCTTCACCTGCGCTTTGACGGAGCAAGTGAGGGTCGCATCTTTGGGGACAACACTTATCGTCGCTGTTAAGGCGTCCTTCTTTTCGTAGTCAGCAGGCGCAGTAGGAGACCACTCGAGAGTGTCACACTTCACGGGTTCCGGAGTTTGAGGGCCGGCTGGTGTAAGAGCTGCTTTTGTGGAGGCCAGTATCTTTGAACAGCTTATTTTGGTCCCTTTTTCGCAGATCACAACAAGTACTTGCGCTTCAACTCCAGCGCCGCCTAAAGCCGAGTTGTCCGCAGTCCACTTGAACTTGACCTCTTCAGCTTGCAACGGTTGGGTGCCTTTGACGTATTTCTCGTTCGAGGCAGTGCAGGCAGCCTCATTCATGCCGTCGCTTGGAACGAAGTCGGAAAAGCCGCCCTTCAAAATGTCGCTGACTTTGGTTATCTTTCCGTCCTTGTACTTGGCCACAACAGCATACAGTTCTACGATCTTCACCTGCGCTTTGACGGAGCAAGTGAGGGTCGCATCTTTGGGGACAACACTTATCGTCGCTGTTAAGGCGTCCTTCTTTTCGTAGTCAGCAGGCGCAGAAGGAGACCACTCGAGAGTGTCACACTTCACGGGTTCCGGAGTTTGAGGGCCGGCTGGTGTAAGAGCTGCTTTTGTGGAGGCCAGTATCTTTGAACAGCTTATTTTGGTCCCTTTTTCGCAGATCACAACAAGTACTTGCGCTTCAACACCAGCGCTGCCTAAAGCCGAGTTGTCCGCAGTCCACTGGAACTTGACCTCTTCAGCTTGCAACGGTTGGGTGCCTTTGACGTATTTCTCGTTCGATGCTGCGCAGGCAGCCTCTGATACGCCGTCGGGTGGAGTGAACCCGGAAAAGGTGCCCTTCAAAATGTCGCTGACTTTGGTTATCTTTCCGTCCTTGTACTTGGCCACAACAGCATACAGTTCTACGATCTTCACCTGCGCTTTGACGGAGCAAGTGAGGGTCGCATCTTTGGGCACAACACTTATCGTCGCTGTTAAGGCGTCCTTCTTTTCGTAGTCAGCAGGCGCAGAAGGAGACCACTCGAGAGTGTCACACTTCACGGGTTCCGGAGTTTGAGGGCCGGCTGGTGTAAGAGCTGCTTTTGTGGAGGCCAGTATCTTTGAACAGCTTATTTTGGTCCCTTTTTCGCAGATCACAACAAGTACTTGCGCTTCAACACCAGCGCTGCCTAAAGCCGAGTTGTCCGCAGTCCACTGGAACTTGACCTCGTCAGCTTGCAACGGTTGGGTGCCTTTGACGTATTTCTCGTTCGATGCTGCGCAGGCAGCCTCTGCTACGCCGTCGGGTGGAGTGAACCCGGAAAAGGTGCCCTTCAAAATGTCGCTGACTTTGGTTATCTTTCCGTCCTTGTACTTGGCCACAACAGCATACAGTTCTACGATCTTCACCTGCGCTTTGACGGAGCAAGTGAGGGTCGCATCTTTGGGCACAACACTTATCGTCGCTGTTAAGGCGTCCTTCTTTTCGTAGTCAGCAGGCGCAGAAGGAGACCACTCGAGAGTGTCACACTTCACGGGTTCCGGAGTTTGAGGGCCGGCTGGTGTAAGAGCTGCTTTTGTGGAGGCCAGTATCTTTGAACAGCTTATTTTGGTCCCTTTTTCGCAGATCACAACAAGTACTTGCGCTTCAACACCAGCGCTGCCTAAAGCCGAGTTGTCCGCAGTCCACTGGAACTTGACCTCGTCAGCTTGCAACGGTTGGGTGCCTTTGACGTATTTCTCGTTCGATGCTGCGCAGGCAGCCTCTGCTACGCCGTCGGGTGGAGTGAACCCGGAAAAGGTGCCCTTCAAGATGTCGCTGACTTTGGTTATCTTTCCGTCCTTGTACTTGGCCACAACAGCATACAGTTCTACGATCTTCACCTGCGCTTTGACGGAGCAAGTGAGGGTGGCATCTTTGGGGACAACACTTACCGTCGCTGTTAAGGCGTCCTTCTTTTCGTAGTCAGCAGGCGCAGAAGGAGACCACTCGAGAGTGTCACACTTCACGGGTTGGGATGCTGACTTACAAAGAAAGCATGCGAAGAATAGTTGGAGCAGAATACCTTCGGCCATTGCGGAGGGCACTTTCTTCTTTCTTGTCTTTGAACTAAAAGCTTTTAGTGTTCTAAGAGTGAAAAGTGTTTTTGGGGTATTGCTGTGTTTTTGTTTGAAATTGATTTTTTATTTAGATCCGCTATATAGAGCAGTGTATAAGAAATATAATATTTGAAAGACCGAGTGGGATAAACCTTAATGACATATTGTTTTTTGCAAGTGCAGATGATGCATGCCTACGTTAGGAGATCGGCGGATTATCGGGAGGCGTTGGTGGTCAAATTGTTGCGCCTTATCTCGGTAAAATTAAAGCAAAGAAAGGGAAGGTAATATTTCATGTGAGTGCAAAGAAAGAAGTGCAGGTGAATGCCACGTATTCTTCACTATTTAGTGGGTTATGGCGAGTATAGAATTGCGTGAGCCGATGACGTCTATGCTACAGATTAACGAAGTTGGTATATTTTTGGCAAGTGTTACAATTTGTTGCGCTTTGTTGCGATCTGGAGACGCGAGTGTTTTCTTCTGGTTGTGAGCAGCGCGCTGCGACAAGCGGCTGATGAAGATGACGCCACACGCTTTGACGCTCGGAATGCGCGCGCTGGCTGGAACTCGGAGCTTGGTCTGGGGCTGCCGGCGACGAAGGGTTTCGATTCACTACAATCTTAGTCTCTGCCAACGGCGTCGGTCCGTTTCTTTTTAGCTACTGCTGCATGATTGCTTATGAGGAAATGGCAGGTGTTGTAAATGTCTTATTTCTTGTGGACACTTCAACCGCGCCGTGCGGGAAGGGAGGAAGTTGGGTGGGAAAGAATTTAAAGAACTGCCGCATTGGAGGGCTCTGGAATAATTTCGACCACCTGGGGATCGTTAACGTGTACTTACATTGCGCCCCGCACGGGTGACATTTGCTTTCTGCCTCCATCGAAACGGAGTGGTGGTGAAAAACGTTTATTGATGTGAAGGCCTAAAATAAAGAAAATTACGCAGCAGCATATTGGACGGCCTTCAGGGTGCTGGTTGTGGCGTCTTGGCCGTGCCTAGTCGCCTCCCACTACTGCAGATTGGTTAGGTGCCAAGAGGCAGGGGCAAGTGTGCTGGACAGGAGAATGGGATATGAGTCTAGTCGGCTCTTGGGGCTGTCACATAAGTGGCGGGCCCGCGAGTACGTTCCTTGGCGGAAGAAGGCAAGATGTGCGGCAGGTGTTGGTGGTACCCGCCGCGTTGGCTCAGCGGTTAGGGCGCTCGGCTACTATTCCGCAGTAACCGGGTTTGAACCCGACCGCGGCGGCCGCGTTTCGATAGAGGCGAAACGCTAAGGCGCTGTCGTGTCTCCGGATGTAGGGCCGAAGCCGAAGGTAGTGAAGACCGGCTCGGCGTTGAAAGACCACGGAGAAGAGGAGCTCTCGTAACAGAACGAATTTATTTTTGTCTTACATGTTGCAATCTTAGCGACATTCAGAAGAATGCTCTCTGGTCCTGAACCATGGCTTTTTTTAACCCCTCTCTATTTCCCCAGGTCCCTAGTAAGGGAATTGGCGCGGACATATCAACGAGCACATATCCACTCGGCGCCACGGAGACCCGCCTACCAGATGCGAGCACGTATATCACCGCGTAAAACAAACACAACCAGCAGTCCGCAGGCAACCACGGTCTTCCTGGCATGTCGGTCCGTTTCACCGCCGTTCTTGAGTGCGCCTCCTCTGCGGCGTGTCGGCTCCGCTGAAAGGACGTAACAGTAAACCGACCTCCAAGCGAAGCCGGCGATGCTGTCCATCACTCTTTCCCCGCCGCACCGGGGTCCGTTGGGTCACCCGCGGCAGCGTCCGCCGCTTACGGGTTCGGGAAACGACGCAAACTGGCGTCCCGTCCACACATTCCAAAGCGCGGCAGCCGTTGAGGCGTGTTGTTTTCCAGGCCTTGGTTGCGATCCGCTGGCTTCCGTGGAAATGCACTGGTGTTCTTGCTGTCACCATATGTCGTACTTTTCAGCTCTTCCGCCGACTTAACAGGCCATTCATTACAGCGCCCGTGTGCTGTACGATGTCAGTGCACGTTAAAGATACCCAGGTGGTCGAAATTATTCCGGAGTCCTCCACTACCGTACCCCTTTCTTCCTTTCTTCTTTCACTTCATCCTTTATCCCTTGCCTTACGGCGCGGTTCAGGTGTCCGCCGTGATATGTGAGACAGATGCTGTGCCATTTTCTTTCCCCACAAAAAAAAAACATTTTAAAGCAAAAGCTTCACTACTCCAGCCAGCGAGCCATTTAGGCTCGTCGCGCACTTAAGCCATATGCCGTATGCTGTGTGCCGTCGCCGACGAACGACCTTGAGTTGCCGTTGTCTAGCAAGGCCGCAGTCGCGCTCCAACAGATGACGCCGTAGTCGACGCCGCTGCCGTCGCCGCTCGCTCCACCAGATGTGCTCCGCAGGGGCGGAGGGAGAGGAGGTGTGCACTTTCCTTTTCTTTCTTCCTTTCAACAACAACAGTAGCAGTAGTAGTATATTGTAGTCGTTATGGAGAGCGCGACAGATAAGCAGCAACGATAGAACGAAGCGAGGAAGAAGAGACAACGCGCTCAAGAGACGCCAGAAGAACGCGCCGCACGACTCGAGGAGCGTCGTAAAGAAGATGCGGCTAGAAGTCGTGCCACGTCCCGGAGTGACTCTTCAACTGCGGAAGAGACCGGTTTGAGTTCTCAAGAGCGTCGGAATGAGACGCTGCGTAGACGACGTGCCGAGGAAACGAAGCTTTCGCAATTCAACTAGTGTTAACCAGAGCTAAACCACAGCCAAATTTTTTTATCTGTGGTGCCCTTGTTTTGAGGATGGTTTATCTTTTACGGGGGTTTAATGTCCCGAAACACTCAGGATATGAGGGACTCCGCAGTGAAGGTCTCCGTTAATTGCTACCTGCTGGGGTTCTTTAACGTACCACCGCGGTAGCTCAATGGTTAAGGGGCTCGTCTACTGAGCCGGAGTACCCGGGTGCGAACGGGACCGCGGCGGCCGCGTTTCGATTGGGGCGAAAAAAGGCTCCCGTGTGCTGTGCGATGTCAGTGCAGATTGAACATCCCCAGGTGGTCGAATTTACTCTGGAGACCTCCACTACGGCACGATCCTTTCTCCTTTCGCCCTCTACTTTATCCGTTCATCAATCAATCGATCAATCAATCAATCAATCAATCGCTTAAACCTGAAATGAGCCAGTATTTTGTAGCGAGAGGTACACTGGGCTACCAGTCGAGCATTTCGCAGTACACGGGAGAGGAAAGTTGTGCGCATGCGCCATTACCATAGCAACCGAAGAGGAGCAAAGTGCGGCGTGAGCTTTGCCGTCGCCGTGGCCGCGCGCCTACTCCAACGTCAAATCCGAGCATGACGTCACGCGGATGAGCAGTTGTGCGCATGCGCCGATACCACGGTAACCAGAGACCCCACAGCTGCGCCGTGTTGTTCGTCGCCGCCTGGCCGCACGCCGCTGTATCACCCGAACCCCGCGTCGCATGCGCAGGATTGCGTATAAAAGGCGGAGATGTAGTGGAAGATGTAGTGGGCGTCTGTATGACAACGTTTGACATGCATGGTGAGAAGGAGAGTCCAGCCGCTGCTAAACGGCGGTATAGACAAGAGAAGATTAACTCTTCCAATCCTGAGGTTTTCGCCTTGCAGTTGGCATGAACCAAATAAGAACGCTGGAGTCTGTGTGTACGTGAAACAAGGTATCACCGCTGTCAGACATCTCCATTCGATCGCGGTGAATAATGGTGAAGCCTGCTGTGTTCGGCTTCTGGAGAGCGGCATTATCATCCAAGGAGTCTACGTGGCACCCGGAACATCTGTCAAGCAGACGATTGATGTGGTTCCCACGTGTATACCAGCCTACGGCACGGTTTCACAGTTGTGTGTGATTTTGGGTGATTTCAACAGGAAACAGGACCCCTTTAGTCAGTGTATGAAGGAAAAGTTTGACTAATTTAGCTTTCCACCCTCACGTCCAGACTACACATTGGGGAACTACTATTGAGCTTCTATACTAAAAAGGCTCTACCAAATCGAAATACTGTATCGACAAAATTGAGATCGCTGCATGCTACTTCACAGGTCATCGGGCAGTCTTCGTCTCAGTCAAGCAAAATGAATAGAAGATGTGTATACCCAATGTCTCACATTGCTAAATATACAGTGACCGCAACAAGCTCAGCCAGGCAAACGTACCCCTCGCTACGTATATCCTGGAATAGCAGAGCTAAGTCACTGCCAATTTTTTTGCCTGGAACCGCAACCCAACTGAGCCCATTCGCGAGCTTGGAACCGAAACGATGCAACCCTATTTTTGGTGTAAAATAAGTCGGTAGGTGGGAAAAAATCGGCGGTTTTTTGCGCAGCAAAAAGTTTCTATTGCGAAAATTTAGCCATCTATACGTGTTATGCAGTTTGAAGATGCCACCAAATCGATGATATAACAAAAAATAGGTAAGCGTGGCGTCTAACAAACAAACTTTGCGCGTCCATAATGCGGCTTTCGACATTCCTAAAATATTTTACCCAAAACCGATTGGAAATCTTGTGTTAATTAGAGTACCTCCTACCACATATTAGTAGCAAAAAATCATCTGCGGTTTAACTACTCCTGAACCTAGTTAGAGAGTGAAAGCTGTGGTGTATCGGGCAAGTAGACAGCGGCTTGGCGCCTGTAACGTTGAGTGCGTTCCGTTCTGCGCACTGGATAGGCAGCGCGTCCACCATGCCACCCCCTCAGGTGGCAGTTAATAGTTGACCGCGAGAGGTTGGTCAGAAAGTGAACGCTGCGGTCTCTTGCTGCAGTGCCGCGCGTCTACCACAACATTGTCAGCGCTAATGCATGCAACGCACATCTCTCTCTCTCTCTCTCTCTCTCTCACCACCCTACGTACGCGGCGTCCATTGACCCAGGGGGTCAGTTATGCGTGCTTCCTTTCCTGTTGAGAGAGAGAGACAGAAACAACTTTATTACCATAGAATGTCGAGATTCAGGGCTGGTGGGCTCGGGGTGGTCCCCAGCTGGGGGCGACTTCCTGAGACCACGAAACGAGTGCCAGTTGTATGGTCCTGTCTGGCCTTCTGAGGAGTTGATTCCATCCCTCTTTGGATGGAGCTGGCAGTACGGTTCGGGAAAACGGGTTTCCCACGCAACCCGAGAGGATATGCGCCTGAGTTTGACTTTACCTTGGTTGAAATTTCAGCAGGTGGTGTCGTATTCACCGTCTGTGATGATTGATAGTCTAGAATGGCCAAGAATCGAGTGTGTCTGCGACCTGTGGAGAATAGTGTCTTGCGCTAGAATTTAGATGAGGTAAGCAGGCGGGTATTGGCGTCTCGTCTCTCTGTGAAGGTTGCTGATTTCAGCAAAGGTCTGGTGAGCCTCAGGAAGAACGCCTGGATTCATGGAGGCGGCCGTCAGGTTGGTTCGGCCTCGGGCTTGTCGGTCGACCCCTTCGTTTCCTGAGTTTCCCGCGGGGGCGGGTACGCAGACTAGGTTGATCTTATGGTCGGGAGTGGTGCCGCGAAGGATGCGTGCAGCGGGGTGGCAGATAAAACCTTCCGAGTAATTTTTGTACCGCTCTTCTGGAGTCGCTTGGGACTGTGGGCGTACGTGAGTCGGCGATGGCCAGCACGATGGCGGCTTCTTCTGCCGCGGTAGGAGAGTGGGCTTGTACTGCGGCTGTGGTGACGAGAGTGGATTGTGGCGTGGTTGCATTTTGCCGGGCAGCGTCCACGTGTACTGCGCGCTCGTCGGCGAGGTATGTGGCATCCAGTGCTTGGGCTTTGAGCTTGCGGCACGTATTATGGCGGCCAGGTAGCCTGATTTGGGGGACTAGTTTGACGACAAGGAGGCTATGGACCCCTAGTTGAAGGGGGACCGTGGGGTGGACGTAACCAATGGGGTTGATGTTGAGATTGTCAAGTATGGGCCAGCCGTGTTTGGTGCGGGAGAGGCGGTAGATTTGGGCCGTCTTGAGTGCCTCTATGAGTTCTGTCAGTGTGTTGTAGATGAGGAATTGGAGGAGATGCTGTGTGCTGGCGCACTGTGGCAGCCACAGTGCAGCTTTGTATGCTGAGCGTATAATGTTCACAGCTTCCTCGACCTCCCGGCGAAGGTGATAGTAGGGGTAGGAGTAGACTATGCTGCTAATGAGGAAAGCTTGCCAGAGCCGACAGAGGTCGACCTCCTTCACACCTCTGCGGCGGATGAGGCCGTTGATCTGGTTGGCTGTGGTGCGGAGGCGCTGAGTCGCCTCCTAGTTTGGCGTGTTGTTCTGTATTATAACGCCCAGAAAGAACGTGGTTGGTCTGGACCGGAGGTGTGGGATGTGTGTCGACATAGAGCACAATAGGCTCTTGAGGGTCAGGGACGGGCATGCGAACTTGTCTATCCCTGACGACTAGCGATTGGGACTTAGTTGGGGGGGGGGGGGGCATGTGAGCCCGTTCGCCTGTACAAAGGCTTGGATTTTGTCAATTGCTCTTTGGAGGGGGTTTTCGATTCCCCCTCTGAGGCGGAGTTGGTCCAGAGGGTAATTTTATCGGCATATATTCAGGGTTTAATGTGAGGAATGTCTTCCAGAAGTGGACGGAGGCCTGTCATAGTAGTGTTGAAAAGGAACGGAAATAGGACTGATTCTTGTTGCTTTCCTCGGGTGACTCTAGGTAATCTTGCTTTGGAGGTCTCCAATGTGAAGTTTCACTCTGCGGTGATGAAGAAAGTCGGCGATGTAGTTGTAGGTGCGGGCGCCTACATTTATTTCTGAGAGGTTGGCCAGGATAGAAGCATGCGACACTGCCGAAACACTTGCTGACGTCTAGGCCTACGATGGTTCGTGTAGCTCGGTTGGGGCTCATATCGAGGATACCGTGTCGGATTTTCCACATAATGTCTTGGGTGCTAAGGCCGGTCCTGAAGCCGATTACAGTGGGGGAGAAAATGTCCTATTGGTGTACGTTAGTGGGGAGTCTATTGAGTATGACGTGTTCCGTGACCTTTCCCAGGCAGGACGTGAGCGTGATGGGCCGGAGGTTGCCCAGCTCCACTCGTTTGTAGGTATGAATATATCTTTGGCATGCTTCCAGGTATCTGGAAGGTGACCCTCATGCCAGTGTTGGTTGAAGAGGTCCGTGAGCGCCTGGACGGACTGATTGTCGGTGTTGCGGAGCATCTTGTTGGGTATGCGGTCGTCGCCGGCCGCCGCGATGGTTTTAATGTGGCTGAGGGCGACGCGGACTTCTGCTGCTGTAATGTCGGCGTCCATGCAGTGTTCTGAGCGCCCGTGTATCCTGAAGGGATGGGCATTTCAGCGGAAGTACTGGTGTCTTTCAGGGTGGTGAGGTGTTCCTCATTTGTGCTTTGAACGGCTTATATGACGCGGGTGAGGTTCTTGTGAGATGTGGATTTGGTGTGAGTTGGGTCCAGTAGATGTCTGAGCAGAAACCACAAGTTTTTGAATCCTAGCTTGCCGTTAAGACATTTGCAGCTTTGATGCCATTGCTCCTGACTCAGTTTGATGGAGTAAGCTTCGATCTCCCGCTCGAGGCGAACGAGACGGAGCATGAAGACTGCGCTGGGCCTCCCACATGTGTATGAGTTTGGCGTCGGGAGTGGGGCTATCCTCGTCATGGGTAGCTGTGGAAGTAGGATTGGCGGTGTCTTGGAGCAGTGAGCTTGTCCATGTGTCCACATCGTCTGCGGGGGTTGAAGTGCATTTGGCGCGCACGTATCTGAAGGCGCCCCAGTTAGTGTGCTTGATGTTCGGTTAGGGGCTTTGCTGTAAGTTGCCGTGAATGTGATGCTGAGAACATAGTAGTCGCTGCCTATGTTCATGCCGAGGTTTTCCCAGCGCGCGTCTGGGATGTTGCGGGCGAAAGTGACATCGGTGCAGCTGTCCTGCGTGACGCTGTTGCTAATACGAGTAGGCGTGTCGGGGTCTAGGTGTAGTGTCAGTCCCTGTGCTTGGGCTGTTTCCCACACTTTGGCTCCCTTTCGACCGCATGCTTTGCGGGTGCATGCGGCGCGTTTAAGTCACCTAGGATGTGTAGCGTCCCTGTTTGTGCAGTCGCGCAGGCCTTAAGAACGAGGGTCGCCACTCATGTGCTTTTGTCGCGGGGGGGGGGGGGGGGGGGGGGGGGTGAGTAGACATAAGGATGTGGAACGGGATTTTTGAGCAGGTGTTCGGTAGGACCTGCACGAAAGTGTGCAGAACGTCGGGGTGATTTAGGTCTATTTGATTGCCTGTTAAATTTCGGTGGACCAGATTGCGGTGCTTAGCCGTGTGTCCGGTGCAGTTTGCTGGTTATACGGGGCGTAGCTGGTAATATTAGTGGAGGGTGTGTGGCTGGGCATGCAGGGTGTGCTCCAAGGCACATTCTACAAACCCAGCCCCCCCCCCCCCCCCTCACATCATCTTACTTCAGGAAACATATGTGGATTCATCAAAATAGTCGGAGTCTAGAACGTTCTCAACGCCAACGCAAATGAACACAATGAACGCCGACAGTTTATATATACAGAGGCGACCGCTCGGTTTCGGCGGCGGCGGCTGAGTGACGTCATAGCTGTCACGTGGTTCTAGGTCGGTTCAAGGTCAAACTCGCGCACACGGCGAAGAAGCTACGGAGGCGAGTAGTAAAGCTTTCGCTTTAAACTGAATTTGTTAGAACAGCTCCAACTAAGAAGCATCGCGTAAGAATAGCTTTCTTTTCTTTTTGTCACGCAGAGAGCAAAACAGCTCGAACGGCCCAGCGCGTGCTCCGGACTGCTAGAGCGGCGACCAAAGCCGCTACGTCTAGCCAGGCAAGAAAATACGATGCAATACCAAAAGCGTAGCTGCGCATGTTGAGGTCCTGTCCGTTTCCAAAGACGTCGAGTGGGCAGTCTGGAACACGCCGAGGATTCGTACCTCAGGCCGTTATGGACAAGCGTTTTGCACTTTGTATCAACTCTATGCGAGAGAGAGAAAAATAACTTTATTGGCACCCGTCAGAGAATTTGAAGGGGGGGAGAGAGAGAAACATCATTGACAGGAAGATGGTGATCTTCCTGGGTTATTTCAGCCCCTCCAGGTGGCCGGCAGTTTGTCTGTCGGCGACCTTCTGCGCTTTTGCCCCGGCCCGGGTCTGAACGTCCGGGTCCGGACTGGCGAGAACGGCTTCAAGTTTTTCAAGCTTGGTAGATGTGACTAGATCTGCCGTAGGCGGAGCCTCCGTGGAGTCCCAGATTATGTGGTCTAAGGTGGCAGGCTCGCCGCACAGCTGACAACACGGATTTACCAAATCGGGAAAGATATTGGAATACGTCAACGGGTTTGGCTGCGACCGCGTTTGCAGCCGCCTCCACACCTGTTCGCGGCTGAGTGAAACGTGCGCGGGGGGGGGGGCACGCTCGCTCTAAGGTCCCTGTAAAAAATAATGTGGATTAGCAGAATATACAAAGCGAAAGATGTCAGCGTTCACCATGTTAATTGTTGTTGGCGTTGACATTGTTCTAGACGGCGATGGTTTTGAGCAAAGGAAGGGTGCGTAACTGGCTTCCTGGATATGCGGACGCCTCATTCGTGCTTTGATACATGTGGCGGTGGTGAGAGATGTGGCCTGAATGCATTAGGGCTGACAGCGTTGTGGCTGAGATTCGGCACGGCAGCAATAGCTAGGCCGCAGCATTCATCTGGTTATCAATCTCTCGCGATCAACCATTAACTGCATGCCACCTCCCAGGGTGGCAGGGAGGGCGCGCTGCATATCCAGTGTGCGGAAGGCAATCAAAGCAGGCTTTTGCAATTGGACACCAACGCAATGTACACGAAAGCGAGATTGTGATCTCCACTGACCCACAGAGCCGGTTGTGCGCCTTTCCTTCCGTGAAAATGAACGGCCTTTGCCAAGTTGTCAACGCCCATGAACTCTATGAACATAATAATAATAATCGGTTTTTGGGGAAAGGAAATGGCGCCGTATCTGTCTCATATATCGTTGGACACCTGAACCGCGCCGTAAGGGAAGGGATAAAGGAGAGAGTGAAAGTAGAAAGGAAGAAGAGTTGCCGTAGTGGAGGGCTCCGGAATAATTTCGACCACCTGGGGATCTTTAACGTGCACTGACATCGCACAGCACACGGGCGCCTTAGCGTTTTTCCATAAAAACGCAGGCGCCGCGGTCGGGTTCGAACCCGGGAACTCCGGATCAGTAGTAGTCGCCCGTGTGCTGTGCGATGTCAGTGCACGTTAGAGATCCCCAGGTGGTCGAAATTATTCCGGAGCCCTCCACTACGGCACCTCCTTCTTCCTTTCCTATTTCACTCCCTGCTTTATCCCTTCCCTTACGGCGCGGTTCGGGTGTCCAACGATATATGAGACAGATACCGTGCCACTTCCTTTCCCCAAATACCAATTATAATTATATATATATATATATATATATATATATAAAAGTAGTCGAGCGCTCTAACCACTGAGCCACCGCGGCGGGGAACTCTATGAACGCCGTCGGCTCACTTGTTTTGTTTGGTTTTGAGGAAAGGAAATGGCACAATAACCGTCTCACGTATCTAGGTGGACACCCCAACCGCTCCGTAAAGGAATGGATAAAGGAGAAAGGGAAAAAGGAAAGAAAACTAACAATTGAAAGTTAGATTTTGAGGAAAGGCGCGGCGCTGCGCAGCGGCGGAACACCTGTGGCTCGGTGCTACTATTGGCGCATGCCCAGTAGTGACTAGGGAAAGTGAGAAAGTGAAATATCTGCGGAGAGGAGCGCGTTGTGACGTCATGTTCCTCCTCGGAGCACCGCCACGGTGAAATCGCAAGTTCGCGGCTTGTAAAGCTTTCGCTTTAATAGTTGGGCATGGCATGATATGCAATTAGCGTCTCGCCCCTGGGAACATCCGGGTCGGGACCACCTCACCAGCTCGGCTGACAAAATTTCGAGCATACTGGTGAGCGGCCCCGTTCCCTGGAACACCCACGTGGGTCGGGACCCACACCAGATCCACTTCCTTCCTATCTTTTGGCATCGTGCGAATAATTTTGTATGCAGTGGCAGAGATACGACCCCTCACGTAGTTGCGAACGGCCATTTTGGAATCACCCGCCGCGGTGGCTCAGTGGTTAGAGCGCTCGACTACTGATCCGGAGTTCCCGGGTTCGAACCCGACCGCGGCGGCTGCGTTTTTATGGAGGAAAAACGCTAAGGCGCCCGTGTGCTGTGCGATGTCAGTGCACGTTAAAGATCCCCAGGTGGTCGAAATTATTCCGGAGCCCTCCACTACGGCACCTCTTCTTCCTTTCTTCTTTCACTCCCTCCTTTATACCTTCCCTTACGGCGCGGTTCAGGTGTCGAACGATATATGAGACAGATACTGCGCCGTTTCCTTTCCCCAAAAACCAATGATTATTTATTATTATTATTGTTTTGGAATCACGAAGAATTGTGCTGGTACCTTCCTGAACGATTCCTAGTGCTATTGCAGCCTCTTCGGCCTCTTCCACTCGGTCCGTGACCACCGTAGCCGCTACCCTGCGGGAGATGCTCACCGCGCTCCCAGCGAAAGCGTATTTGCCTGTAAATTTATAATGTGCCGCATCAAAATACACGGCACTATCGTCCCCTTGATACTTTTTGTTGAACTTCTTCGCCCTGGCCCTCCTCCGGTTTTCATGACGGTCCGCTTGCATGCTCTTGGGGATAGGTTTGACCCGAATGCGTTCGCGCATCTCTGTACGTATAATCACCTGGCCTGAAGGGTACGCGTCCTATATGCTTAAGCTTCGCAAATTTAGAGCCCCGTATCTGTCTGCTTGAGCCGCTGCTCTTTAGAAGTAAGTTATGCCTCAGTGAGCTCTTCAAGGGTGTTTTGGCCGGCAAGATACAGAAGTCTCGTGGTGTACGTGTTTCTGGGGAGGCCTAGAGGCGCCTTGTACGCCTGTCAACAAAGTAACAACAACAACATGCAACAAATAACGCCGCACAGGTTGAAGACCTCGGTCCAGCAGACCATACGGCTCGTTAAACGCGTGGCGACTCCGCGACAGGGCATGACAGAGCGCAACACACGTCGGCTCGTTAAGGCTTTCGTCGTTAATCGGCTTGTGTGCGCCACCTCTTACCTGGATCTCAAGAGAGCAGAGTAAAAACTTGAACTGCCTGGTGAGGGGAGTGATAATGTTACGGGGAGTCAAGTCACTCTACCTACCTATCAATAAGCCCCTAACCGTCGGCCGCGAACTTTTGGAAAGCGAAAAAAATGCAGCCCGAGTCTTCCAAACGTGCCCCCCCCCCGCCCCCCCCACGCACACACACACACACACACACAAAGTAAAAAGGAAATAACAATGTTTTCGCATTGAAAGCACATAAGTAGATTTAAGAAGTGAAAATGAAAATTGGTATTTGCAGTATTTTTCTCACGGACACGTCAACCGCGCCGTAAGGGAAGAGATAAAGGAGGGACTAAGAGAAGAAAGAGGTGCCATAGTGGAGGGCTTCGGAATAATTTAGACCACCTGGAAATCTTTAACGTGCATTGACATTGCACAGCACACGGGCGCCTTTGCGTTTCGCCCCCATCGAAACGCTGCCGCCGCGGTCGGGTTTGGACCCGGGTACTCCGGATCAGTAACCGAGCGCGCTAACCACAGAGCCACCGCGGCGGGTCTCAGCGCTCTTCCCCTGCAGGTTTCGCCGCTAACGGCTAGGGACACTAATGTTGTTTCGGAATGTACGACCATATTTCGCGCCGAAATTTACATACCTTTATATGAGACGAGAGCAATCGCAATTGAACATACTCTTCACGAAACATAAGTTAGACAAAAACGGGAAGCCAGGAGAGTTATGGCGCCTTCAATCTCAGACTTCACCAGTTGAGGTAAGCCGTCATTTCTGACGGCTACACCGACGTTACAGAGGACGCCCGTAGATTCTAGACCAGTTTTTGCGGGGGGCGGCGGTATAATGCGCAACTTCAAAGTTCAATCCTCGTAAACTGAATTAGCAGCCGTCAAAGAAGACTCCTCGCACTTCATGGCGAACGAGATGTTTGAATTACAGTCTAATAATAATAATAATTGGTTTTTGGGGAAAGGAAATGGCGCAGTATCTGTAAGATATATCGTTTGACATCTGAACCGCGCCGTAAGGGAAGAGATAAAGGAGGGACTAAGAGAAGAAAGGAAGAAAGAGGTGCCGTAGTGGAGGGCTCCGGAATAATTTCGACCACCTGGTGGTCTTTAACTTGCACTGACGTCACACAGTACACGGGCCTCTAGAATTTCGCCTCCATCAAAATTCCACAGCCGCGGCTGGGATCGAACCCGCGTCTTTCGGGTCAGCAGCCGAGCGCCGTAACCACTAAGTCACCGCGGCGGCTGCACAGTACTGATAGGCGATGGGCATCTGGACTTGTAGCTGGAACTTTGAGCAGCTCGCCTATCAGCGCAATGCGAGCTGCTTAAAGCGCCAGACAGAAGTCCAGGTGCCCACCCGAGGGGTGTAGATCTCTCACCCTGCGAAGGCTAATATTCTTTCGGCGATTTTGTTTCAGGATTTTTCATGTAGCATGGATGGCAATAAGGAAAATAATATATTAACATGGTGCAGCGAACATGACAACGTTGAAAGCGTGCCTGCATCAAAACGCGCTTGAAAACGCGCGCAGTGTGCACCATTTGAATGAAAGCACAGCCTAAAACAAGAGAGAAAGACTGAGGAACCAGTCAGCAATGATACGCTTTACAGACTGCTGCAGTGTAGAAAGAATGATCATGAGCAACAGGGAGAATAACAATTTCAGGTTTATGTGCAAATTATTGGAAAACTTGTGCAATCAAAACTTCCAAACCCACACGCAAGATAATTCTTCCTGCTATTATCATGCTATAGCTTCTAGGAGGTAAACAAAGCAAAGCAGTGTCTTCACCGATGTTATTTTACAAGTCTGCTACACGACTCTGGCCGTGAGAGTCAAGCCACTGAACAATGTCTCTTGCTGATGGAGTGATATGCCGCGCTTTCCCATTACCAGAAGAAAAATACAAAATCGTAGCACAGGTTACCGGAAACAAGGCTTTAATGTAGAGAAGCCGTGACTAAGACGACCTGTCTTCCTGGGAGTCCAAAGGCAAGCAAGCTGAGAACAACAAGAAATCCCGCAACAAGAGCGCTCATAAAAAATGATGAACCGCTGTTGTCATCGCCATCTGTCTTCGGCGACGGAAGAGCTGCTTTTGTTGAGGACAGTATCTTTGAACAGCGTATTTTGGTCCCCGCGCCTTTTTCGCAGATCACTGCAAGCACTTGCACTTGAACACCAGATCTGCGTAAAAGTGAGCTATCCGCAATCCACTGGAACGTGACCTCTTCAGCTTGCAAAGATTTGGTGCCTTTGACGTATATACCTTTCGATCTTGCGCAGGTTGCCTCTTTCACGCCGTCGCTAGGAGTGAACCCCGAAAAGGTGCCCTTCAAAACATCGCGACGTCTTCGTCTTCTGTTTCCATCTTTGAACTTGGCGACAACAGCATACATTTCGACGATCTTCACAGGCGCTTTGACGGAGCACGTCAGGGTCCCATGATTGGGCACAACACTTATAGTCGCAGTTAAACCGTCCTTCTTTTCGTAGTCAGCAGGCGCAGAGGGAGACCACTCCAGGGAGTCGCACTTTACAGGTTCCGGGCCTTGGGTTGGTGGCGCGCCGCCCGGTGTAAGAGCTGCTTTTGTGGAGGCCAGTATCTTTGAACAGCTTATTTTGGTCCCTTTTTCGCAGATCACAACAAGTACTTGCGCTTCAACACCAGCGCTGCCTAAAGCCGAGCTGTCCGCAGTCCACTGGAACTTGACCTCTTCAGCTTGCAACGTTTGGGTGCCTTTGACGTATTTCTCGTTCGACGCTGCGCAGGCAACCTCTGTCATGCCGTCGGGTGGAGTGAACCCGGAAAAGGTGCCCTTCAGAATGTCGATGACTTTGGTTATCTCTCCGTCCTTGAACTTGGCGACAACAGCATACAGTTCTACGATCTTCACCAACGCTTTGACGGAGCAAGTGAGGGTTGCATCTTTGGAGACAACGCTTATTGTTGCTGTTAAACCGTCCTTCTTTTCGTAGTCAGCAGGCGCAGAGGGAGACCATTCCAGGGTGTCGCAATTTACAGGTTCCGGGCCTTGGGTTGGTGGCGCGCCGCCTGGTGTAAGAGCTGCTTTTGTGGAGGCCAGTATCTTTGAACAGCTTATTTTGGTCCCTTTTTCGCAGATCACAACAAGTACTTGCGCTTCAACACCAGCGCTGCCTAAAGCCGAGCTGTCCGCAGTCCACTGGAACTTGACCTCTTCAGCTTGCAACGTTTGGGTGCCTTTGACGTATTTCTCATTCGATGCTGCGCAGGCAGCCTCTGCCACGCCGTCGGGTGGAGTGAACCCGGAAAAGGTGCCCTTCAGAATGTCGCTGGCTTTGGTTATCTCTCCGTCCTTGAACTTGGCGACAACAGCATACAGTTCTACGATCTTCACCAACGCTTTGACGGAGCAAGTGAGGGTTGCATCTTTGGGGACAACGCTTATTGTTGCTGTTAAACCGTCCTTCTTTTCGTAGTCAGCAGGCGCAGAGGGAGACCATTCCAGGGTGTCGCACTTTACAGGTTCTGGGCATTGGGTTGGTGGCGCGCCGCCCGGTGTAAGAGCTGCTTTTGTGGAGGCCAGTATCTTTGAACAGCTTATTTTGGTCCCTTTTTCGCAGATCACAACAAGTACTTACGCTTCAACACCAGCGCTGCCTAAAGCCGAGTTATCCGCAGTCCACTTGAACTTGACCTCGTCAGCTTGCAACGTTTGGGTGCCTTTGACGTATTTCTCGTTCGATGCTGCGCAGGCAGCCTCTGCCACGCAGTCGGGTGGAGTGAAGCCGCAAAAGGTGCCTTTCAAAATGTCGCTGGCTTTGGTTATCTCTCCGTCCTTGAACTTGGCGACAACAGCATACAGTTCTACGATCTTCACCAACGCTTTGACGGAGCAAGTGAGGGTTGCATCTTTGGGGACAACGCTTATTGTTGCTGTTAAGGTGTCCTTCTTTTCGTAGCCACCAGTAGCAGGGGGAGACTATTCGAGAGTGTCACACTTGACGGGTTCCGGGCCTTGGGGTGGCGGTGTGGTGCCCGGTGTAAGAGCTGCTTTTGTGGAGGCCAGTATCATTGAACAGCTTTTTTTGGTCCCTTTTTGGCAAATCACAGCGAGTACTTGCGCCTCTACTCCAGTGCTGCCTAAAGCCGAGTTGTCCGCAGTCCACTGGAACTTTACCTCTTCAGCTTGCAACGTTTGGGTGCCTTTGACGTATTTCTCATTCGATGCTGCGCAGGCAGCCTCTGCCACGCCGTCGGGTGGAGTGAACCCGCAAAAGGTGCCTTTCAAAATGTCGCTGGCTTTGGTTATCTCTCTGTCCTTGAACTTGGCGACAACAGCATACAGTTCTACGATCTTCACCAACGCTTTGACGGAGCAAGTGAGGGTTGCATCTTTGGGGACAACGCTTATTGTTGCTGTTAAGGTGTCCTTTTCGTAGCCACCAGTAGCAGGGGGAGACCATTCGAGAGTGTCACACTTGACGGGTTCCGGTCCTTGGGGTGGCGGTGCGGTGCCCGGTGTAAGAGCTGCTTTTGTGGAGGCCAGTATCTTTGAACAGATTTTTTTGGTCCCTTTTTCGCAGATCACAACAAGTACTTGCGCCTCTACTCCAGTGCTGCCTAAAGCCGAGTTGTCCGCAGTCCACTGGAACTTTACCTCTTCAGCTTGCAACGTTTGGGTGCCTTTGACGTATTTCTCATTCGATGCTGCGCAGGCAGCCTCTGCCACGCCGTCGGGTGGAGTGAACCCGCAAAAGGTGCCTTTCAAAATGTCGCTGGCTTTGGTTATCTCTCCGTCCTTGAACTTGGCGACAACAGCATACAGTTCTACGATCTTCACCAACGCTTTGACGGAGCAAGTGAGGGTTGCATCTTTGGGGACAACGCTTATTGTTGCAGTTAAGGCGTCCTTCTTTTCGTAGCCACCAGTAGCAGGGGGAGACCATTCGAGAGTGTCACACTTGACGGGTTCCGGGCCTTAGGGTGGCGGTGCGGGGCCCGGTGTAAGAGCTGCTTTTGTGGAGGGCAGTATCTTTGAACAGCCTTTTTTGGTCCCTTTTTCGCAGATCACAACAAGTACTTGCGCATCTACTCCAGTGCTGCCTAAAGCCATGTTGTCCGCAGTCCACTGGAACTTGACCTCTTCAGCTTGCAACATTTGGGTGCCTTTGACGTATTTCTCATTCGATGCTGCGCAGGCAGCCTCTGCCACGCCGTCGGGTGGAGTGAAGCCGGAAAAAGTGCCCTTCAAAATGTCGCTGACTTTGGTTATGTCTCCGTTCTTAAGCTTAGCCACAACAGCATACAATTCTACGATCTTTACGTGCGCTTTGACTGAGAAAGTGAGGGTAGCATCTTTGGGGACAACGCTTAATGTTGCTGTTGAGGCGTCCTTCTTTTCGTAGTCACCAGTAGCAGGGGGAGACCATTCGAGAGTGTCACACTTGACGGGTTCCGGGCCTTGGGGTGGCGGTGCGGCGCCCGGTGTAAGAGCTGCTTTTGTGGAGGCCAGTATCTTTGAACAGCCTTTTTTGGTCCCTTTTTCGCAGATCACAACAAGTACTTGCGCATCTACTCCAGTGCTGCCTAAAGCCATGTTGTCCGCCGTCCACTGGAACTTGACCTCTTCAGCTTGCAACGTTTGGGTGCCTTTGACGTATTTCTCATTCGATGCTGCGCAGGCAGCCTCTGTCATGCCGTCGGGTGGAGTGAACGCGGAAAAGGTACCCTTCAAAATGTCGCTGACTTTGGTTATGTCTCCGTTCTTAAACTTGGCCACAACAGCATACAGTTCTACGATCTTCACAGGCGCTTTGACGGAGCACGTCAGGGTCCCATGACTGGGCACAACACTTACAGTCGCTGTTAAGGTGTCCTTCTTTTCGTAGTCAGCAGTAGCAGTGGGAGACCATTCCAGAGTGTCACACTTGACGGGTTGAGATGCTGACTTACAAAGTAAAGATAGGAAGAACAATTTCAGCAGAATATCGTTGGCCATTCTGGAGTCCACTTTCTTCTTTTTTGTCTTTGAAATGAAAGCTTTTAGCTGTCCTGAAAGCGAAAAATATTTAACGCAGTGGTCCTGTGTATTTTTTGAGAAACTGGGAAGATGAGTGAGATCCGCTATTTACAGCAGTGTTTACGAAATATAAAAATTGAAAGATGTGTGTTGTAATCCTTGAAGAGGGAGTGTTATCCAGGCGACAAATGATGTATATCTACGTTTAAAAGATCGGCGTAGAATCGGGAGGCGTTTAGGGCTCTTTAATTGTAAAGTTCCAGGGTTAAACGAATCAATAAGGAATTAAATAAAGAGGAAAACAGGATCCATGGCAAATTTCAATAAAGAAGTGCAATTGAATGCCGCAGAATCTGCAGCCGTTAGAGGCTTGTCGGCCGGTGTGTTGTTTTGTGCTAGAGATTAACCGAACGTCATTTTGTATTGGCAGAAGTTATATGTGGTTATGCGGTGTTCGGATCCTGAGAAACGGGTTTATTTCCATCTGTGGTGAGTAGCGCTCTGCGACATCTGGCGGGTGAAGATAACGTCATACGCGTTCACGCTCGGAAGTCACGCGCAGGCGGTCTGGCGCTTTGAGCCAAGTCGGTCTGTCGACGACAGCAGTCTTTAGTCTCTCGTTTCTAACGGCGCTTCTCCGTTGCTTGTTAGCTTGGCTGGTTGGTTGGGGTTATTGGTGCGGTATTTGGCTGCCCTCTGGGGGAATCTTGATCTAGTCTTCAACGCTTGGTTATCATGAAAGGGAAGGCTTGGGAACTGTCTCACTTCACGGTGGACTCCGCAAACGTGCCATGACTGAAAGGAGGTAAGTACAAAGGCGTAGTAAAAAAAGGGGGCAGTTTAGCTACGTAAGCGAAATGTTTTGTCATGTTTGGTTGTGCTGTGGATTAAGCCAGGATAGTCTCGTAAACACGAAGGCGTTTTGCATTGTTTTGCGTCATTTGTGTTTTTTATTCCTGATTGTTTAGTGTTACAGGCGTGACATTGCATGCGCAGTGCATGAAAGTGGGTTCTGCATACAACGCAAGTGCTGTTTGGTGCGTTCAATGGAACGCTGGTTGTTTCCGATGCAACGCCCGCCGTGGGGAGATCCGGCAGATGTGCGCTCTGTCGCCGTCTCCGCGTTGCGGAGAGGAGGAATTCCAGGTGTTATGCCTACTCCCTCCGTGACGCCACACACCTTGTTCGAGTGGAGCGGGAAAGCGTCTGTCGGCAACGCCTGCGCAGGGCATGAAAGTGGGTTGTGCTTAGAGCGCCGGTGCGCATTGATGTATAAAGCGGAAGGCTTGTGTTCGGTGCGACGCCGGGTCGCCCAGAGCTACCCGAGCCAATGCTCCCGGCTGGGCAAGGAGTGACGTGGTGTGTCACGTTGATGCCACAACTACAGCGCTCCTCCACTTGAAGACAAAATTACGGCACCGATGACCTTAGCTTTTCTATGCCAGTAAATTAAGCTTTCGCTTTAAGAATTGGAGGACGCTTAAGCTTAGCCCCTGAGATTGGAACGCGACGGCGTGTTACAGCGCTGTGAGGGAGTCCACGAATCGCCATCGTTCGTTCGGCGCGACGTCTCTCCCGTTGGAAAGATCGCTCGTAGTCTCTAGGAGGCATCTTGAGAGAACCCATTCGCCGCTCGAAGAGATCACGAACGGTCTGCAGTGACGCTGATTTTTTTTAATTTGGTTTTTGGGGAAAGGAATTGCCGCAGTATCTGTCTCATATATCGTTGGACACCTGAACAGCGCCGTAAGGGAAGGGACAAGGGAGGGAGTGAAAGAAGAAGGGAAGAAGGAGGTGCCGTAGTGGAGGGCTCCGGAATAATTTCGACCACCTGGGGATCTTTAACGGGCAGTGACATCGCACAGCACACGGGCGCCTTAAGGCCCAACTCCAAGGGCCCTTCCTGGGCGTCGGCGCTCTTGGCGTACGCCGGAACCGGTCTGCGCATGCGCACTGCAGCAGACGCCAACGAACCTAGGCGAGGCGCCGAGATCTGTCACTGCTAGATATCTGCTCCAGCGTCCGCGCTAGCGCCGGAAGCTGCTCATCGTCACGTCTCTCATTGGCGTACTTCAGGCAGACATACACCAATGAGAGGACGCGGTTCTCGGGACATCCGGTGCTGCTTTTCGCGCGCTTTTCACTTGCTGTTTACATTTTTGTGTGGTGCCGAGGCTGTTCGCGCCATGTCGCAAAACAAAATAATGAACGAATATTTGATCGCCGCAGTGGAAAGTCGGCCGTCGCTCTGGCAGGCGAGCCATAAAAGTAATAAAAATAAGCTTTTAAAGGCAGCTTTGTGGCTGGAAGTGGGAGCGGAGGTTCTGCCAAGTCTACCAAGCAAAGGTAAGCCGATCTTGCTTATGACGAGAACTGATTAAAGCGAAATGTGCTCGAAAACGCTTGTTTCAATCGTGCAGAGGGTTCCGATCTCGCTCAAAAGCGGTGGAAATCGCTGCGGGACAAATTTCGCCGCATATGCCAAGCGGCGACGGACTCGAAGAAAAGTGGCGCCGGGGCAGAAGAAGTGGCTGACAACGAAGTGGCGTGGCAATATTTTGAATCGCTACACTTCCTGAAGGACACCGTGCACGGCAGACCGTAAGTTCACTGATAATTTTGGTTCCCATAACGAGCTGTTCTAGAAAGTGATGAATATATTGTGTAGTGTAGTGTTGCGCCATTACGACGATATTGAAACTTGCATGAAGTGAGCACTGTCCAACGAGAGGCACTTGCATGCAATTTGTGCAAAAACGTCTGCAGGCATCTCAGAACGCTCGAGCTGTTGTCTGGGGCGTAAAATATTGAAGCGAAGTTAGGAAAGGTCGACCTCTCAGTAGGTGGCGCGGAAAGATAGCGGTACGGAGTCATTACGAGAGAACGCAGTGCGAATTGAGCAGAGTAGAGAAAGGAAAGAGGACGACCGGGTACAGCGGCGATGACCACGGCCGCTGAGGCTGGCTCGCCGGTCGAAGGCTATCTTGCGGCTGATATCACGCGCATTTAAGAAGTTTTGCCGCTCAAATGATATCGACCTTTAGCCATTGCTTCGGTATTTTTTCACGCCGCATCGCTTTTCTTCCGAGCCCTTGACGCCTCGGCTTATATAACTGACTTGAATAAACTTTGATCGCATTATAACCGCGAATTTTTTAAATTCTCGCGAGTTCTAAAACTACACTCCCCGTGATATTCTTGGCGACATTGTACTCGTATAAATACTGTACTTCTATCACAACACTTTTTTTTTTCGTTTGTGCTTGGAAAACATTTTTGCGCCCTGAGCAACTTCAATGTATATTCTATGGAAGTGCTGATAATGGCTACAAACAAAAATGTGCTCAACACTGATATGAAAAGTACAAAGCTTTGCTTCTCACGAAATCAGGAGTTCGGTGTGAAGGATTTCCTTGAAGTGTATACACTGTGCGCAGCAATTCCCGTGTCTAGTCAGTGCCAGTAGTGGATTTTGGGTAAAACTGCTATCCTGCAGAGAGCCGAGCGAATTTGAAAACACTGCAGTGAGCTTTGTAAATAAAAATGATAGAGAAGTGCATGCTATTTTCGCACAGATAAAAATCAAGGGTATTCATTGACTCTCAAGGCCTCTTCGATATTTTTGCAAGGACTCGTGAATTCAGTGGCCCAACAAAGCAGCATTTCCTAGCAAAGCTATTACAGGGGCTAGTTGGTTGATCATACTGGGAACAAATGCGCTACAAGCGCGCTTGTGCCGTGTGTATGTGTCCTTTTTGTGTCGCTTGTAGCGCATTTGTTCCCAGCATTTCCTACACATCAAAAATGTACCTTTTATTGCAGAAGAAACTACTACCTCTCAAAAAGGTTTAAGCAAGGTTGTTTTTGGTCTAGGCTTCCTTTCTAGCTCATCTCTGATGCTGACGAAAGTCTTGGGCCTTTTCTTAGCAATCATGCTCACACTTCTGGACATTATTGCCCCATGTCAGGCCATGACTAACTACTGTTTTAGTGCCTGCTGAAGGATTACACTCAGTAAAGCTGCTCTAAGCTTTTATTTTCCTCCCATTATGTTCAGTACCTTCACTGAGAAATGCTTGTAACACATCTGCTGCACTGCACTTCCACAGCAACTTTCCAATTCACACTGAATCCCTGCTTCACGCTTTCTGTCCATGGCTGAAAGCTGTGACATTAAGAGATTGGAAGAGAGCACAGTGGGCCCGGGAACAAACGTGAGTTCTTTATTTACAATACCTGCAGTGCCCGAAGGCATTACGGCAGGGTGGAAACAATACATATTGTTTGTTTAGGCGTACATAACAACAGGAAGGCAAGAGTAAATGCAACGGCATAACAATGAAAACAAAAAAGCAAACTAATGAGCAGCAACAACAGAAATGGCACTGCACAAGCTGCTACACATCTGACAACAGAGCCCGAAGCAGCAATTCACCCTAGGATTCAGTAATTTTCTGTGATAACAATATTAACCCTTTGACATGCTATGTACACAATTGTGTACAAAGCAAATACGCAGCTTTTCTTGAGAGTGATTGCACCTAGCAGTGATTTCTTTCAGATGAATTTTGCATCTTTCATGTGGTAAATAGGTTGGTTTTTTATGCTGTAACAGGGAATGCAGTAAATAAAATTTCGCGGAACAGTGAGCATGGTAGCACATCATCTGCCATTTTTGTGAAGACATTTTGCCACCAATGGCATCAATTTTTTTCACAATTTCAAGTATAATATGCACATTTCAAATAGAAATTATTGGCACGATCCTTCGGGTGTTTACTTGATAGGTCACAGCATTTCGATGTCACTGTTTTCATCAATTGTGACACTTTATATGAAATTTTGCACATCCTACTAGTATTTACTACTAGTATTTAGAGCTGGAAAAGACACAAATGGTTTTATTTAATGCCTCAATATACTATTTAAGCAGGAAAATGTTTGTTTTCAACGAAACAAACAATGGCGTTTCAAAGGGTTAAAAGTTATTGATGATGAGAGCAATATTGGATAGTCCATGACGAAGTTGAGCAGTCCAGTCACGGTCGGACCATGGCTTTCTTCACTAAAGAAGATAGGGCTGACCAGGCATGGGCGAGATGATCCTCATTTCTGTTGCCCTGGAATCCACAACGCATCCGGGACCACGAAAGGGGGACCTGTAGCAGCAGTGGAAGCGGTGAAAACCTGTGCAAAAAGCAGAATTCCTTTTAGCATGGTTGCAGCGTTGCTGTCACTTTGCCCACCCTTGCAGCACAGAACTTTATGTGCTATGTACCGTATTTACACTCGGAACGTTGACTTCTTTTTTAAAATGAGCAGAAAAAATTTGAGGGGTGTGCTCATTATGGTACATGGTTTCTGTTCTAATACATGCAGGACTTCAGGCAACTATAAGTCCCCAAAAACCAGCCAGCCAGCCTCAAGTTGTGTGCTGGGGTCCAGCGGTGCATCTCGTCTGGTCACAGTGCTCCAGGACAGTGCAATGTCTGAGACCAGCGGTGCGTCTCGGGCCAACACAGTGTTGGAGCCAAGCGGGGTGTTCCAGGCCAACGGAGTGTCTGAACACTGTGAAGTGCTTGAGCTCAGCACTCAAACTACTGACAACAACGAACTCTCACAGTTCGAAGAATGGGTGCTAGACGAGCCATGCTCACAGGAATCAGTGGCTTATACATCTGCTGCACATGAAGACTTGCCGGCAGCCGAGGCTTCACTGCCACGAACAGCGCTTGCGCAGGGCAAACGGCATAAAAGAAAGGCCGACTGGGTTGATGAGGTAATAGCAACTCACATGGGCAAGCTTACCGATGCCCTTAATACAAGTGAAAAGCTTAGCTATTGCGAACATTTTGGATTAGCTTTAGGCAAAATGATGGAAACAGTACCGGTGGATGCTCGACCTTGGCTGCAGATAAAGCTGCTCCAAGCATTCCAAGAATACACCGCTAAATAAAGCTGTGTAGCGCTTTTTTTTCCCCAACATGAGTAATTTTTTTTTATCATTTCCATGGCTATGTGCCTGACACAGACAATATGACACTCAAAACTATAGGTAACTTCTTCACCCCTGGGAAAGGTCAGTTACCTTTACTGCACGTAGCACAAAAAAACAGTGATCATCCTGAGTCGAGAACATTATGAATGAAGAGGCGTGAACCTGTTGGACGATCCCCACACTATCTTACAGGAACTCCATGTTGGCACAGAGAAGCTGCCCGTGTGAGCAATGTGATAAAGATGCTCACAGACATTCAAGGCAGTAAAGATCACTGCTGTCCTTAATTGGTCACCTAACCCATGCTTTTTTGCATATACTAATTTCCTCCTTTTCCTTAACAGACTCTGCATATGCACAAAGGTTAGTTTCCACAAGAGGAACCATGTTGGTTAGTAGTCACATTCCCCATCTGTTTTGTATGGAGCATTTGTTTCTCCTCTTTAACCACGCATACAATCAAAGTTGAGCAGTTTTGAGCTTTTCTAACCTCCTCACAAAATTGGTGCAATGTTGATGTCTTCGTCCTGCTTCATTTCAGGCCACTTTAGTACAGCAGAGCCCACAAAATATTACAGTGCCAACGTAATGTCGCTGCTATAACCAATAATTGTTATAAATGGGTTTTAAAAAAAGAGAAAAATGAAGATGCAAACATTTCAATCTCGCAGGAAGTTCTCTACTTGCAGGAAAAGCCACATGCTGGCAGCTTTGCTTGCTGTATATAAAGCAGACAGACATCTTTTTCAAAAGTATCTTGTTCCTCTGTGTTCAAGTGGAAAGGGTGAGGAATATGAGGGCTCGTTTTCACTTTGTATCATTAGGTGCGGCAACTCAATTCAAAGGGTGGAGGGGCCCCACACGAAGTGAAACGTGCCAACGTGCGGTCTGCCGTGGATACTCGTGGTTGTCAGAATCTAGCACTTCTTTTTATTCTGGCTCACAGTAGTAAATTGTTATAACCATTAGCAAGGCATGCAAGCTTTGTAGTAAATGGGTATTTATGTATAGAACACAGTTCCAGGGCTGTTCACTCTTATAGCCGATATACTGTTTAGTAGACTTGAGCGTACTAGCATAAAGTAGT